>NC_070634.1:9144934-9453370 GCF_947347685.1 Pleuronectes platessa | reverse complement strand
AGCTGTCTCAGCCTCCATTAGCCTCTAATAGGGCTGTCACTCTGGGCTTTTAACTCTGCTTGTTAGCGTGGCAGACGACCAACAAACCCACCGCCCCTCTCCTTCTGCTCAACCAGAGCAAATCCCACAGTATGGCTCCATTAGCATTGCTCTCCATCCACTTCACCCAGGTCTCCACGCTTCATGTGCAAACACACACAGGCACGCAAGTGAGACGACTCCCACTTCTGCTGCAACACCTGTGGGAGGAAAACATGTCAGCAGAAACGGCACTGCCGTCTTTGCGGCGGATCAACATGTACCTGTGGGTATTGTGATGTGCACCGCAGTTTAAGGGGAATTCCCCAGCGCCCCTGCTGTGACCTGCTGTGTGTGTGCAGTGTGGTGACAGGTGTGTCCATTAATTAAAGCTCAGGGCTAATGACAGGGCGGCCGACGTAAAGCCTGGCTGAAAAGCAAAGGGGCCTAGGGGGCGGAGAATCGCTGGTACGAGGTTATCTGTTGTCCTTGTTGTGACAAATGACTAATGTGAACAGTTATTTTTCTTTGATCTTAATTGTGTTTTCCACAAAGAAAAAAAAGATAAATGTATAAGATGTTGAAGAAAATTAGTTGGATGTGCTTTCACATAACCAGCTTACACTTGAGCCGTTTCAAGGACATGAACTCCTGAACGCTCTAGGAGATTATCTTTGTGAGACATGTTTAAAACAACAGGAAAATATCCGGAATTTTCAGCTGATGGACACTGATGCCAGCCCTTATCCCCAAAAGAAAACCACGGTGTTGCCATGTTGTTTGTTGGTGTCTTATACAACGTTAACAACGTCATCCACATGCCCACTTGCTCAGGACGAATTTTCCAGATATTTAGCGTCTGTATCGTCACGTGGGCCCAGTCAGACATTTTCCGCACATTTTATGAGGGAACTGGCAGGCGAAGTTCTGTAAAGGAAATTCTAAATAAGATTCCTCCTTTGTCTTAAGCCTTTTTCTCATAATCATAAAGGAGCTGAGTTCAAGGTCAATGTGATATTTAGACTGTTTTCTCAGACATATACAATTTGGTTGCAAATAAATAGCCCTGCTTTTCTGTCAGCCTGATAATTGTACCCCTATATTTTAATTATATAAATTATAAATGCTCATCTTTTATTGGCTTAAACATGAGCCTCCATAACATCAGAATTTTTAGACAATGGCAACAACATTACAGAGAATGTCAGTAAGTGGAGGAGTCGTAGCTGTTCAGCCTTCCAGTCAGAAATGGAGTCAGCCAGCTCAGATAGTACATGTGAAGGGGATCACGGAGGAAAAAAATGTAGAACGAGAGAAGGAATGAACCCGAGAGAGCAGGCAGCTGTGAGGAGGTGAAGTTTGTCCTTGTTAAACTCGCGGCCATATGGTCAGCATCTGAGCGGGTTCTGGAGGTGATTTTTATGGCTGCTTTTATAGCTTGGCAGGCTCACACCGCTCCAGTGAGAGTGCCTGCCTACCTGCCAGCTACACGGCCCATTCAGCTGATGGAGAGGAATAAACATGAGTAATGTCCTGGACTTTATTCTACATTTGGAATATTAAAAAGCACAAAGATCCTGGGCATTGGGAAGAGATTAGTTTGGATTCAGGCTTGGGGGCGGCTCTCCTGTCCTTCTCCTTGTCTTTTCTTGGCTGCAGTTCTTTGTCCCTTGTTCTATCATTCATCCCTCCAGGCGTTTTTTGGGCTATTAAAAGTTCACAGGGAAATCTGTCCATCTGAAATGAAAAATAAACGCTGCTGATTTCAGTCGGGTCTTTCTCCAACTTGATGGCTACTCTCCAATAGCTGTGCACAGCAGAAGGACTGAATCAGAGTTTCACCAACAAACACGGTAAATGTTTCAGTATATTGTGGTTCTCACCACATGTACACCATTTCTCGGCCATTACAATCAATGATATAAAGCCGAACAAACCATTATGCTTGATGGAAATTAAGATTAGTGCATTTTCTAGATAAGCACACATACACAGTTATAGCTCTTTGGTGATGATATGCCTAAAATAGTCAGAGAAGCCGAGCTCCATGTAAGTAAAACCACTCTGGGAACCTGTCATCATTCCGACTCACACACATACATTATATTTGTCCTGTAGCAAATTTCTTTTCATCTTTTTCCCACAAAGTTCATTAGGTTTTGCTGCAGTTGTTGTTTGAGCTTCCAAGCTTCTCCTCTAAACTAAATTTCTCTCAGCTTTTGAACTGGCAATATGAAGGGGATCGAGTTTCCACTGGGGAATCTGTGTATGTGTGTGTGTGTGTGTGTGTGTGTGTGTGTGTGTGTGTGTGTGTGTGTGTGTGTGTGTGTGTGTGTGTGTGTGTGTGTGTGTGCATGTGTGTGTGTGTGCGTGTGAGTTTCCTTTGTGGGACTTCTTTTGGACATTCTCCACACACATGTTGGGAACAGGCTGTGATACTGCTCTAAAACATTAAACAGTCTATAGTGAAATAAAAATGGAATGTAAAAAATATGTAGCAACGTTAAATCAATCTGACTCAGCATTAAGAAATTATACACAGATATGGACGATATACACTCCTATTCAAGCCATAGGGGTGAACCAGTAGCAGGCATTGCAGACCTTCATTGTCATGGTAACAATGATAAACATTGGGTTGCGGGTGGGGAACAGTCACGCTTTGGTTAAATTCAGGCACAAAACATGTGGTTGGGTTTAGGGGGTTAGATCGTGGTTTGTGCTCCAATAAGCTGAAAGGACCTTCATCTTCAATACAATAATAAATGTGTTATTAAGGTCTTCGATGAAAAAAACTACACTGACTATTGGCTTCACATGAGAGACGATCAGTGGTCTCCCGTCTTAAAGCTGACCTACCCTTCCTCCCAACTTACTTCCTCCTTGGCTCCCGTCATACTTACTACAGCCACTGGAGGTCACCTAACAATAAAATGCAATGCATTGAAATAAGCTGATTGCGCAGACGACCTCTGGGCACATAAGCTATATGGTAGCTTGTGACACATGCACCAAACTGTCGGAACCCAGATGTCACCAGAAACTCCACAACGTTCTGTTAGCATCCTGCCTAAACTTCCACTGGGGAGACAGAACGGCTGCAGATGAAATCATCACTGGCTGTGGATCAGGAGATAGAAAGGGTTGTCCACTAACCATAAGTCTCATGGTTTGATCCTTGAGAAAGATACTGAACCCAAATTGCTCCTGATATATGAACGGCGTGTGAGCTGATGTGACTTGTGCTGTTAAACACTTTAAATACACCGGCTGTTTACCATATGTGTTCAGCAATCGTATCATTCCCTCCAAGGTTAATACATTGAAAAAAACATATGGAGTTCCATTGTTTGAGGCTCGACATAATCTTCATGTTTCACCAGATTGGAAAAGACTTGTTAAATGTAATTATACTGCATCAAAATCTGAATGCACAATTCATTATTTTACTTGATACCAAGCTGCATGAGAAACTTAAACTATTTTAAACTGTGAAAATAAGATTCCACTCTCATAATGCATAGAAAGAGTAGATATAGTCTTGAATCTACAACTCTGTTCAAATACACTTTGGTTATGAAGATGATATCTAATAACCATTGTCAAGTAAATGACATGTAATGTAACGTAATGTATCTGTTTTCTAGGTCTCTGTGAGAAATGGGATGTGTCCCCTTTCAATGGGAAAGATTCACTGACACTTGGTAACGTAGGTGATTGAGAGAAGTGATGGTTAATCTCTGTGTCAGGTGACCACATCTGAGGATGGTGCTCATGTTTACATCACGATAAAAGACTTTCATGTTTCTCCTGTGGAGGACTCGTGCATCATGGCCCGCTCAAACAGCTCCCTCTCTTCCCACCCTCTCCCTCCTCCCTCTTGCTGTCACATCAAACTCGACCTTCACAAACGGACTGCAGGCCAGCTTTAATTGTGTGTTGTGGTTTTGGCAAATGGCAAGAAAGGGATGTTTAACTGGGTGATGGTGGGGGGGTTGAAGGCGAATGTAGGAGAAAAGATTGGTTAAAAAAAATACCTGATTTGACAGCGGTCACAGGAAGGCAGGGAAAAGCTCAACTGGGAGGAAGGAGAGGAGCTGAGAAGAAGCCTAGCACAAAGACGAAATCTGAACTGCTGCCAAACTGTTGTAAGTGTAGCTTCTCAGCCTGCAGCTGTCCCAGTAATCTTTCCCACTGCTTGTTCCCCCTCCACATCTGTCCTCATTCCTCCTCTACGCCTGCGATGATGATTCGATCACCAACATCGCCAGAGAGTCTTTCTTACTCTTAGAAAAACTGGCCAAACCAGGATACCTCTATATATACTCTCTCCTCTATGATGGATTGATATGTTACAATCTAAAAGTGTTGTATTCCAAAAAGTGAGAGAGAGAACCGGGGTGAAAATAATGCCAAGTCGCTGCACGCAGGGTGAAATGGAGGAGAAAGGAGGGGATGTTAAATGGAAAATGGCGACTTGCCAAGTGGCAAAGTGCCCTTTTAGCTGTCTGCTTGTTTTATACACACACCTCCATCACTAATATATCATCGCTGAGGACAAGCTTCAGTGTGTGTGTGTGTCTATATGTGTGTGTGTGTTTGTGTGTTTTCCTGTACCTGCAATAACTTGCTTCTTGACCGTAAAATACGAAAGGCTTTGTTTTGCGGAAGAAGCGACTGTTTTGTTGAGCAGACAGGTTTGGGGACACGGAGACGTGTAATTTAAACTGTAGGCTCACTTCCTGTCAGAGTCTCATAAAGAGAGATGATAACACACTTGAGATGTTCCTGTCACAGTCTTTTCGCGTGCGTGTGTGTGTCTGTGTGTGTGCTTGTGTGTATGAGCATGCTCATCAGTCAAACTCCTTTCCTCCTTGACTGTGTTGAAAGAAATGGATTGTCTGTTCTTATCTGTGCATCTTGCAAGAGGAGGGGGGGAGGAGGGGAGGAGGAGCTGAAAGGTTGTAGTTACCCCCCCCTCACCCGTTATCTTCCTTCTTTTGAGCTGTGATTTATATGCACCTCTTAACTCTGACAAAACCTTCAGAGGCTGCATATTACTGATGATGAATGTTAGTATGGATGGAGAATCTGGGGTCATCTCAGACTTGAAGATAACTCCACTTTTTTGTTTCATTTCATAAGATGAAAAAAAAGTATGGTTCAATATGGGGCAAGAATTAAGCAGTGTAATAAATACTTCTTTTAGAGGCCTCCCTCAACAAACAATCTCAGCAATATTAAAATCCTATCATGCAGCACATAAATTCTTGATTTTTCCCAAGTAAGAGTAAGATAAGCTGCACTGAGAGGCCCAAGATGGTGTCCAGATTGCAGCAGTACATTATCCACACCCACGATGCAGATGGTAAAAACTAACCCAGGTCACGTTTGCAGGGAGGTGAAACCTGGAAAGGCTGACTGATAACATTCAATATAATGTTCACACCTGCAGTGTGTCATAGGCAGTTCACCTAACCTGCACCTGGAGTAAGCAAACACTGAATTTAAAGATGTACGACATGACAGCTCTCAAAAAGTTACGCCAAATGATCCTGTTTGCCCCCCTGGTGGTTGGCTGCAGAATAGGTCATAAACCTGACCTCCTCCATGTTAGTGAACAGGACATGGACCAAACTAAAAAGAAAAAAGTACACATCAAATAAATCTTTTCTCCCACAACATTTCTGTCCAATGTATGTTGAAGTGCAAATTTCCCTGGTAAGTTTGATTGTAATCTGTTATATGGTGCTTTAAAAATGGGGTGAAATGTCATAATTGACAACTGAGACTGACTCGCAATTGGTCATGTGCATGTATCGGTGGGACTTTGTTAATGTGTCTCCACTAGCTACAATTTCAACTGCTGTGCAGCATCTGGCTCCAAATTATGTGAAAAGCCCAAGATGGTGGCACACATTCCCTGATGTTTTGGCTTCATTTTTCTACATTTTGAGGAAATGGAGAAGCATTGAACATGTAAAGATCGAAAGCATGATAGCTCTTCAAAAGTGAAAACAAATCATGTTGATTATCCCTCTAGTGGCTGGTTGTAGTATAGGTCCTCAACCCATCTCCTCCATGTTAGTGGATGGGACATGGGCCAAAGGAAAAATCTATCTACATGCTAAAGATGGTTTCTGTCACTTTAGGAAGTTCTTTGAACACTGATGTTTGTTCAAAAGTAATTTTCTTGGTAAGTTTGGTTTTAGATAGTTATTTGACGCTAATACAGGGTGAATTGTACGGTGGCCCTGAGAGCTCAACGAACAGCAACTTAAGAAAACACATGCAAGTTGACAAAACACAAGCAAAGTAAGAAAACATCTTCATCAATTTCACAACACAACACAACACATTACAGAAACGCGCAGCAAATAGACAAACGCGCAGCAAATAGACAAACGCGCAGCAAGTAGAGGAGAAAACACAACGGAAGTGTTTCCAGAGGACAGCTAAAAGTGATGAACACTGCTGCCACAAAAACGTCCGATACACCATGCAAATTCGGTTCCACAGAGGAGTCGGCCACCCGCGGCTCTTGAGCAGTACAGTGGTGTTCATATGTTTCGCGAACGCTGAACTTAACGAATCAGTTTTCATAGTATTAACGTGAACGTAACGATGAACATGAGTGAACGTCACGTTAATCATCGTATCAGGCCATCATGAAATACCAGGAGCGGGCGAGTGTGTGTGTGTGTGTGTGTGTGTGTGTTTGTGTGTGTGTAGCGAGCGCTCCGGTCCCGGTCATAGACTGTATATAGGTCCCAGGTCCCGGGGCTCCGACCCCGCCCACTCGCTCTTTTGATAGTAAAGGTTTCCTATCCCCTGCACACTATGGACAATACCTTGCCTCACAAACAGGGGCTTGTTTTTAGCGCTGTTTATTCAGTTTAACAGGAGAAGACGGCATGTCTCTAGATCGGACCATCTTCCGTGATCAGATGGGTCTCTCCGAGTGAGTGGGCGGGGTCGGAGCCCCGGGACACACACAAACACACACACACTCGCCCGCTCCTGGTATTTCATGATGGCCTGATACGATGATGATTTAAAAAATTGACGTGACGTTCACTCACGTTCATCGTTACGTTCATGTTAATACTATGAAAACTGATTTGTTAAGTTCAGCGTTTGCGAAACATATGAACAACACTGTACTGTACAGCCACTGCCGAGGGGCTGAAGACCCGCATTCGGCTCCAGAGCCGCGGCTGGCCGAACCCTCTGTGGAACCGAATTTCAATCAATCAATCAATCAAATTTTATTTGTATAGCCCATATTCACAAATTACAATTCATCTCATAGGGCTTTAACAGGGTGTGGCATCCTCTGTCCTTAACCCTCAGCAAGAGTAAGGAAAAACTACTAAAAACCCTTTTAACAGGGTAAAAATATGTAGAAACCTCAGAGAGAGCCACATGTGAGGGATCCCTCTCCCAGGACGGACAGAAGTGCAATAGATGCCACGTGCAGGAAAACATCATCAATAATCAAAGTCTCTAGCAGCATTTGATGAGGGTAGACATCCCGAAGGACAACCCCAACATGACATGCCAAGCAGTCCCGCTGCAAGCACAGTCCATGGTCAGCAACCATCCAGACCACGATCCACCATCCAGACCAGACGCCACTCCAGTCCTCAGTCACCGTCCACCGCCGCCCACCAGGACCCATCACAAGCCACCACCGCGGTCCTGGTCCACCGCCCGTGCCCAATGCCAACGCGACACAGGGTCCGCCACCAGCACCACGATCAGCCCAGAATCCGCCACAATGGATCCACCACCGCGACCCCCGGTGTACGATCCACAAACCGCAATCCATGGTGCGGCCACAGAGGCCCTGGATCTGCGGGTGATAAAGCAAAGGGATTCCGGGGAAGGGGGATAGGGATGGAGAAGAGGAAGGAGAAGCTGGAAAGAGAAGCTCCGTGTGTCATGTGTCATAAAATAGAACAAGTAACGTTCTGGCGCACTAATTAGCTCTAACTATAAGCTTTATCAAAAAGGAAGGTTTTGAGTCTACTCTTAAATGAAAAGATGGTATCTGCCTCCCGAACTGAAAGTGGTAGATTATTCCACAGCCGAGGGGCTTGATGGCTAAAAGCTCTGGCTCCTACTCTTTTTTTAGAGAATTTAGGGACGACAAGTAGGCTTGAATTCTGGGAGCGGAGTGCTCTAGCGGGTTTATAAGGTACTAACAGCTCTTTAAGGTAAAAAGGCGCCATATTATTAAGGGCCTTGAAGGTGAGGAGGAGAATTTTAAATTCTATTCTAGATTTAATTGGAAGCCAGTGTAGCGACGCTAATACTGGAGAAATGTGCTCTCTTCTCTTTGTTCTCGTCAGGACACGTGCTGCGGCATTTTGGACAAGCTGTAGAGTCTTTAACGACTTACTGCTGGAGCCAGATAATAATGAATTACAATAGTCCAGTCTCGATGTAACAAAGGCGTGGACTAGTTTTTCTGCATCTTTTTGGGAAAGGACATGTCTAATTTTGGAAATATTACGTAAGTGGAAAAAAGCGGTCCTAGAAATTTGTTTTAAGTGAGAATTAAAGGATAAATCAGGATCAAAGATCACTCCCAAGTTCCTGACGGTTTCATTGGAAGCAGGGGCAATGTCGTCTAGCGCAGCTATATCATTAGATAATGCATCTCTAAGGTGTTTGGGGCCAAGTTAATTTGCATGGTGTATCGGACGTTTTTGTGGCAGCAGTGTTCATCACTTTTAGCTGTCCTCTGGAAACACTTCCGTTGTGTTTTCTCCTCTACTTGCTGCGCGTTTGTCTATTTGCTGCGCGTTTCTCAATTTGCACCGCGTTTGTCTATTTGCACCACGTTTGTCTATTAGCAGCGCGTTTGTCTATTTGCAGCGCGTTTGTCTATTTGCAGGGCGTTTGTCTAGTTGCTGCGCGTTTCTGTAATGTGTTGTTTTGTGTTGTGAAATTGATGAAGATGTTTTCTTACTTTGCTTGTGTTTTGTCAACTTGCATGTGTTTTCTTAAGTTGCTGTTCGTTGAGCTCTCAGGGCCACCGTAGAATTGTCATGATTGACAGCTGACCATGACTCATGATTGGTCATCATTGACAATACTTCTGCTATTGCATGGACGCTAGCTCCGGGTTGACCATACAACGTTAAATTGTCCCAGATGGTGGCACCTCAAGCCGGAAGAGCTGTTCTATCGTCCATCTTTATAGACAGTCTATGGGAAGAAGCCAAACTGATTCTATAGTTGTGAAGCTGCGGTGCTAACACTGCAATACATTATCTATCCATACCTCAGCTAGCCTGGATTCACCATACCAGTTCTTATTTGCCAAAGGGCCTGGTTGCAGAACAGGCCTTCAATCAATCAGATGGACAAAGCACAGGGTGACCGATAAATATGCACAGACAGCTTGCAGCAGTTGTTTGTACTTTTAGTTATTTTTTTTATCAGACAAAATAAAAAGGGAAACAAGTGAATTAAACAAACAACAGTTATAAGCGATTTGTCACTTTCCATAATTGTTAAAATATTGAGCTGGCATGCTTGAGGTTTTCATCACAGTGAGCTTGTATTGGAATATAACACCATTCAATGTGGTACAGTATAAGTATTGTTCGTTCCGTATTTAGAGCTCCCGGCAGAGTAGTAACCACAATGGACGCATTAAAACAAAGACCTCTATTTAAAGGGGCTCTGTTTGCTGTTAAAATGCTGGAGCAGTGATGTGTAGCGTTTGCCCAGTTTGCCCTGTAAATGGTATCAAGTCGATTTTTGTTGCTATTTTGGAGAGGTAAAGTAAGAAACACTAAAAATCACCCAGCACCCACTGTACGTCCCACCATGCCTGATTGTCAGAGCCTGACATGAGAGAACCTAGCAGGGTGTGGGCCAGCTGGATTGGCCCTCAGCTCCACTGAGGACCAGAGTTACAAAGGCTCACTGTGCTGGAGTGGCACTGAGAACTGCACCCTGGCAGCAGCTCTGAGACCTGACCAGTGCTGGGCAACACTTGAAAAGACCTGTGATTTTTCTGTCTGCCTTTCACCTCCATCCACCTCGTTCTATATCCTGCTGGCGTCGCCCTGTCTTACCTCTGCCGTCTGTCGCTCAGTGTCCCCATTTGTCTGTAAAATACATTTTCAGGACCATGCCTCCGTATGTCTCAACTGAATTTCTCTTTCTGTGTCTTATCTCTCTTCTTTCATTCCCATGTTTGTTTCTCTTTTCATTTCTCTCCCCCTCTCTCACCATCAGGTCGATTAGTGTCAGCATTTATCATGGCAGGCGGCGCAGAGGGCTTCTACTAGTTTTCATGAGGATTGTAACTTCCAAAATAGCTTGGCCTGCCACATGCTAATCCATGGGAAGCATTGTTTTTCAAAGGAGCAAGGGAAGACAGACTCAGTTTGTGTACGAAATCATGGTGAATCTACGGTGAATTCACTATTTTGTAATGCTGTCTGAATGTTAAGTAAAAACACCAAACAAGCAATATATAGCTTCATGCATTGCGCTAGCGGCGTTGACAGGAAGAAAAAATGGTAGAGAGATGATAGGAGGAGGGCAGCACATCTCAGCCTTGAGTCCCTGATGATTCCCCTTCTTCCTAATTTTAATCCATATATCTGAATTGTCATGAGGATAAAGAAAGACAGGGATATATTTGGCAGTATTTTCACAGACATTTTTAAACTGTCTGTTTTAGGGTACGTACCTTGTACGAACCTTATAATGGTGTGATACTGTATGTTTGTTTTTAATGAGCGGTATGAGACAAATCTGTGAGTAATGGTAAAATATGTAAGAATAGCAGAGCAGCACATCACAGCACAAACTGTATTAAACAAGTTTTCACCTTCATTTTAATTTGGTCATTCAACAGGCTTTTTACGTATTACTTAGGTGTAAAATGAATATCCAAAATTTATTTTAGATTATACTGTTGTTGTTGTATGTCATAATCGTTGTTTGTCATAATCCTGCAACAATGAAGTCTGCGCTGAGTAGTTCCCGAAAGCTCATAATATCATCCTCTACACAGAAGTCCCTATATAGTGATTAGGGCATGGTGAACGAGTGGGTGGTTTCAGACACAGCTAAAGAGATTTGTATAAGTTATTATCATTAAATCCCGCAGTAACAAAGCAGTTATGTCATCAGCGTGAGATCAGGTGCAGCGAGGTGGAAGCATGTCACTAATCCTACTATAAGAGGCCTAAATGGCTACCCCTATCTGGCATTGGAGTGAGAAGGGATACTGCACTGGGTGCTGAGGACAAGGGAGCAGAGAGAGCGCGTCAGACAGAGGGGAAATCCCCACTGAGGTCACACTCTATTCTGAAGCCTTAACCCCCACCTCACTCGTCACTCCACTATTAGTGTAAAAAAAAAAAAACTTCCCGCCAAAAAAGTTGCAAATGAGACCCTGCTACTGAAATGTTGATGTGTTTATGATAGTCTTTCTCAGTAAATCGGAAGTAACCTTTTATTTACAGTATGGAAATAAAACAGTCAACCAATGCCGTTTCTACATTAGGTGCACGTGGGGCACTGCCCCACCAGGTCCAGATGGCGCTGTTTCGCAGAAAGCTCAATACATCTGTACTTTGTGGCAAAATATATTTTATTTTATTTTATATGCAAAGTAGGGTGAATGTGTGTGTGAATAAACTTGAGTCAAGAGCATTATAGTCTTGTTTCGGAGTCATTTGATTCGTGTGTGTTTCTCTCTGTGTGCTTGCTCTGTGAACTGAGCTTCTCTCTTGCCGTCCGTCTCTGCTCTGGGGGCAACGGCCCAAGCTTAAGACTGTTGCCATGGAAACACCAATGAGCGTGAACCACACAGGCCGAAGTTAACATCGGATGGGGGGGCACTTTCATCCTAGCAACTCGACTCGAATAAGGCAAAACACGACTCCAGCTCCCACCCTGTTGCCTGCTCGGGTTATCACATATCAGATGAATAATACGGTTTGATGTTCGGCTAAGTCTGTGGTAAGTCAAGTTTACTATTGTATTTATGTGTTAGTAGTGATGAGCCGGTATCCGTGTCTCTGTACCGGTCTTGTTACGTTAGCTTGCTAGCCTGCAGGCAAGATAGATAGAAAAGTTATTTGAGTTATGTGTCTGTCTAATCTTTTTACTTTGTTGCAATAATTTTACTTTAATGCTGTATGATAGGCAACATCTTTGTGTCGCGCCGAGCGCTAAAGCATGTGAAATGTATTTGAAATAGGATTTCTGCTCCCTGATGGCACTCAAAATGCAGGCCATAGTATATCTTACTGGTCTATATAGGCCTACTGCTTATAATAATCAGCTACCTCTATTTTTGTGAAGGTGACATGACATCATACAAAATTGCCACACCAGAAATTTCAGGCTAAAATTGCCACTGCAGTCAACCATATTTGTGCTTGTGACTGCAATGATAGTGTCCAAAGCATCCTGATACAAATACTATACTACGACAAGAACTAATATCACAGAGGCCTTCAAGAGTTCCATAAATATCCAGGGTTGCTCAAGCAAGTCACATTTCATTTACATTCTTGCACTGGCTGCCTCTGATTCAGGTAGTACTGCTCCTAATCCAAGAACAAACTGCAAATATTTGACTTTCAGTTTGTTATTCAGATTGACAGATAAACTCAGATGCCACAGAGTGAGAGGGCAATCATCTTAGATACCCTGAAGTAAAGGTATTTAAATGTATTCTGTTCCTGAGCCACCTCTGTGGATGAATGGAAAATTGTGTTCATAAGTTTTGAATGTAAGGATGGACGACGTGTACAGTAATGACGCCAAACTGTCCTGGATATGAACATCTTGCACAATTGAAGCCAAACCTCGCCCCTATGTCCTCAACCAATCATGAGTCACTCTCAGTGGTCAATCATGATGTTTCACCCCATTTTTATAGAATCAAATAACTCATTTAAACCCAAATTACCAGAAATAAATTATACTTGACTGTCTGCTTCTTCCAACTATTTACTACAGACATGGGTGAATTTGGTCTTCTCATCTAACGTCTAAAGTGTTGTTTTTTTTTTTAAATGTCTTATTAATCCTTTAACATATGAAGGATTCTTAGTGTGTCTTAAAGTCTCAGAATCATGTCAGGGGCCTTTAATCTGGCAATATGTCAACAATAATCAATGGGAGGGTGCTGGAGTTTTTCAGAGAACATTTGAACACTAGTGTGCACAGTGTAGAGTATAGTTTGGTCAAAGTTAAACAAAGCTAAACCCTCGGGTGGGCTACAACCATACAGTCACCAGTAAAGGGCAGCTCCTGACCCATGACTGCAGACAGATTTGGGGCAGGCTGGAGGAGATGTGCAGCCTCCCTTAACAGCCTGTGACCTCTCAGTGTGTTAGCGGTGAAGTCCACCTCAGCATCATGGCCACTGGGTCAGTCCAAGGTGTGAAGCTGCTGACCCGACGTCTAAGCGGTTTTCTCATGATTTTTGCTCTACAGAGAAGCGTGGCAGTGTGGTGGCTCCCAAACACGAACCAATGTCTCTCAAACTCAACCCCCACAACCAATTTCCTCCTCCTCGTATAGTCAGCCCTACCTATGTATAAATAAACATGTGTACAGGCCATCAAGTCACCTTTCCTCCCCACCATCCCCTGTTCAAATAAACATGAGGGGTGAGGGGTTAATAGGGCCAAGTTTAGGGGAAAGGAGGACAAGGGAGGGAACGATGGAGGCATGGAAGGTGAAGGGGGGGGGGCTCAGGGGAGCTCATTACGCTCACACAGAGGAGACATTAACCCACGTACACACACTCTGACACACACCTCTGAAACTTCTTTAACACACACGCAGAGACTTATTACTCTCCATGTGTAACATATTCTGGCTTAAAGCCCCATTAACACGCAAAGTTTTATAAGTGCACTTATTGAAAGCAGTAACCCAGAAAACTCCCTGGTTCCCGGTGGGGTGAAACCCGCAAGCTGCATTAGAACAAGAGGATTGAATACAGGTCTCCCTTCGAGGACGGTAAACTGGGCAGTAAAGACACTGTGTCTTCGTCCTGGGGTTTTAAGGTGGAACCGTGTCGGGAGTTTGAGAGAACTTAACATCCCAAAATATTCACATTGTTCTCGCCATCCAGGCCGGAACAGGCAGATATATTTGTGTCATCATAGCACTATCAAACGGCTCTTTTTGCCTTCCCTGGCTCTAGGTTAGCTTGGCAGTGTTTGTTTACAAGTGCTTGTTTTATGATCATCGCTTTAATTGAGAGTTAACCATGGCTCTGCTCTCCCACTGTTGGATGAACATAAACAAGTGCTAAAGCAAAACATCTGTTATTCTGTCAGCCCTGTGTGTGTGTCTGTTTGTGCGTGTGTGTGTCTGTTTGTGCGTGTGTGTGTGTGTAAGCGCACATGACCTGGAGTGTGAGAGCCAGGAAAGCCAGACTGGTTTCATTATGCTCCAAACTAGGCCCATTATGGTTGAGGAAAATAATCCAAACCCTAAACAGTTGCTACGGCAACGCCATGTCACCTCTCTTTTTCTCCTCAACGTCTCTCGCTCACCCTCGCTCTCACTTTTTCAATTTCACCGCGGCAGCCTCCACCCATTCTCTGCCCCCTCCTCCTCCTCCACTCTCTCCACCACATCACACTGAACACACACATACTGCCACGCACTCGACATCATGCACACTCACAGACACACACACACACTCACACACACAAACGTGGCACTCGCTCTGTCTCCCCTCAGCGATAGAGTTTCACAAGCACATTCCCTTTAACCTCTCACACCGACTGCCCTCTGCTTTAAGAAAAATAAACCATCAGTGGAAAAGAACACAGAGGATAAAAAACAGCAACAGGGTTTTGGAATTGTGGGGTCTCTATCTTTTTCCGTTCTGCTTTATTTTGTTTGGTTTTTGGCGTCTCCACCTCCTTTCCTGTACGGCTGGAGTCAGGTTTCTGTGTGAGGACAACAGCATGAGGAGGAATTGAATCTGGTCCTGTTCATGGTCAAGTTGCTTGTTATTATTGTCACTGGTTCTTGAATTTGTTGACTAGATACATTTTCTACTCATTACCTCTTAAATGTCATAACTGTTGCAAACCATCATGATGGCCCCCAAAAGTGAAGCCAAGGTGTCTCGATCGCCACCTGGTGGCTGAATGCGGCACAGGTCATAAATCCTGCCTCCTCCGTGTCAGCGGATGGGACATTGACCAAAGAAATAATATAAAATACACATCAGAAAACAATGAAATTATCATTTTTTATTTTAGCTTGACGATTGACAGCTGAGACTCCTGATTGGTCAACCGTGTCAATTTTGTTCGAATCTGGCCCCAAATGTGCAAGATGGCAGCTTTCACGCCCAGGATACTGGCTTACTTTCTATCTAGATTAGAAGACCGTTACCAGTCTCATATATGTGTGTGTTAATTATGTAGCTGCAGCCAGGGTAAAAATATAACTTAGCTTAGCACAAAGACTAGAAACAGATGGAAACAGATAGCCTAGCTCTGTCTGATGATGAGCCCTCTAATACTTACTACTAAATAAGCTTCATAGTTGTTTATCAAAAACAAAACAATCTGGCATTAATTAAACATTTTGTTTAACATGTTTTCCCTGTGTCCAGTCTTAATGCTATGTCAAGATAATAGGCTGCAGACTTTAGTCTCAAATTTAACCGAAGTAAACATGGTATCAATCTTCTGATGTAGTCCCAGCAAGAAAGCAAATAAGCACATTTCCCTCCATGTTTTTTCTGAAAAAGCTGAAAATGTAAAACCCTTCAACATATTCGGAGTGCGTCTTGAGTGGTAGTGCTTCTTCTTGTGGCCTAGCTGGCGGTCTGTGTTTCGCATTAAGTTGTGTTTGATGTCTCCTCTTAATGGCATAGACCCCTGCATTATGATCACAAACGCACACGCACACGCACACACACACACATAAAGAGGATCGCTTTATTATGTGAGCAGCCATTTGCCTTTTTCGCTGTGATAAAGCTGTTGGCGCTGTGCAGGGGTTGTTTGAAAGCCCAGACACCCTTCGCCATTACTCAGGTGATATGCCAGTGGCTGGTGATCAATGTGTCTCTAATAGAGAGAATGGGGGGGAGCAAAAAGCAGGAGAAAGACAGTGATATTAATAGAGAGAGATAAAGATAAGCACAGAGAGTGATTGCACTTTTACCTTCTCATTTATCACCCGGCTTGTACGGAGCACTAACTGGCTCTAACCTGCTCCGCGGTAATAGCCTGTCTGGATGCCGTATTTACGAGGTGTCATCAAAACAATGGCATTTATCTCGGCACTTGTATCATACACTTTCATCACTTTTATCACTATGCCTTCACCTCTGTGTGTGCAGGCTTGTGTGAGTCTGTTGAAAGGCACTAGCGGGAGTGAGGAAAGCTCAAGGGTGAGTGTGGACTGCGAGGCGCTTAGTGCTCCTTAAAGTTCATCCAAATCCTCGGGTCAACATGTAGGTTTGTCTGTCTGACCTTCAGTCTTCTCACCTCGATCTGTACCTCTATCTTTATCCCACTTGGTAAGTTGATGCCCGGAAAATGCTGAAGTTCAAAATTAAACTGTTCTGGATAATAAGGAAGATTAAGCAGCAGCGTGAATGAGGAAGAAAGTGAGAGAAGGACCTGCCTGTTTCGTGCTTTTGTCTCTGCTGAAGAAGCCTAAACTCTGATAAGCAGTTGGGTGAGGTGGGGGAAGTGCTAATGTACACTTGGGTGTTCAAGTGTGTGGGAGACGTGGAGAGTGGGGCAGGCGAGGGTGCCAGGCGATGCAGGAGGGAGAGAGGCCAGGGGCGCGTCTGGAAAGCATCAAGCCATAGCTCGTGTATGTGAGAGCACATGCGCATTTGGGCGTTGTGTGGCAGCTCTGGTCTCTGGCTTGTTAACCTGCAGGTCATGGGCAGCTTCAGGTGAGGAAGTCAAAGCCTGGCAAACAGCATGGGAATAATGGCCTCTTCCATAGAAAGCTCCAGCTCATGAAAAAACACCCACACATAGAAACGTACTTACTGAGTGTGTGCTTGTGTGTGTCTGTGCATGGTGTTTTTGTTCTGTTACCTCCCTACGTCAAAGATCTGCTACACCTTTGAAGGCATTCTGGGAAATATGCTTACTTGCCTTCCTGCCGAGAGTCAGATGAGGAGACTCATGTGTGTACACTGAATTTATAGCCAGCAGCTGGTTCCTGCTGCTTAGCGTCGCATAAAGACTAGAAAAGGGGAGGAAACAGTTTTCCCTACTCTGTCTAACAAAATATACCCATACATCTAAAAATCATTAACACAACATATCTTTTCCATCCAATGCCATACAAAATTTAAATTAAAAACAATTGGCTACAAGTGAACTGCTGTTGGGTGATGATGTTGGTATCCATGTCCTAATGCTTTTTCATCAATTTTTACACTAAATGGGATTGTAATTTATAAAGTGAAAGTCATAGCCTATTGAAGAATTGAAACTTGCGCCTGAACCCATGTTTACTGACATTATAAATCCAGAGAGAACACTTTTGTCATAGACTTCTACAGAAACGCACTTTTTTGCAACTAGCGGAGTGGCCCTCTGCAGGCCATTGGAGAGAATTCAGGTTTCAGGCACGTCTGCATTGGCTTCACTTTCTGTGTTATGTGTAAAAAACCTCATGTTTTTCCTTTACAGAAGGTTATGTGCTTTGCCAACTACAGTGACCTCCTGGAGACTTGACACCACCATGACATTGCCGTGCCATCACCACATATTCTCGTTTTTACAGATACAAATGAATGTTAATGAATGTACTTTAAGAATTTGTTAGCCTCTGAGAAAGCCATGCAGGCTAAGCTGTTTCCCCCTGTTTACACTCTTTAACCTAAGCTCTGCTCAGCAGCTGCCAGCTGTGGTTTGAGAAGAATGGTATCAATGTAAACATCTGCCTGTTGGCAAGGAAGCAAATAAGAGTATTTCAACAAAATATGAAACTATTCCTTTAAGTCTCTGAACGCAGCCAGATGCATGAATGTTGTGGTAGCAGCTACAAACATGAAGCTTGTGTAGCTGGTGTGCAGTCTCTGCTGGTCACCATTCCTAAGGACAACTGGAGCTGTGTGTGTGTGTGTCTGTGTGTGTGTGTGTGTATGTGTGTGTGTGTGTGTGTGCATGTAAGAGGAAAACATCTTCTCTGAGATAAGACATGTTTGACAGGAGGCCTCTCCTCTCAAAGCAGAGAAAGTATGTGTGTGTGTGTGTGTGTGTGTGTGTGTGTTACACTGAGAGAGAAAGAGAGGGTGAGAGAGAGAGCAGCAGCTGGTATTGTGTGTGTGTTTTGCCCTGTGAGACCTGGCTCTTTGCTGGTGTTATATTACATGTGTTGCAGAGGCGAGGTGGGGTGAGCAGGCTCGATAGCCCAGAACTGAGGGAGTGACAGATGAACAGGAGGGAGGCAGGGAGGGGGGAGAAACAGAGGTGGTGTGGGGTAGGGGATTGGTTGGTACTTGGAAATGAAGCCAGTGTCTGACACCCAAAGCACTTCTCATGCTCTGGCACAGGCTATTGTCGTCTGGAATTTGAGAAATGCATTTGATCTGTATACGGTGCGTCTCTGTGGGTGTTGTGATGTGTGGATGACTCCTGGGGACAAAGTAGCCACCAGAGAGGGAGAGGGAGACCAGAGGGAGGAGGTAGAGGGCAAGGGTCCCCACGATTGATACATGTACTTTCATCGCATTTTACCTGCACATAGATGCCATTTTATCCAATATCTACATCTGCAATTGAGACTAGACACAGAAAGGAAACCTCTTTACTTTTGTAGGTGGACTGTGTTAAGTGAGAAACTGATGATGAAGATAAAAGAAGAATAACATTCCAGTTCAAATTGTCTGTATGACAGGAGTGAAAAGAGGGAGGGCTCACAGATATTGTATCTGGCCCTGCACACAGTATGCCTCCCTCTTTGCTCAAGTGCAATCCCATCTCTTCTGTTTGACCTCGGCATTCCTCAGACTCGGAGTGAATGCAAAGGCCACAGTTTCAGTGTGTGTGTATGGTTTGTGTGTGTATGGTGTGTGTGATCAGTGTTCACCCTCTGACTACTTGAAGTAATTCATACGATTCCCATCCGTGCAGTTTTAAGGGTTGAATAACTCAAAGGGGAAACCTACACCTCAGTCCTGGCTTCAATGTCTTGTCTACAGTTGAGGTCGACCTAATGAGACGATTTAACCATCTCATCATGCCGTAAAAAAAGAAAACTTCACCTCAGGCTTTCATCGTTCTCTGAAATACAGAGGGGTAGTATTGTGGCTTTATGGATTCATACAAACATGTTTCTGTTTATATTTACTGGAGGTAATTTCATTTTATTCTGGTTTTTATTAGCTTAAAGAGGGTAAATGTATTTATTATTGTGTAATCAATTTTAGAGCCTGTGCTGTTTGTGAAATGAAACCGTACCATGTTAACACCTTGACAATAAATGCACTAAACCGGTGAAAGGCGTTACTTGAACGAGCCAATACGAAAATATAAAAATACTAAATTATTGCAGAATGTTCTGCATTAAAATTTCTACAGAAGAAAGAATTACATATGTGCACTTGATTGGGATTAACAAGATGAATCTATATGATCATGAAATGAATGATGCTTAAAAATATACATGGATTGATATTAAAGTGAGTAACTGCTTTATCATGTTTGTTTTTTAGCTGAAATCTTTGTGTGTGTCTGGTGTGTAAGATAAACATAATGACTTTAATTCCAATTACTTCCAAAATGTGAATTATAGTATAACAGCAAATGGTTACAGGTACCTTAAAATTGCATTGAACTGCAGTACATGCGTAAAAGTATTGAGCGGAAAGGTTTTTGAGCTCAACAGTAAGAAATATAACAAGGCATAATGTAGATGTCGCGTGAATGTGGCCGAGGTGATTTATCATTAATGGAAAAGGTAAATAAACTAGCCATGTTCCTGTGGTACCACTCCCTTTCACAGCTATTGTTGATAGGAGGTTGGTGCTTTCAGCCATTGAGCTGTCAAACATCATTGCTGCACCAATCTTTGTGCATATACTGCCACCTATTGCTGAATAATGGTACTACATAAAAAAATGCAGCAGGGTGTAATTTATATTTCAGTTTGTGGAAGGACCCCTAGTGGTGACAGAGACTATTGTTAAATTGTGAAACAGCCCAAAGATTCAGACAGTTAGTGTGAAAAGTTTTTTTATTTTGGAATAGTAAACAAGGCACGTTATGATGACACTCTGGATGTATTTAGTTCATAGCTCGGCAGGTGGCTTGACCTCATGCACCCGTCAGAGAACCAGGTAAGTATACATCTATGCTTTGGGTTAGATCTACTTGTGACTCAACAGCCAAGGAGTCTAAGAGCTGTAAGTTAGAGCAGGATGAAGTCTTCAGGGCTGAGTGTAGCGCAAGTATTTCTTCCCAGAAGGCAACTCTTTCGTTGTCACACCGTTGGGGAAGAGAGCAGCAGCTTCACTATCAGAGAGTGAGGGAATGACCATGACCTTCTGACCAGGCTGAAAGAGACATAAAGGAACAGGTAAGTGTGGCTCTAGCCTCCGTTGTGATGATATACGTGCAGAAGCCTCATCCGGCCCCTGAGTCATGTGGCTTACGGCCATTTTGTTTAGTGTAGCCTCTCAAAAAGGTTTGGATGTGATGCATGAATTTTGAATTCAAATCTGGTTCCTATTGGGAGTGAATGGACTCTTGTTGGCAGTTGGCTTCATAGTGTTGGAGGAGGGAGCGTGGGAGTCTGCACCGGTCACGTGAAATATTTGGACTGACTGTCAGGTCTATACTGTATCTGAATACAATTCAATTCAATTGTTGGAGATGTTAAAATATTTGCACTTTATCCAACAATGACAAAATATTTGAAGTACAGATAGGGGGATGAAAAGGGTAATGGCAGACATTTATATGACTCAAACTCTCATAGGTGCTTTCTTGCTGAGGTTAAGACAAGAAGTTAAAAAACTATAATAATAATAGTCATAAAAAAATAAGAAGATGGAGCAAGGGCACAGTCAGCTTAGCACCAGTCGCTTCTCCAGGCACTGTAAATCTATTGGACTAAAACAACTCAAAAGAAATGGAAACAAATAATTAAAATTAAATAATTGGCTCAATCTATTAGTACTGATGAGTTCTATACTGGTGTAGAGATTTGGAAAGAGAGTTCTTTTATTTTCATTATAATATAACATCTGAAATGGCTGTGTATCATTACATTGTTCTGATGTCCACACTGGCCTCGCCTTGTTTCTGATGTGTGCACAAAGTTCATCTAACTGTTATGACAGAATCTGAGGACTGTGCGTCCATCTGGTTGATTCCAATGATCAGCCAGGCAGCTGACAGATATTAATACAAAGTTTGGGTGTGTACCTTCCAGTCGACCGGTGTGGCAACCTTCTTCTGTGCGGTGAGCTGCAGAGAGTCGATGACTCTGAGCAGCTCGTCAAAGTTCCTCCCAGTGGTTGCCGGGTAGAGGATGGACAGCTTCAGCTTCTTATCTGGGCCAATCACAAACACCTGAAGTGGGTGGAGCACACAAAGGTTTAGCATACTACTCAGAATATACATCCTTTTTTTAATGTAAGTATGTCCATTATAGCAAGCAAATACATGATGTTTTACTCACCTAAAGAATTCATATAATTTTTCATCAAATAAATTTTCTATACCAAATCATGCCACCTTTTCATCTAACTTAATTTTCATTATAGGCAAACGAGGAAGAAAATGTCTTGTGGCTGACAAATACTTTACATTAATTACATATTTCATTTCTGTTAATAAATGTATATAATTTTTTGTGAATGAACATGTTTATATAAATTTGCTGAATTATTAATTCATGCCGGTTGTTGGAGGGTGAGAGTGGTGTGTTTCACCCCCACCCCTCTGAAGCTCTGTCAGTCAATGGTGGGGGAGGTACACAAACATTTTACTTTAAAAACGTAAAAAAAAAATAAAAAAAAAAAAAAAAAAAATTTCTACTTAAGTAAAAGAAAGTATTTATTTACTTTTAAATATACTGTAAGTCTACTACATCAGTCTCGGCTTTGGCGTCGCTGCTGCTGACCAACTTCGCTCTCATTTTAACTAACCTGCTTCAATTTGATCAACAGATAAATTCCCATTTCATGAACATGTAACACACAGCACTGTAAAAATTAAGTGGAGTTGAAAGTTCTGATATTTGTTGGTATATGTAATGGAGTAAAAGTGAAAGATAACTGTAAATAAAAAAATACATAGTATCTAAGCAAATGTATTTAGTTTACATCCACCACTGCTTTCAGGCATGTAGCTAAATAGTTTTAATTTGCTGTGAGGTAAAACTTGGTGTGGTTTCACTTTGATCACCATGAAGAACCATCAGCTCCAGCAGGACTGATGACATTTCATTTTGTTTGTGAAGAGCAGAGAGAAAACACCAGTATTAATGGTAACTGTGTGGTTCTTTTGCATGACGGTGTATTTGCCGGAAGTCGGAAAGAGTGGAACCGTAGGAGCAAGAGGAAAAGCAGGAAGTGATTGCTGTTATACTGGGCAGCTGCAAAAGAGTTTGGACCACAGACTCAAAGAAAAGTATGATTAGTGCCTCTTGTTTTGCTTAAGACAAACTAATTTGGCATCTGTTAATTTGAATTTTATAACGATACACTGGTGAAGAGGATGCGTGTTAGAACAGGTAAGCAGGAGGAGGGGTTTCTTACACAGCGAGCGGTGAGGGGCAATCCATCTTTGTCGATCTCATCAGGGTCCAGCATGCCCAGCTGCACGGACAGCACTCTCTTATGATCAGCGATGATGGGGAAGGGAAGAGCACCTTCAGCCTCACTGTTGAATGCCATCACATCCTACTCACAGAGAACGGACACAGGGACAAAGGGTTTATGTCAGTGTCATCCTTAGTTACTTATTGTCTCCATCCTGACTTAACAACAGCAATAAGTTACAAGTCACTATGAACTACATGCTGAGGTACTGTACGGCCAAATCTGCTATTTACTTTTCGACAAAGTGACGCTGGTCCACTGAACTTTGACCAATCACTGGTCTGTTTGAGGAGGCGATGTTGTAAAGTGGCAACTCAGGTCAAAAAGTGAATTCCGTCTGTGCCGAGGGTGGACATTAACCATGAAGGTTTGACTCCTCAGTTTCCACCAACACAGGCAGAGTTACAGAACTTTCAAGATTTAGAATTTATAATTATACTGACTGAGTCTAATTTCCAGGAGTTATAAACTCCAGAGCGTAAATTCATTAAGTGTCTTATCCTCCTGAATGGCACGGTTTCCTCTTAAAACCGATTCAGCTACATGATTGGATTTGAAAGAAACTTTGAAAACTGTTTAATTTAAAACTTAAAATGTGATTGAATTTAGATAAATCATTACTTTGATTTAAGATAATTGCATTAAATTGAATTAAATTATGGAAATATAAATAAAAAAACAAACAGAAAAATATAGTTATATCAAGTTTAATTTGATTTAGTTGATATAATTAGACTTTCATTAAAATTTTATAAAAAGCCTGAATAAAGATGATTTAAACCTCATACAAAAAATGTGTATCAACTCATTGGGCTTTTAAGACTGCATTTTTATTCAAAAACATCTTCCGGAGTCACAGCAGTGGAGAGTTGTGCAAACATCATATCTGATGCTGGATTGTTTAGATTTGTCTGTGAGCAGCTTTGATTCATACCAACTAAAACCTGTCATCAAAATATGTTTTACAGAAGAATCTGAAATGAAATCAGGACAACAAGCAGGCACGTAAAACATGGATCCTGTCTACAATAGATAAGCATGTGGAGTGAAAGGATAATAACCATAGGAGCACATTGATGTATAAAACTATTGTTAATGTTTCTAGATCATAACCTACCTGCAGGCTTGTAACGTCAGTGTTACATAATAAACGTAGAGGAATGTTAAATGCTATAATTAATTTATTCCACCCACAGATGTCTAACCTGTTCAAAACTAGCTTTTTAGACCTCAATCAATCAGCGGTAGAGTAATACAGTGTGTGTGTGTGTGTGTGTGTGTGAACCCGACCTTGCTCCAGTTGTGGTGATCCTCCACACTGTCGATGGACAGGGCGATCATCTTCACGCCACGTTTCTTGAACTCATCGCTGACCTTGGCGGCACAGGCCAGTTCTGTGGTGCAGACCGGAGTGAAGTCCCTTGGGTGGGAGAACAGGATGCCCCACCTGCAGAGGAAAGGATACACATCAGAAACCTCAGTGTGGAGAAAAGTTGTATTATGAACGAACGAGGGTCATTGTCATCCAGCGGTCATGTAACTCTTTTTAAGACCGACCTAGTGTAAAGGTTAGATTTTAATGGAGTGGCTGTGTTACGTCCTGGTATAGGCTCAGGTTTGTAGCCATATATGGAGCAAAAAGTATTATGCAATTGCCCCCTCTGTGTGAACCGTGGCCCCTTAGTTAGAAGAGGTAGAAATGGGTCATACAACGGTTGACTTCTTAAATGGATAATTCACCTCAGTCACACATCACATGAGTTTCTTCCCTCACATGATTCTCCTCATTGTGTTGTAATGTAGTGAGGTAGAGGCCACAGAAGAGCTCCTCCTCACAGGCATTGGGATCACTTTTTCATAGCGTGACCAGAGGCCTGGTTAGAGTTAATTGTTTTTTTCAAATGGAAAACACTGGAAGCTGGTGTTGATTTAAAGAGTGACATGAGAAAATGTTTTATTCGGCTGCAAAACCGTCTGTTTTTATCAAACATAGTTGAAATTAGCTGTTCTAAATGCCACCTTTCCATTTGATGGACTTACACTTGCAGAATGGGCTCAAACCAGCCTTTGCTGAACAACAATGAAAAGCTGAAAAACTAGGACACAATTACAACAGGTTGCCTCTCTCATTCAAACATCTATTACCACTGAGGAAAGAAGGAATATACCTAACTCAGTTGTCGTGATACCGTTACATTTTAAACATTTAAAGCCCTGAACTGTCTTATAGTTGAAATGAGCCAATGAACATGCCTGATCTGATCCGCCTCTCATGCTTATGCAAGAATCTCATTCAGCCAGCAGGTGTCACTGCACAGTCACCGTCACATACCTCCAGGCTCTATCACGCGATCTGCTCTTTTTATTCAGATTTAATCCTTGTACAGATCAGACACGTGTCAGCTCCCCGGTCTGACTACAGGCCTTCACAGAAACACATCACGTGGGTCAATGCAACGTTGCATGACCGATTAAATTGTTTTCCAAAAATAACTAAATAAACGCAGAATAAATCAGTCTGCAGGCAGCGTGCCGGTGTGTGGGTAGGGCCTTGAACTTACGAGCTGCCCAGGAAATCGTGGAACTTGATCTGGCCGATGGTGGTGTCGGCCTCGAAGTTCGGGAACACGTCTCCCAGCAGAAGTCCAGGCATGGTGGTGGTGGTGGTGGTGCTGCGTGTGTGTGTGTGTGTGTCTGCAGCTCAGAGAAGAACTCAATTTATTTTTGGTGAGAACTGCACCATATGACTAGACCCGGAAAGGGAGGGACCACAGCTCAGTGACGTAAGCTCATCCACCCATAGATCTATATCTATGCATCCACCAACCAAATAAATATCAAGATTCAAGAGTCAAGATTTGATATTGTCATATACACAACAGTTTCATTGATTCTACACACTAGCAGACATGTATCAAAGGCATAACATTTATTTTAAAGAAACAATATCATAATTTGTACTGTACATGCTACAAATGCGTAAAATCCAGTCAGTTGACGACTTGATTTTATGCATATACACAAACAATCACTGAAACGTCACCTTCGTACTTAAAAGAACAAAAACGTTTCTGTTTTTACAGTTTTATTGACAAATCATTGACGGTCTGAAATTCAACATAAAAATCTTTTAGTTTGCATTGTTTTAATCCTTGCTCAGTTTGACATTGTTTTTTAATTGTTTTATTGCGTTGTATTTAGTTGCTGCGTCTGCTTTGTTTTTATATATTAAATCTTGATATTTTCGATTGTAGTTCAAAAACACAAATAAAGTATTACATGCTTGTAAAATAAAGTAAAATATTTTTATTCCTATGCCAAAGGAGATATGCAGTAAACCTTGAATCTCTTTAATAATATAAGTATATGACCAGTACTTCCGGGTCAACCAGCTTCCTGGTGAAAACTACGGCAGCCGGGATGTGAACAGTGAAGCCACAGCAGATGAGCTGAAGACGCGATAGACCCTCAAATCACTGCGGCACCTCTGGTACTGCGGAACCTCTGGCGCTGCGGTGCTCCCACTCGACAGTCAGTCTACACCGGTACATTCACAGGCAACATGCCGTCTCCTAAAGCTAAAAACCCGGCTCGCAGCGGAGGAAGCCCGGTGTTCGGGAGCGCCAACGGCCGCTACGACTTCAAGTCACTGACGAAGCCGCTGAATCGCTCCTCGCCTCCGCCGCACCTGCTCCAGCGGCAAGGCTCCGACCCGACCACGGCCCGGCTCCGGGCCTCGGAGAGCCCCACGCGCCGCCGGGGCTCCAGCTCTTCCACGGGCTCTGCACCGGACGAAGACGGTATACGGCTGAATCCGTCTTTCGTCCGCGTAGCGCTCAGCTCCCTGCTCGCCATCGACCTGTGGCTGTCCAAGCAGCTGGGGGTGTGCGCCTGCGAGGACTCGTCGTGGGGCAGCATGCGCCCCCTGATGAAGCTGATCGAGATCTCCGGACACGGCATCCCCTGGCTGGTGGGGACCGCCTACTGCCTGTACAAGAGCGACACTGCTGCAGGACAAGAAGTCATGCTCAACCTCTTCATGGGTAAAACTACATCTCTGCTAACATGTCTCCGTCTGACAGGGGGCTAGAACTATAGAATCTATGGTTAGAACACAGTCAGAGGAGGCCTCCCCCTTTCACATGGTCTCCATCCTGGCCTGCATCCAGCTGTTTTCACCCCACTACCCATAACACACGTGTTTTCTTCAGTAGTCCTATGGCATTTGTTTGGTCAGCTGCATCCCTCAGCTTGGCAAACAGGTGAATGCTTCAGATCCAGCGATTATAGTGCCTACATAGGCAGATTGTATTGTGTTTTGCAAAACTCTTCTCCAACCCACTGCACTTTATTATTGTTTATATCGTTATTACCAAACATACCTTCCAGTGTGTTGTGTCTTTTAGGATTGACCCAAACCAAACACGGGTCATCAGATATAATGGTACAGATACTATGTTTCCCTCCCCAATACTACTCCCGAGACGTGAACCTTGGGTATCGGCTGATCTCATACCAGTGCATCTAGAAGATCACGTGTAAAACCTGTTTTAACAGTTGTATGCTCCTGCTAACGCTGCATGGAGGTGACGATTATCTATAATTTCTGTTTGGCCTGGATCAGGTTAACCTTTAATATATGTAATTACAACCTGGCTAACTTTACCGGGGCTCCAAATTTTCCATCATGCAACTGACAGCTTGGGCCTCCAGGGCCATGAACTCGACTAGTTTGTCAGTTATCTTTCGCTCTGTAAAATTGTTCACATTGTTTGAATGAGGTCTTTTAATTTGCTACTGCAGTTTGTCCTTTATTGCCCTTTGCCCAGGTGAACTCCTCGGGTTCATACATTTTGGCTTCAACTTTGGGAAGCTGTCAGTTCCTTATACAGTCTGTGGTTTTGATTTGACATGGATAGTGTTGTTTCAGGGTGTGGTTGTTTTCATTTTATTCTGTTGGTACTCTTGCTGGTGTTACAGGACTTTCTGCTTTTCCAGTAGTGTTGGCTGATCCCAGTGGCGTGTTCTGTCACACACAGGTGAATAATGCAGAGGCGGGTGGAGGCAAGCCGGCCTATATCTGAATGTGGTTTGCAAGATACATCCTGCTGTTGATAGTTGGAGTGGAAAGATGCAACAAAGAAAAACACAAATATGGATTTCCACGGAACTTGGTGTAAAGATGCAGTTTGCTTCAGGAAGACCTCCGTGTAGGAGTTTCTCTGCTGTGATACGAAAGCTTGATGCGAGGATTCAGTGGAGTTAACAGGTTATTTCTGTATACATGGCCTCTGGTACTACAGCAAATGTTTGTAGGATTTTGGAGCCTGATGGTTACACAGTGTGTTGCATAATAATTTGACAGATAACAATTTGCTGTTCTCAGCAGGGATTTATACAGTGCCGTCTGACTGTTGCATTACATTTTCAGCAGTGAAGCAACTGTTAATAAATCTCACTGCTCAATGCGATGACACATAGATATTAAAAGTCCAGTATGCTGTAAAGAAGGGTAGTGATAACCCTGTTCACTACCAAATATCATACTGTATATGTGGCATTATAATGTTTTAACTCTTCATGAGAAAGTAATTTTTTTTTTTTAATAGTTGTTGTTTTGCAGCATTTATTCCTTTCAGTTCCATCTTACTGATTAAATCTATGTGGTTTCACTTTAGCAAACAGTATTTGAAAAAGTCATGTTGATTAAATTTCTCATGCTACATTTTAAATGGACACAAATGCAAATGTGTCAAACTCCATTTGACATGTTTTGATGTGTGTTGTGAAAAAGTATTTATCCAGGTTGCTTGGACTGATATAACCACATGGTTGGTTTGTATGTATGTTTGTTTATTGTATGTATGTAAGATTACACAAAAAACCCTTATCTGATTTACACGAAACCTGGAGGAGGGATGTGGTATGTGTCAGGGAAGAAGACATTCATTTTGGTGTGGATCTGGATCAGGGGAAAGAGTGATGGGGAGTTTTTCAACATTTGCATAAGGGTATCATCATCTTGCACTTTTGATATCATTTGGCATCATAGTCTGTGCATTAATGATCATGGTATGTAGCAGCAGTGCCAAAGTCAAGCCAATACACGCTCGACCAATCATAAGTCTGTCTCAACTTTCAGTGGTGTCAAATGAATAATTGAAACTAAACTTCAAACCAACAATACACTACATCAGTGTGAGAAGAGAAACTATCCCTTCAGAATCAGGTTCATGTCCAATCCACCAACGTAATGTACCCGTTCTCTTTGTCTCTTAATGTTTCAGTCTGGCACTTCTTATGTGTTTCTCAGTGTCCTCGGTTTCAGTGTGATTGCATGAATACAGACTCCTCACACATTATTCTGTAACATATCTCTTTCTGTCTTTTAGGCTTGCTGTTGGATATCCTCCTGGTTGGCATTGTAAAGGCAGTGGTGCGTCGACGTCGGCCATCCCATAATCGCATGGACATGTTCGCCACCTTTTCCGTGGACAGCTACTCCTTCCCTTCCGGCCATGCCACCCGTGCCGCCATGTGCGGACGTTTTTTCCTGACTCACCTCGTGCTGGCCGCCCCGCTGAGGGTCCTGGTCCTGCTGTGGGTCGGCCTGGTGGGGCTGAGCCGAGTGATGCTGGGAAGGCACAACGTGACTGACGTGGTGTTTGGGTTCTGGATGGGCTACTGGCAGTACAACCTGGTGGAGATGCTGTGGCTCTCCCCTCAGACCCTGCAGGGGATGATGGGACAGTTATTTTAACTCAAAGGACTGAAGGAGGAGGGAACGTGGCAGTTTAAATCTTGATTGTAAGAGCACCTGCACACCTTTTGAGAGGATTGATGGTTGTTTGTCTCGAGAGGAGATCTCCATCACACATGGTTGTCTTCTTCTGTTGTCTTAAATCAAGCTTCTTTTTTATTCATACAAGACCTGAAGGGGGCCGATTTGACCAGTTTACCTCTTGAAGCCCCATCAGGTGACCTGATTCATGGTTAATGTGAAAATGTATCTATTCACACATCCATATCACATTGTCATTCCTATTGCTTTGACAACATCACACAATAATTCAAAGTATATCACATAAACAGATGACTAGTTAACTTGGATGGAAAACCAACAAAACTTAATCATTATAAGGGCATGCACATAAATAACTTGATATCATGCACTTTATTGTCTTCATATAAGTAAACCGTCTTGAATCACTACTTAAATCAAAATTCATTAAAAAAATGTGCCATGGTCTAAGGATAGAAATATATATATATATATATATATATTTATTTCTATCTTTCTTTTAATTATTTATTTTTCTTCACAGTTTATTCAGTCAGAAGGAGAAGTGTGTGTGTGTTGGAGTCCTCTACTCTATAGTTCATTTCAATTAGTTTAATAAGGTTAAAGAACTACTGTACAATACATTTGTCAATAGGAGGAAGGAATATTATTTATTGAGTGGACTTGAGTCTTGATACCTTTCTTCACATAGTCACTGAAAAGCTATGAGCTTTTAATCTACTAATGTGTAATAGCCTGAAGAGGGGTCACCACTGTTAGACCTGGCTGATGGTGAAGTGGTAACAGATCTGCTGCTTGACTTCAAAACATCAATAATGGCTGTATATTTATGATTTGTCTTGTTGGCTGCTGTTAGAAGTTAAAGAACTTTATTTATAAGGCAAACAAGTGAAGTCGGAGTCACAGAAAAGCAAAAAATCTTGACAAAGCAAAATGAGATCTGTGACTGTTCAGGTTCAATCAGCTGATTCGACACAAACAAGTTACACAGTCCTCGGCGGAGGGAAGCAAATTAAATTTCCTATAAAATTTTCGTTATACCTCGATGACTGAGGATAATATTACTTCGTCATAATTTTCATACTAAATCTCTGTCCAAGAAAATAGTTTAAATATTAATGAAAAAATAACAGATTATGATAAATAATAAAAAAACATTTGTTGTGGGGCTGAAGTGGCACTTTAAAGTTTTCCACTTTAAAAATATGTCAGTTTTAATGTTGCCATCAGGTTTATATGATGACATCTCAGCTATATTGTCTGTTGATGTCCTGGTGCACTGCTTGGGTTCATGGATCAGTGGGCAGATCAGGAAAGAAGTGAAGAGTTTTGCAACCGACTGCATGAAATATTTTCTAATCAGACTAGAACTGGGAGATGTGGTTAAATTATATTAAGAGACAAGTTTTCCTGAGGAATGTCACATTATTTATATCCGTCAAGTTTAAAGACAGATTTTTGCTCAGCAGTCTATCAACCATTCAAATTTTGATTGATCGTAGGGTTCAACAAGGTGCGACTTTACCTCTGCCCTCAACTTTCGACAAGAGTGAGGAGAAACTCCCAAAAATCACTTGATAAAAGAGAGAGCTGCAACTGTGGGCCGACAGAAGTCGATGCTGTGTGTGAGATAACAACTCAACAGGACAGAACTTCAAAAGCATCAAAAAGGAAGATTAACAACGATTTGACCACATTTTTCTGCATCTGTTCAGATTTTTTTGCAATTTTACGCTTTTGATGTACATCGAAGGACTTATATATATATATATATATTGACTTTTGTCATAGTGATTTTGATGAAAATAATATTGTGATAGTTATTGTTTTATTGCCCAGACGGAAATAAGTCCCAAGTTTAACCTGCATATTTCGTCTAAATTCCACAGTTCTGTGGAAACTGTCTAATGCACTGACTTGAATATGATTTGTGGAGTAACGGTTGGACAGATCTAATAATAATAACTTTATTTATGGAGCACTTTTCAATACAAAGTACAAGGTTCTGCACAGCAAAACAAATGCTTAAAATATGGAATTAAGTAAATAGAAGTAATATATACTAATATAGTAATATATGTCTAAAGGACAACAGCAGCCTGGCATCCTAAGTAAATTTAGGAATATGCCTTTTGAGGAAACATAGAAGACAACAGTCTTAGAGAGCCTACTTTCCTCAGGCAATTCATTCCAGAGCCTTGGGCTCCTGATGGCAAACGCTCTTTCCCTCTTAGAGTTGAATGCTTTTTCCTGTGTTTACGTTATCTCTGTTTAATACTTATTCTCAGTTGTCAGACTCAAGGCAATAATCAGTAAAGGCAAGAACTGTTAGTGTTGAACTGTGGCAAGTTATTAACGAAGAAGTGACTCTTTGAACGTCACCATGAATCTTTAGACGTCACCATGTGGGCCATGTCTACTGCTCCTCGCATGTTTTATGTTTACATATTGTGTTTATCTATTTCTGCTAGTTAATCTTTCCCATCACTCGTCTCATTGACTGGTCGTCAGGTTCACACATTAATGCCTAGAGTCAGCATGTTTGATGATTAAACCATATCCACGCACCAACCCACTGACTGGGAGTTCTGTGCCAAAGCTGAGATTCAACATTAATGTTCTAACCATATATTACGCAAGTTGTCAAGATGATGCACAACCGCTTGCGCACTTCACACACACACTCATTCATTTTAGCACTGCCAGAGACCACAACTTGTAAATCTGCAGGTGCATTTTAATTTCCATGTGTGCTGGTCTGTTTTTACTTTGTCTTTTATTCAGGATTTTGTTCAGATGTGTGAATTTTTGGTTTCAGTGTAATTTTGTATCAGTTGTTTACAGTTCAGTGGACAGATCGAATGTTTCCTCTCTTGTGTGTGTGCAGCTTTTACTACTATTGTATTTCACTTCATGAAAGGGTTTTTAACCTGTGAACCAGTTGATCCTGATATCTGGTATGAACCAGCTTAATTTAACAGACTGTTGTATATACTGGTGCCCACTCGCACACTGTTTTATTGACCTCTGTCTTGCTGTGCCCTCATTCTGCGATAAGTGACCAATGATCTCCCCAACATCGGTGGAAAGATAATGCGATGACAGCCTGCAGCCTTTTCATTTCAGTGCACTTCTGTGGCAAATCTAAATATGCTGGATATCATCCTGACCAAACGTTTTTTATGATTGATTTATTTCTTGTTTTATGTGTTGATATTGAGAAGAATCTGAAATATCAGACAAAATGTTTACTACAGGCTCCGTCTGTTTGTGTTAGGGATAGATTTTGCACATTCCACCTTTTGTACACCATTCATAAGAAAGATGCATATTTTGATTTATTCCGCTACCAGGTAAATCCCACTTTGTGAAACATGAAGCCAGCTCCAATATACTTCACTGCACACAGTCTTGCCTGCTGTATGATATAAATTGTTAATGCGTATCCTGTACATATGTCTGTAATGACATGAGATTCCACTGTGTTATGTTCCATTTTCTCTGAATGGCCATTCCCGGATAATTTGATTGTAGTGGTGGTTTTTAATTAAATTGGGAAGAAATCTGAACCCGTCTCAAGTCTTTTAGATGATCTTGTTAAAGTCAGGGGAACGAAAGTGAACTTTAGTCTTATCTCAGAAAACACGATTTTGTTTGGCAGAGAGAGAGAGAGAGGGAGGGAGGGAGGGGGGGGGGGGGAGAGAAGGACGTCTTTATTTCTAATGTTTATATAAAAGTCTGTGATTCGTAGAGCTTTGTCACTCTTCAGCAACACACGAGGATCAAGGTAGGAAGAAAAACTTGATGCATATTTTTTAACCGTGACATTAGTGAAAGAATAATAATAATGAAATTCAAATTGGGTTGTCATAAACTGCACAATAGGTTGATAATAGTTCATTATCAGGGCAAAGAAGTTTACTTTTTTTATATTTTGCACTGATACGGTCAACAAGACTGAGCTGTATCACTTTTTTAAATGTAGCTTTTGGCAAAATATTTAAACATAGTGCAGATCCAAGCATACATTAGGATGAATGTATTAGTCAAGTTTTTTTTCCACAGCCTGAATAATGTTATTAATAATATTAAATAATATTAATTTCTTCTTCTTTTTACTTCTACTAAATTAAGTGAAAGAACCACACAAGAAAAATTTCTAGGAAAGATACAAGACATGTATTGAAAATATTTTAACACTGAAGACCCATATTATATCACGCTTCAATCTGATTGTTCAGATTAACTGTTTCTATTCTCCTCCTGTAGTTCAATTATGGTGCATAAAGTAGCAGTGATCGGGGCCGGCCCCAGCGGTCTCACCAGCATTAAGGCTTGTCTGGATGAGGGCATGGTGCCAACCTGCTTTGAAAGCAGCGATGATATGGGTGGACTGTGGAAGTTCAAGGCAAGTCACTATTCAGAACAAACACTGGCAACCATTTGTATTAATGCAGTGGCAATGTGTTGAACACAGAGCAAAGTAAACACTGTTCTTTCTGTAGTTTAATTCAGATGGACTCACAGCACATCACATTTGACCAAGTCTCCTTGGGCATGATACTGAACCTGAAATTGCCACTCCATTCTCATATCATTAATATTCTTTTTGCTTGCTTTTCTTTCTGTTGTTTGTAATTTGAAACCTCTTCTCTGCAGGAAGTGTCAGAGCCAAACAGAGCCAGCATCTACCGTTCCCTCACGATTAACATTTCCAAAGAGATGATGTGCTACAGTGACTTCCCCATCCCTGCTGATTACCCTAACTACATGCACCACTCTAAAATCCTGAAATACTTCAGGATGTATGCAGAACACTTTAAACTGCTGCAGCACATTCACTTCCAGGTAACAAGAGCAGAGAGAAGCACGCGGCTCATAATATTGTGTTGCTGAAGTCCAAAAGATATTAAAACATTTACTGTAAATGTTACTTTTCTAACATTCTAGACCTTGGTTAAGAGTGTCAGACAGAGGCCGGATTTTTCCCGCACTGGTCAGTGGGAAGTGGTGACTGAGAACAGAGATGGACAGGAGGAGCGCCACGTGTTCGATGCTGTGATCTGCTGTGCGGGTCACTTCACCTATCCCAACATGCCACTCAAAGACTTCCCAGGTACAGACATGTTCATAAATCTTTCCCATGCCTTGACAGATCATACAATTTGCGTCTGAGACATTGAGGAATTTGCAGCAACATGTTGGTTGTCATATGTTTTTTCACATGAGATCATACATCTGTTCCAACACAAATCCAAATAACAGGAAGGAATAACATAACTATCAATCTGTGGTTTAGTGGAGTGCACACAAACTTTTTTCCAAGATTTTACTAAGAGGACAACGGGTAGAGTAACACAATAAATTTGTGGTGTTGCAGGAATTGAGACGTTTGAGGGGAAGTACTTCCACAGCTGGGATTACAAGGGACCTGAGGACATGTACGGAAAGAGGGTGGTGGTCATCGGCATTGGTAACTCTGGAGGTGACATTGCAACAGAGGGCAGCAGAGTAGCTGAGGAGGTTTCGGAATTCACTTTTTATTGTGCTTGACTTTGGTTTGGACATTGATTCATGATTGTCGGCGCAGATTGTGATCTGTCGTTCCTTCTCATCATGCAGATGTATATGAGCACTCGTCGCGGTGCCTGGGTCATCCGCCAGGTTTCTGACAATGGCATGCCCGTGGACATGAAGTACAACACGCGTTTCGTCCACATCTTGTTCCAGCTGTTGCCGATCAACGTCCTCAACTGGATCGGCGAGGGCAGAGTCAATGCCATGTATGACCACACCATGTACGCCCTCAAACCCACACACAGGTAGGTTGCTGCCGGGACAGAGACACAGGATATTGCTCTGTGGTATTTAGGCATAAACTCCTTGCAAAAAGAAGAAATGTGCGATGTGTTGGAGTGTGAGATACTCTACGTGTGTCCCTGTCACCAGAATATCTTTGTCTTCTGCTGCCTCACCAGGCTCTTCAGTCAGATTCCAGTGATCAACGATGATCTGCCCTTGAAGATCCTGTCCGGAGCGGTCACTGTCAAGCCGAATGTGAAAGAGATACGTGGCTCCACCGTGGTGTTTGATGACGGCACTTTTGTTGAAAAGGTCCGAAATTGACCTAAGACAAACCCAAGAATTCTCACTTACAACGTAGAAAATGGACGCTTATCAATAACTTCCTGCCTTTGTTGTTACAGGTGGATATAATTGTGTTCGCGACAGGTTACAACTACGATTTCCCCTTCTTGCCGAGCAGTGCTTTGTACAAGTCAGGGCACCGTGTGGGTCTGTACAAGCACATTTACCCTCCCACCTTGGAGCATTCAACTCTGGCTGTTGTGGGTTTCATCCATGCCCTTGGAGCCATCATGCCTCAGGCCGAAATGCAAGCCCGCTGGGTCGCACGTGTCTTCAAAGGTGAGGCGGTTCCAGTTCGTCAGCTGCTATTAAAGTCCATGTCTGCAAATTGACCTCTGTCTGTCCAATGATGTTTTCTCCATAGGACATAAGAAGTTGCCCTCAAACCAGGCCATGATCAAGGCTGTGGAGAGGGACACCAAGGACATTGAGAAAAAGTAAAACTATTCATTTGCCTCAATAATGTTACAACCAATATTGTCCATTCGTTTTCTATCCTATAAGGATGAAGCACATATACGTTCAAACTTGTTTTATTAAAGCTACAATAATGGGGTTGAATGGATTTCTGAGCACTCGTGGGCGGCAGAACAAGCAGTCAGCAGGACTAGACACTGACATTGTTAATGTTTTTACATTTAACTTATAAATTGTCAATCATTACTGGTTTCTCCTCCCCACAGCTTTATTGTATCAAAGTTGACACCCCTGCAAGTGGACTTTGTTGACTACATGGACGACTTAGCTGGAGAGATTGGAGTGTTCCCAAGTCTCCTCTGGCTCTTCTTCACCGACTATCCTCTGTTTAAGAGGCTCCTCTGGGGACCCGTCACATCCTACCAGTACCGCTTGATGGGGCCAGGAAAATGGGAAGGGGCCCGCAGAGCAATCTTCACCCAGTTCGACCGCATGTACCAGCCCCTGAAAACCAGAAAGGTCTGAAATTCATTTAGTTTCTCCTGCATTATGCAAGTTTTATGTGTGATGCTTAATATACATCTTACATTATCTAAACATAAAGTACAGTATCCAAATGTAAAAACACTTACCCTAACCCTACTCCATCTCTTCCAGCTGGTGGAGCATGAGCCTTCCACCACCGGCCGCCTGTTTAAGCTGAGCCTGACCCTCATGGTCGGAGGAGCCACTGCCTACTACGTCCATGTGCACCACCCGACTGCTCTGCCCAACCTGCTGTCCAAGCTCCATCCAAAGACATTGTAATACTCCGGAGACTGCAGTCACACGAATCGAAAGCATCGAAAGCTGCCAAAATAGCACCAGACTCCTTAACAAGATATAATATATAATATATAAAATACAGAAACGCACAAACCGAATGACGTAGCTACGGTTTTGGATCCCTGAAATACTGAAAAGTCCAGCTTAGTCATAATATCCTGCTATTTGGCTTGTGATGGGACTGACTTTTGGGGTAATGTCTTCATTAGTTGTATCTATATATTTGATGTCTTTAAACACTTTCTTCTAAAAAAAAATGTTCTTATGAAACAATGGCATTATAATTTCAAAACAAATCCTTTTTTTTTACATTTTCAAGACAAGTTGTTCAAGACCAACTGTATTATTGTTATTACTACGTTTGCAGTCAACATTTCCTGTTTCCAACCAAATCCATTGTTTGCAGTAAAACAGTCATAAATAAGTATTGTAAACAATGAACACTGGCAAAGTCAACCGAAATAATTCTTTAGAGTCCCAGTCTCACACTCTCACACCCATTAACGTTCCCCACCCCCTGCACCACATGAAAGTCCCACTACCTCCTGCATTGGAGATGGCAGTTGGAGTAACAAGACATTATGAATTAGTTGCATATGAACACAGTTGTCCGAGGATAGATCCACTGAATCCATCTTGTTATCGTATTAAATCTCTGTGTTGTTTCACACTATAAATAGGTCATATTTTCCAATGGGAATAAACCTCATAAATCTCATCAGGGTGTCTTCTTGGGTCCATCTCTCCAAAAACTTAGGAAAACATCAGAGTGAGATGTAATTATTTACAGGAAAAGACTAGTGAAGTGTTCGTAGCTGATAAACACTCATTGTCATTGTTACTTGGCAGAAAGTCTTCTTTTGTTTAGTTTTGTTTATGTCCCTGGGTTATTTGGCCACACACTGGAAAATTGCGTGCCCTTGAGACGGGTTGAGTGTGGGTTTCTTCAGGGAGGGAGGTTTACTAGAGCAGTTTCTTGTGAAAAAGAGGTCACCAGCTTCGTCAGTCGGAGGGGAAGGACTGAGTGAGAGAGCAAAGGAAGAAAGTCAAAATAGGTCAGATTACTTCCCTGTCTGGATGTTGAAGTCACCAAGAAGGACAAGTGGAGGGCCATTTTCTGGGATCTTCGAGAAGAGGACATCTAATTCCTCCAAGAAATCTCCCAAAGGACCAGGTGGACGGTAGAGATCAACAATGGTTAATTGTACCAGTTGAGTTACTGTTGCAGCATGATATTCATAAGACTTCCTGTTTTATTTTGAAAATGTATGGAGACTGATCTCACCAATATGTGGACTTTGGACTTTTCTGGAGTGAGGAGTTCTGATTGCTCTCTGGTTTCTGATTTACACCTGCACCACCTCTCAGTAAGTCTTCTACTTAGTTGTTTCAAAGCAGCAGTTGATTCTAAAAAATAATTGGGTGGCTTATTTATGACAGTCCCAGAACCTGAGGGAAAAATAAAAAACACACTGACGTCTCTCTACAGTTGAAATGTTGATTAGTTTGAAATGACGCCACAATATCACTACTAATCATCACATAATGATCAATATACCTTTGATGAGTAACACATACTCAGACTGGGTAAATCCAACAGATGGGAACTCGTGGACAATTTATGGAGCTGGGGGGGGGGGGGGGGGGGGGGTCACAGAGAGGAGCAGAACATTAGTGATTTAATGGTTATGTAATCGACGAACACCTTGCACTGAATGTTGAAATTTGTAAGATAGACGCTTTAATTTCCTTAATTTTTTTGTGAAAATGCACCGGGAGAAATGGCTGTTATTTACTAATGTTTATTTACAAAGGTTGAATTATCAGTGAAATCTGCAATCTATTGCTTTGACCTAGAGATTAGGTTGTGATCACCCCGGTGTTCCGGGTTCAGACAGCAGAGGGGGCGTGGTGAGTGCGGTTTGTTCAGTACACTTTGGACCTGAAGACAGCAACATCCTGTCCGCTTCGTTTCTTTCTTTTCCCCTTTTAAAGGTAAGGACAGTATTTGTAATGTGGGGGCTGCACGGTGCGCTGTGTTTTCTAAGTTATAAGGAGCACGCTGCTGCTGGTGTTTGTTCGTACAGGGGTTTGGCCAAGTAAGTTTAACAAGCGTGAACATAAGGGCTGGCCCGATGCAGCATGTATATGTACAGCTCTGGGAAAAATTAAGAGACCACTTCAAAATGATCAGTTTCTCTGGTTTTGCTATTTATTGGTATGTGTTTGAGTAAAATGAAAGATTTTGTTTTATTCTATAAACTACTGACATTTCTTCCAAACTTCAAATAAAAATATTGTCATGTAGAGCATTTATTTGCAGAAAATCACAACTGGTCAAAATAAGATGCAGTGTTTTTAGATATCGAGTAATGCAAAGAAAACCAGTTCATATTCATTTTTAAACAACGAAATACTAATGTCTTAATTTCAGTCAATATTTGATTGAATAACCTTGATTTACAATCACAGCTTGCATGCGTCTTGGCGTGCTCTCCACCAGTCGTTCACATTGCTGTTGGGTGACTTCATGCCACTCCTGGTGCATAAATTCAAGCAGCTCGGCTTCATTTGATGGCTTGTGACCATCCATCTTCCTCATGATCACATTCCAGAGGTTTTCAATGCAGCTTTAGGTCTGGAGAGTGGGGGTGGCCATGGCAGGGTCCTGATCTGGTGGTCCTTCATCCACACCTGGCTGTGTGGCATGGAGCATTGTCCTGCTGGAAAAAACACTTTCCTTGTTCCTTGTTCCCCAACTATGAGTTGGGGAACATTGCCAGAGCAGAAGGAAAGTTTTTTTCAAGGACAACTTTCTACTTGGCTTGATTCATTCGTCCTTCAAAAAGTAAAAATCTGCCCAATTCCAGCCTTGCTGAAGAACCCCCGGATCATCCCTGATCCTCCACCAAATTTCACAGTAGGTGGGAGACACGGTGGCTTGTAGGCCTCTCCAGGTCTCAGTCTAACCACTAGATGACCAGGTGTTGGGCAAAGCTGATAACTGGACTCATCAGAGAAGATGACCTTACTCCAGTCCTATATGGTCCAATCCTTATGGTCTTTTGCAAACCTCAAAAGGTTTGGCTCTTCTTTGCTTCTCTTGGCTGAAGGGCTTTTTTCTAGCTTTGCACGACTTCAGCCCTGCCCCTAGGAGCCTGTTTCTAACAGTCCCACTGTCCCTGATGTCTGCTGCTTGACCTTGTTCTTTGAAATTTTAAGGAAGGAAGCAACCTGGCGCTCACTGTATCCCTCTGACGGTAAAACCAGAATTTAACCCCTTCTTTTCCTCACTCAAAACCTTTTTTTTTTAACTCTTTTGGCATGGTCAATAGTCACTTTTTTTTTATCCCAAATACTTTTGAGAATAGAATGGCTGCCATACACGTAGAGATGCTGACTAAGAAAAATTTGGAGTGGTCTCTTTATTTTTTCCTGGGCTGTATATAGGGCTGTTGATATTAACGCGTTAAAGCATGCGCAGAGTGACCCGCTCCATGTGCGCATACCCCCCCCCCACACTCACTCGCTCTGAGCGACACACACAGTCAGATCAGAAAAAAAAGAGCTCAAGGCTAAGATGATAAAATAAAGTGTATTTCTACTCAGTAGACTAAGGGAATGATTGAAATAAGATAAACTGATAAACAGTTAATACTGATTAGTGCAAATATTGCAATGTAGTTCCTAGCTGCAGCTTCCCTGATCCTTGGAGCCATACACTCTTTCTGATTCAGTCCTTCTCTACAGAGGCGTTGAGTCATGGTTCGTCGGGTCGCGGTGGTCGGAGCAGGCAGTTCAGGTCTGGCCTGTATCAAGATCTGTGTGGATGAGGGCCTGGAGCCTGTCTGCTTTGAAAGCGGTGATGACATCGGTGGCCTGTGGAGATTTAAGGTGAGAAGGGGCTGAGCTTGTCACAGCCTCCCCCATATGGATCTTTCTTTATAGAAGTTTGCGTAGCTTGAACATAGAAATAATTTATAGTCTCTGGATTAAATGACAAAAACGTGAGTGTTTGTTTTCTTTATATCTTGTTTTTCTGAGTCATCAGGAGGCCCCCGAGCCGCAGCGAGCCAGCATCTATCGCTCATTGGTGGTCAACACCTCAAAAGAGATGATGTGTTTCAGTGACTTCCCCATGCCGGAGGACTATCCAAACTACATGCTCCACTCTCAGCTCCTGCAGTACCTCAGCCTCTATTCTGAGCACTTTCACTTGCTCAGATACATCAACTTTCAGGTTGTTAAACACGCCAAGAGTGTCACGGATTGATCACACAAACCTATGTAGCATCAAAAATCTTAACATGTTTCACTGTGCACACTCATCAGACGACGGTGAGGAGTGTGACACAAAGACCAGATTTCTCTCTGTCTGGTCAGTGGGACGTAGTGATCATGAACAGGGATGGAGAGGAAGAAAGGCTCGTCTTTGATGCTGTCCTGGTGTGTTCAGGTCTTTACACTAATCCAACATTACCCCTGTCCGGCTTTCCAGGTCAGTCAACAAACCGCTGATATATCAGTATTATCAAGCACACTGAGGGATCTAAAGTGGAATCATTTTTGGGGGGGGAATGAGCACACCTTATTGTCTTCTTTTGCCACTGCACCATCTGTTTCCCTCCAGGATATGAGACCTTTACTGGCAGGTGTTTTCACAGCTGGGAATATAAAGATGCAGAGGCCTTGAGAGGAAAGAGGGTGGTGGTGGTTGGCATGGGAAATTCCGGAGGGGACATTGCTGTGGACATCAGTAGATCTGCTGAGAAGGTAAGACAGAAAAGAGCTGAAAAGCCTTGTCGCTAATGCTCATTGACAACATACACTTGGTCCTGAAAGAATTCTGTAGATTTTTGTAATGAGGTTTATCCTTAGATATACATTATAATGTCTTACAGTGTAAAGTTTTATTACATGTCAAAATAGTGTTGAAGACATTTTCTATACATCAGCATCCCTTTTTATCTAACTGTATAGAGACCATAGAATGAACATAAAGATGGGCGACATGACTGCTCATCAAAAGTGAAGCCAAAGTGGAACAAACTGAAAAGCCAAAGCACACTTCAAAGCAATGTTTCTCAAAGATGGTTTCTGTAATTTTAGTTAATTCTTCTTACATTGGTTTTAATTTTTATGCTAAGTTTAGTGGTAATTACGCTGCCAAGGAGGTAAAGAATTTGTCTCAGTTGGTTTGTTTGTCTGTTAGTTAGTTAGCAGGATTAGGCACAAACTACCAAACGGATGACCATGGAACTTGGTAGAAAGGTGTGGTATTGGTCAGTAAAAAAACTCATTAGTTCTTGGTGCGGATCTGGATCAGGGGGCAGATGGCTGGTACTTACACCTTTGTTGATTTCACAGAGAATAATTGATGGATCTTGATGAGGCATGTTAAAGGGACTGATATTTATGGGTGTGTGAAATTTGATGCAGATTAAAAAAATTCTAGATCTAGAGAATTTAAATGTGGTTTCATGAGGGGACTGTTGGGCCTCGGTGAAATTCTATTTAGATATTTGTTGCCGTGAAAATGGTTGAAACATCATGATTGACAGCAGAGACTCACGATTGGTGGAGTGTCTGTGTCGGAAGGATCTCGCTACCACGACTCCATCCCGATCGCAGACTGTGGATCCCAATGCACAATCATAGATATCATTTCTACTTAGCAGGAGCGAGTGGAGACACATTGTTCATCTTTAAGGTCTATGATAGGAACAGAACGCTGCCATTCAGTGTCACACATTATTCTGAATGTCTCTCATCTTTACTGTAACTACAGAAAATATGCATAAATTTACACCTTCTTCTTCTTCTCTCTAACAGACATTTCTCAGCACACGAGAAGGGGCCTGGGTGGTTGGCAGGATGTCTACCAGTGGTCTGCCTCTGGACATGATGAACATCTCCAGACGCATCAATATCCTCAAGCTGCTCCTCCCCCAGACCCTGATCAACTGGGTAGCGGAGCGAGCTGTGAACAAGAAATATGACCACAGACTGTATGGCCTGAAGCCCAGACACAGGTGACACCAGGGTTTCCTGTTGTACTACTTTTTATGTCACGGTTTTTTTTTTTGTCTTTAAACCCCCATTCATCCTGCCAGCCAAAAATAAAATGATTGGAAATTTGAATTTCACAACAAGTGTGAAACTGTAAGACTGCTAATATTTCAGGATGAGAAAGAGGTGTCTTAGACGTAAAGAACGGCAACAAAGACTACAAGATTTGAGAGCTTTTGACTGTAAGGGCCAATGGCAGTGTTGATGTGGTGTAAACGAAAACCCAGTGGAATTTATACACCATGTCCTGTTGTTGGATGCTCCTGAATCTGATTCTCCTGCTGCGTTCTTCATATTTGAAAGGAAAACTCTGGAAAATGTCCAGTCCATGCCTAACAAAGTAAAAAATGTGAGGTCTGTTTCAGTCGGTAATGTGATTAATAAGTTTTATTTCCATGTTTATCATTTCATCACGTTCACAGAATTTTGGACCGAGGGATTTTGATCAATGACGATCTTCCTGGACAAATCCTTCGAGGGGCGCTGGTCCTGAAGCCCAACTTGAAAGGGTTTGTGGAAACGGGAGTTGTGTTTGAAGATGGCACAGTGGAGGAGAACATCGATGCTGTGGTCTTCTGTACTGGATATAATGGAACCTTTCCATTCCTGCCTCCAGCTTTGTCTGAGGGGACTCATGGAGAGTTGACATTGTACAAGTAAGTGTGTTGTAAAGATAGAACTGATAACTTGTTCTCTTAAGCCTGTCCATGGACAGTCTATATGCAACATTTTATAATGATAATTTTTTTTAATGCTTTCTGAAAAGTACCTTCACAAAATTTCTACAAAATGACATTGTTTGTGGACATTTTATAACATTTAGTAAAAACTAAATTAAACATGAAAGCCATAGACGGTGTATAAAGTAGGATGACATTCCACTTCCCAATAAGTGAAGACTCCTCCAGGTCTGTCGATGGAACATGAATCAAACTAAAAAGTCAAGGTACAAGTCCCTAAAAAATTATCATATATGCTATCTGTCATATTAGGTAGTTCTTATCACACTTTTTCTGGTTATTTGTTGCTTTAAAAACAGGCTGAAACATCATGATTGACAGCTAAGACTGACTTGTGATTGGTCAAGCATGTGTATCAGCAGGACCGCGATACAGCATCTCTGTTCCCAGGTCACTACTGCACATACTCAGGCTCAAGACGGAAGAATCCAGAGATTTGGCCTTCAGGGAGGGAGGGAGGAAGTGGAGATGCGTCATTACACAGTACACCAAAATAATTACGAGACTGTTATAGTACATCGAACACTCATGTATGACGATCTCAATTTAGTTGGAGCTATTGCTTATTGTTGTAATATAATTTCATAATTTCAAAGCATTTCTTCACAATTATTGTTGATGTCAGGAGACTGTTCCCTCCTTCTCTCCAACACCCCACACTGGCCATTATGGCATCTTTTCGAACAAGTGGACCAATCATGCCCACAGTAGAAATGCAGGCGAGGTGGGCTGTCAAGGTCTTTTCAGGTAAATACACAGCTTTACACACAAACTCACACTAAAAGGACTAATAAGCATGATGTGTTACTCTGTGCTGTTTCCCTTCAAGGTTCGAGGCATCTTCCTTCTCAGGAGAAAATGCTGGAAGTCCTTGAGTCTGATAGACAGATGTCCATGAAAAGGTAGAGATCATTGACACACTGATATTACAATGGCCATCATTATTTTTGTGTGTGATAGAAAATAATTAAACTCAAACTTATGTGTATTTAATTTCCTTCATGGTCTCAGCTACCCCTGCCCACTACTGGCTGCTCTCCAGGTGGATTACGTCACATACCTGGATTTCATGGCCAAGGAGGTCAGTTCAGTTTGCTTCGGGTGAACCTGTGCTACTTTGTACATATGAAAGACACACTCATATTAGACCTACGATTACAGGTAGGAGTTCAGCCAAACCTTCTGGCACTACTCCTGAGAGACCCTGTGCTCTGGGCGAAGGTCGTCTTTGGTCCCTTCACTCCGTATCAGTTTCGTCTCACTGGACCTGGACAATGGGCCGGAGCCCGACACGCTATCCTCACTCAGTGGAAGCGGGTTGCTCAGCCTTTCAAAACCCGAGCGGTACCAGAACCAGAGCCTGGGAAGTCTGTCTTTTCCCTCCCTGGGCTGCTCACATTGGGAGGAGGTGTGATAATGGCTGTACTTCTGTCGAAAAATCTTCCAGCGCTGCAGGGTGCAGCTAGGTTTTTTGAGAGGATCAAGATCTTTTTGAGGGACATCTGGTATACTGGTTAAACCAGAAGAACATGACGCTTCTCATCCTACAGGCGTCTCTGTGGACACAGCCACTTATCTATCTGCTGGATTCATGTGCCTCTTGAAGGGTCCAATTTCCCAAGTAGGGAAGTAATTCATCCAACTTTTTTGGTTCATATGCTTTAATTCCGGTTGTTGAAAGAACAAGGTCTCACTGTGAAGCTGTGGATCATTTAATTACCATAGAGTTACTGCTAATTCCATGACCAAATCTTAAAATACATTATATGTTGACCTACTTTCAGCCAGGATAAACTCTGCTGGGAAACAGGTCTTAAATACGTGAGACGAATGAATGGGTCACACACATTCAATACCTTGATAACACAAAACACCACACACTGGAGCTATTGTCCTCTTACCAGACTGGAGGTGTGCACCTGTCTCACTCAACCTCCATGAGACAAAGCAACACAGCCAGCCTTGCTCCTGCAGGTAAAACTTTACCTGCAACTCCCCTTTTGTACCTGGTGCTCCTTTTCACAAGTGCTCAAGGTATTACTTACTCCTCACCTTGAATACCCTCACGATCAAGTTCTACCTGTTCATGTTCCAGATGGCACGACAAGCCTTACTGTTTTAATTCTGTTCTTGAAGTTCTCTCTCCCCCTGCTGTTTAACTATACGATCTGATTCATTGTTTACAGGAAGTCTCAAACATAAATACATAAACTACGTATATAAAAACTCTTAAGTTTGCCCGAATATTGTCCATTTTTTTATTCATTATTCCTGAGATATAAGATTGATGGGGACTCCTTTTTACCTAATCATCATCTTTATATTTCTGCTATTGTGTTTGATTTGAATTTAGACAATTATGTGTTAATGTAACCGTTAAAAAAGGGGGCATTGTTATTGCAGTTGACTCACTGAACTGAATCAAAGATATTTGCCAACAAACTTATGATAGAATAAAATGCACTTGCCTTGAATGAAATATGCATTCAAAAATTGAATTAACAGTGATTAGTTCCAAATTTGTTCTACCGAGCACCAAATGCACTTGGTCTGTACGTAGTTTATCATGAAATGGAGGTGCACACACAAAGTGGAGTTAAATCAATCAATCAATCTCTAAAATGCTTTACAGAGTCAATAAAAACAAACCCCATGCGATCCATAGACTCCCATCCATGCATCCAGAACAAGACAAATATTGGGAGGAAGTCAGCTGTCATCAGTATTATACATTTGAAAATAGAAAACACCTAGGGCTTGAAAAGAAAGATAAATACAGAATAAAATACTAATATTAATCCGGAAAATATACAGCTCGAATTCTAATAGAGATGTGAAAGGAAAAATGTAAAATACAGACAAAAGGATAAATACTAAAAGAGCAGTAAATAAGATACATTTATTTATCCCAAACACATGCACAGACATGCACAGGCACACTCATGCAATTGTAGGGAAATGTAACCTCTGCTTTTGACCCATCTGGTGCAGGACACACAGAGCAACCATGTACAGCGCCCGGGGATCAGATGTTGGGGGAGTAAGGTGCCTTGCTCAGGGGCACTAGACAGGGTAGGGAGAATCCTCAGATCAATCCAGTCTTTTGTTGTTTCTCCGTGGAGTCGAACCAGAGACCTTTTCTGCCCATAGTCCAAGTTTCTGCCACTAGTCCACCGCCTCTCCCGAATAAAACCAGAGATAGAAAAAAGTATGATAGTAAAGTTAAAAAACCAAGTAGAGAAAGTAGGTTAATAAGTAAATAATTAAATTAAATAGAGTAAATGGATATATCTGCAAAACAGTCTAAGGTGTATGAATAAATTCAGAGATAAAAAAATTAAGAAATAATCAAATAAAAAGCCTGATTAAAAAGGGAAGGTCTTGAGTTTGCCTCTAAAAATATCCAGAAACATATCCACATTCTCTCGTGCAGAGCCCTGGTATTCAGGTCTTCAGGCTGGACCAGAGTGATACAAATATGAGATGCTCTAAGATGCCTTAGACCAGTAAGGTACACAACATAAATATCCTAAAACTACTGTGAGAACATCTGCTTGTGTTGATGGTCTTCATGGAATCTTTTCTTAGATTGTTCTCTCAACTTAGATTCATCTTTTCTTTCTCTTCTTGAGAAAGCCCAACCTTCTTGATATAGTTGCACTTTTTCCTGTTTTGCCATCATCGTAATCTTAAGCATAATTAATTCCCCACTTTAACCACTGCAGTGATATTTTAACCCCCCTGTGTCACACTTCAGTTTGTCAGGTTAGGTCAGAGTTGATCATTATCCTGGATTACAAAAGAAAGACACACTCTGGTTTATTTTGTTATGGTTCGATCAATAGTACTATGTGTAATGTTTAATAATTCAGTCCAAAGTTTGTCCTTTTCAGCGTGAACTCTGTCTGATTGCTCTCGTTTTTTCCCAACATGGCAAAGGGGATTGAAACAAGTTGGGTCCAGCTGCAGCCGCAGCACAACCGAGAAGGAAGTTGAACTTCCAGTTATAGTTCATGAGCTGGGTTGAGTCCATAGATTATATAAAAAGTTGATAAACGGCTTCTTCTTCTTCTTCTTATCCTCCTATAGAGAAAACTTATAGAAAAGCATTTATATCTAAAAACACGGTTTAAAACTAAATTTCAAGAACAATGGAATATTTAATAAAAGTATAAAAGGGTAGAAGAGGTGAAATGATTAAAAGAATAATAAAATATTAGAATAAAAATCATATTCAATAAATAAAAATAAGACATCGTTAAAAAAAATATATTGGAGTAGAAGAGGTAATTTAAATAAAAAACAGAAGTCTGTATCAAAATGTAAAAAAAAGTTGAAAGGGAAAAACTGTGAGAAACTGCTGACTGCCCATTACTCAGAGAAGCTTTTAAATGAGGAAGTGCTGCAAAAGCTGGAGGACAACAAGTTCATACTGAAGAGTCGACAGTTTTTTAAAAGACTTTGACCCCCCTCGTTTTCTCTGTCTCTCCACCTCTTGGCTTTTCATTTTTTTGACAACTTGTTGGTTATTCCTTTTCTTTTAATTTAATGTACATATTGTATACGTCCAATAAATAAGACGGTCAGCAAAATACTACAGCCCACAATCAAAACAATGGAGAGAGTTGCTCTCCCACCACTATGAGGTTGAGGAAAATGAACCCGAGTGCAAAACGAGCACAGCATTACCCTCCGACAATGAATGTAGACGAGTCCTACACTGTGAACTGATCAGCTAATGTATGATCCAATGTGTAACATATATGTGTTTTTCTAAATCTTAAGTGTCAGTGCACAGTCTGGGTTTGGAACCTCGGTGACTTCCAGACCCTGGTAACATGTTGCTCAATTTAACAGATAATGCATCATTGATTTCATGTATATTTCGGAGTGGTAGCCGACTATTCTTTCTAATTGAACCCTAATTCTACAGGAGGCTGAGAGGCTAACGAAAGTCACCTTCAAAAGGGAAAACACTTTCTTTAATGTTGCTGGAGCAGGAGCTCCGATTTCAATTTAGCATGATTCCTGTCTGATGTCACAAAATTTACAATAAATATGTTTACAAAAATGTTTCATATTTGCCATTTAACGTTGGGATATTAGGGTTCTCTTTTTTTACTAAATGATTTCAGGTTGTGCTTTATGCTGTATTGTTTTTCCTTGTGATATAAAATCTACTTGATAAGACTCATAGACTCTGTCTTTTCATCTCTTCATTTCAATTTAGAGCGTACATTTACTCCTTAGATACATATATCTTGATGCCTCATTGGATGGGAGAACAGGAGGAATTTCAATCAGCAAGTTTCCTAGATTTATGAAATGTTGACATTACCTATGGATTTTATTATCTTAACATTTTCATTCCAAGATGTTATCAACCTGGAGAGGAATATACTATTAAAATGTATATCCACTTATAGAGTGATCATATCCCTATGTAGTACAGTGGGTGTGGATTGTTAAAAAAAATACTCACTAAACTTAAGCTTCAATCCATTTTACCATCTAATTTCTTTTCAATTGTTAATTGTTGAGAAAAAAATGAGGGGATAGATAAGGGCTTCAGACACCAGGTTTGCCGAAGAAAAGTAAAAAAATTGTCTTTATTAAATGCTAGAAGGATGTTCAGTTTACAAGAGTTTTGTATGTACTCAAATACAAATTATAGCCTATTTTTGAATGTTGATAACTATTAAAAATATGTATATTAATTTTAAAATTACAATAGTTTTTCCTCATTATTTCTTCTTACTAATTGCTAAAAATACCAGTATTTTTCAGATTGTAAATCTGAGCCTCTTTTGTTTGGCTTGTTCATTCCTCAATGAGACCAATAACAAACAAAGAACACATGATCTCAGTGTCGTCAGGTGATGAGCACATTGCCCCCTATGTCTTTGCATAGTAGTTGCTAAACTGATCAATATAATACATTCAATCTATTTCTCATGTACCGTTGTCTAAAGTCTAATGTCTTCCTCGGCCACCGCAGGGTCAGGAGGGGGCACATATAATTCTTGACATTAGCAAGTGGAAAATCAGTGGTTTTATTAAAACAGCTAAGAAACGCCACAGTAATATGTGCAATGTGTAATGATTCAGTCCAAGTTTGTCATTTTCAGCATCAACCCTGCCCGGTCAGAGGTCACTCTCATGTTCCCGCCTCAGCAAAGCGGATTGAAAACAGTAACAGGACGGAAGTGGAAGAGGAGGAGCTTGCCTCTGAAATGATAATCGGCCAATGGGAGTGAACATCCGGAAAGTCAGACAGGTTAAAACATTGTGAAAACATCACTGTGTAGCTCGTATCGTCTGTAAACAGGGGAGAAAAGACATTTACATTAAGGAGAAGGTGGACATTGTACTAAGTGAGTCCTCTCTCGCTGTGAAGAAGAAGAAGTGAGCTTGAATGTTTCACAGTCTGTTATAAGTTGTGGTGCAAAGCAGTGAAAAAAGCTATTTGCAATTGGGTGAAAGTCAAGTGGATGTATGTTTTTCTGATTTGTTGACAGAGGTGCACAGTTAGTCTAAGTCGTGCTTCACATTTTCTACTTACATGTGTGTACACACCATACAGAATATTTATGGGAATGTGAGTCTAAGATGAAAAACTTTATTTATTATCATTTTGCAGTTTCTTGTTTTGATGACGTTATAAAAAAATCAAAACATGAACCAGAAGAGAGTAATGTGGCATCGAAGAAAGTAAATAATTTCTTTATTGTTATTTATAAATTATTTATTTGAGAATCTTTTTTAATTATGGTTTGTCTACTGCTGATTACATTCTTCACTCAACTGGGATGTCACCAGGCACAAGGCCCAACATTGCCCTTGCATAGCCACATTTAAATTCACACACTCATCCGTCCCCAGAACATGTCTGAGTTTTTCATTAACTTTTCAATAATACTTTTAAAAAATCCATATCACACAATATTGAAGCAAGTAAGTCATGGAACCGCCCCTTGATGCATCTCATTCTGGATTTAACGCAATTATCTTGATTGACTCAATCACACCTTTTTCTAATCAATGACTGGAAAACAAAGGGGTGCGAAGGACAAAACACACTCGTCATGAAATGGCTTCACATCACAGTACAAAACAACAACAGTCCCTCTTTCCCTCGTTCCTGTGTCCTCTCCAGTATGGTTCAGAAGGTGGCAGTGATCGGTGCAGGACCTTCAGGTCTCACCAGCATCAAGGCCTGTCTGGATGAAGGCCTGGAGCCGACGTGTTTTGAGAGCAGCCATGACATCGGAGGACTATGGAGATTTAAGGTGAATATTTTTCACTTCATGTATAAATATCAAGCAACTGTAATCATGGTCAATCATGGTCATGGGTTTCTTAGTCTGTTAAGGACAGTAAATGAAAGGGAAACCCTCTGTTTTATCATATGGACAAATCAACAATTAAAATGTTAAATAATTGTTGGAAATATATTTCTTATTTAAAGCAGAACATGCTAACATGGGATTGAATGCAAACACACTAACAGTAAAATAGATCATAGACCTCCCTACAACAATGTGAGCTCACACCAGAAATCCAGCTCTGTTCATTTATACTCTGATACCACAATAAAAAACCTATTGAGCTTGAAATCGTTAATTAGGGTCGTACTTAATATATCTACAGTTCATGCTCCAACCAGACAGGCACCGCAGTGATCTAGTATTCTAAAAGTCCCGTTATTGGATTTGGATTTCAGATGGAGCAATCTGAATCTTGTGTCCATCATATCGTTTTCAGGAGAAGCCAGAGCTTGGACGAGCCAACATCTATCAGTCGGTGGTCATCAACAGCTCCAAGGAGATGATGTCGTTCAGTGACTTCCCTCCTCCTGCTGAGCTCCCCAACAACATGCACCACTCGGAGGTGCTGCTCTATCTGCGCCTCTATGTGCAGGAGTTCAAGTTGCTGCAACACATTAACTTCCAGGTCAGTCATTACCGAGAGGAGAATTATTATAATGTAACACAGGTCTGTTAGGACTTTGAATCATGGTGAAGGTGAAAATGATGAAACTAGACAGTTAGAGAGTCTGTTGGTGGTTATGGAGAATAAGTAGGTGAATTTGAATGTAGTGATGATTTGGAGTGCTTCCCTGGACGACAGAAATAGTGCCACACTTTGTTTTAAAGGGGACATATTATGAAAATTCCACTTTTGTAGTGCTTCTACACGTTAATTTTGGTATCTGGCAGGTCTACCGTTACAAAAACTTTCGAAAAAAACAACTCCTCTCTGTGGTTCCTCTATGTCAGAAATGATACGCTAGAGTGCGTCGAATGGGATTACGACCGAAATAAACGTCACGGTCACACCATGCCCATGAAGGGGGTCTCGCTACATGGCCTTGGACGAGCAAGCTAACGCTAGCCGTCAGACATTTAAGTGGCCGCATAAAAAAGGGCATAATATGTCCCCTTTAAATCGTAAAGTCGTAAACCACCCTGTGTATTTATGATGTCTCATGTATATTCCTAAACTGGATTACAATATAAATACATTGCCGGAAGCTTAGAATGCATTAATTAAACCATGGGTTCCTGTGTCTCAGAGCACCGTGCTCAGTGTGGAGCCGACCCCAGACTTCGATGTGACAGGCCGGTGGGAGGTGGAGACGGAGAGCGGAGAGGGTCGGAGGGACACTCGTGTTTTTGACGCAGTGATAGTTTGCACAGGACACTTCACCAAGCCTCACCTGCCACTCAGGGACTTCACAGGTAGCCAGGATTCATAAGAGTACTCCCCTTCACATTAGCAAGAATAACACTGCAGTTGTTGTGCATGTTATCTAAATACAGCTTAATATGGTCCGTTATCTCTCTTCTTATACCGGTTCAGGTATTGAGAGCTTTGAAGGAAGACATTTCCACTCTTGGGAATACCGCAGTGCTGAGGGGATGCAGGGGAGAAGAGTGCTGGTGATTGGGATTGGGAACTCTGGAGGTGATATTGCTGTGGATATAAGTCGAGTTGCTGAGAAGGTACTGAAATACCTATTTTTTTAAGTATTGGTTTAATTTCAAGTACAACAGTGTCCAATTGCTGACAGTGTAAAGTGTATTAAGCACACTGATATTTCCTCTCTCTGGTGTGACCTGACTCGCAGGTGTACCTTAGCACACGGAGCGGTGCGTGGGTGGTCAGCCGTGTAGCACAGGGGGGATTTCCTGCCGACCTTGTTGGGACCTCTCGAATGCATTTGATGATACGGAGGCTCTTCCCCTCGTGGATCAACAGTGTCCTGGAGAAGAAGCTGAACGAAGCGTTTGACCACAAACTATACGGCCTGAAACCCAAACACGGGTATCAAGATACTGCAGATACATTTATTTCATTGAATGATCAATGTTCACTGATTACATTTTATCACACCCCACAATAACAGACATATTTCCTTTGCTATTTGTGCAGCCATGCATGCCATTAGTGAGTTCATAGTTTAACGATGGTCGTGCGGGTTTGTTTTCTTGTGGCAGATTTTTTGCACAGATTCCTGTTGTAAACGACGAGCTGCCGGCTCGGATCCTTGCAGGTCGTGTTCAGGTGAAATCCAACGTGAAGGAGTTCAGTGGGTCCAGTGTGGTCTTTGATGATGGGAGCGTCATAAACAAGGTCAGTAGAACATTTCTTAAAGGGTGGATCAACATTTTGTCTGTCCCTGATCCATGTCACATACTGTAGACGTAAAACGTGATGGTTTCAAGTCCCTGTCTGGAAAAACAATAAAATCATTTAAATGCTCATAGTCAAAGAACGAAGACCACCCTGTTCTGTTCAACGCCATCCGGATTTAACTTTTCAAAGTAAGCCGCAGATCTGATTTAGTTGGCAGCACAAACTAGAAGATGGTCACATACACACACAAATACCCCATCTATTAAAGGGGTATGCTACTTTGGTCATTTTGGTTTGAAGGGAATATTTATTCAATCTCAAAGTGTGATATTTGTTTCACACAGGTGGATGTGGTGGTGTTTGCCACGGGCTACAACTACAGCTTCCCCTTCCTGCCCTCAGCCCTGCAGGCTAACTCAGGTTACAGGCTGCGTCTCTACAAACACGTGTTCCCTCCCGGACTCACCCAGCCGACGCTGGCGGTGGTGGGCTTCATCCACGCCCTGGGGGCTGTCAATGCACTGGCTGAGATGCAGGCCCGCTGGGCTACTAGAGTTTTTAAAGGTAAAGAATTATGGGAAAAGCATATGTGTGATATTTGAACCATGAACCTCTTTTTCAAACTAGACTGTTGCTTCCAATCCTCAAATTGAATATTGACATTATTAGTTAGTAGCTACAGCGATACCCAAATCCCCTGAAGCACCATGATAACTGTGTCTTCTTTAGGCTTTGGTGTGTTTTTGTGTTTGTTTGATTTGATTCTCTCCCATGCAGGTTTGTCAACCCTCCCCTCAGAGGAGACTATAGTGAAGGAAATTCAGCAAGACACCACAACAATGCACCAGAGGTAGGAAATGATCTTATCTTACTGTAGCCTCGTTCTTTGACGGATTAAAACATTTCAGATGATTTGTGTTTAGCTCAGAAAGTACTTTAAATGCTGGGAATTAAACAATTCCACCTTAGACATTAAAGTTCCCATATTTCTGTTGGTTTTACTTGTCGGTTCTGCTGCACAGAGCCAATCTTACAGTGGCCTTTAGGGTCAAAACACTACAAAGTCAAATTTAATGTTTCACATAACATGACATTACAGATTACAGGAAAGGGAGGCCAGCACTTCTTGTTTGCGATTGGACAAAACCTAGTTGAATGTGATTTGCTGTTTCTGTTCCCTGCTTGAATTTTTGCTGACGCCTTATTGTTTAAAACCATGGCAAATTCTATTGTCATACTGACAATTTGCATTATATAATTTGAGCAAGGCACAGAAACATAAAATTACCTTAATGTACTAATTGATTTTTTTGAAATTTTGGACTCAATGTGCTGAACACAGGCAATTGAGGCAGGAACAGCTAAAGCAACAAGATGTATTTATGCAATGCAAGAGGAATAGACAAAACAGAAACCGCTTAGTGTCACAGTCACTGACACTATGAAACATAATAAAGGAAAGTTAATATCCCAAAATGTGAAGACACTTCAATCATATTACTGTTATGCTGTTTCCACAGAATGAGTTGTAAACAACTTAAGAAAAGTTTTAAAATTCAAAAAAGCAATTTCATTTCTCAGTGGGTTTTTCCCCCTCACTTTCTTATAAATAAAATCATGGGCTACACTCACTGGTGAAACAGAGGCACTTATACATGTTGTAAAGGAGAATTTGATTGAAGTGAATTCACACCTCCATATTTTGATAATATCATCATTTGAGCAAATATGTCTTAAATCTTCCTCCTTTATTGTCAAATGTGAAGCAACTGAAACACATTTTTGGTTCATTCATATTTTTTTGGATCTCCCTCCCTAAGATATGCCTGCTCCGAGCGTAACCCCCTGCAGGTGGAGAACATAACTTACCTGGACTCTCTGGCAGAGCAGGTAGGGGCTTGTCCAAGCATACCGAGGCTCATGATGAAGGACCCCAGACTGGCTCTGCAGGTTTTGCTGGGTCCATGTACTCCATATCAGTATCGTCTGACTGGACCGGGCCGGTGGGCTGGTGCCCGTCAAGCCATTCTCACTCAGTGGGAGCGTGTGATTCAACCCTTCAGAACCAGAGTGGTACCAGAACCAGAGCCCAGACCTTCCTCCAGTCTGAGCAGCGTACTGATTTTCTCAGGTGTTACAATGTTGTGTTGCTTCTGCTATAACAAGCCACTCTGCTTCTTCTCCTCTGCTCAGTGAGCTGCATGGCTATGTATGTGTCCATTTCAAAGTTTTGTAGACAGATCTTGCTTTTAGACTGTTTGAATGAGAAATAAAAAATGTTAAAATAAACATGGCAGTTTCTTTTTGGCATTTTGGATGTGAGATTAAGATATTATGAGCTGAATGTCCATCAAAAGAACGGTTAACTTAGAATCTAACATGCACTTCACCATTTAATTATTTAAAAAAACTCTAAATGCAAAAAATATATATTTTAAACAAACTATCAAGGTCAGCAACGACTGATTAGTGAAAGGATGCTCAGCAGTTCATGTGTTCATTCTGTTTCAGCACTCTATTATTATTATTATTTTATTATTACTGAAGCTTATTATCTACTGCATAATGCCAGTAAAGAATTACAGTGGGCTGTTATGTTGCTCTTATACCCAGCAGATGGAGACAAACACTAAGCTAAATTTGCTCCCTTGTACAAACAAAGAGCTGATTTGCAAAACTGTCCATGAGCTGTAGTCTACATTTGTAAGCAGTGAGTTTAATAATGGTTATTATTATTAACTCGTGTGTTTTAAGAGAGGAATCCATGCATGAAAACAAGGTTCGAACAGGCTCAGAGTTTATTTTGGTTTTGGTCCACCTCTACTCTGACTACATCTCTGTATTTCTAAACATCAACAGATGTAATAATGACTCACATTAAAGTGTGCGACCTTAATGATTCATACATTCAGGCTGCATGATGATAGGATGTGTTTTTATGATTTATGCTTCACAATGTATGTTTTGACGGATAATTACTTGTTCACAAGAGCAGATATGATCCACTATTAACAAGTCCCTAGCCAGGATTTAAGCAAAAATTTAGGTTTGCGAAGTTGCGTCACTTGTGAAGACCATCATCATGTCCCACCGAGCTTCCAGCTGCTGTTTCCACCTCATAATTGGAGAGAGACTCGCTGTTTACTTTTCCTCCTCTAGGTCTCACGGGTCAGCTCGAGCTACATTCCTCACTCACTCCCTCTAGTGTGGGACACACAAACTGTGGGCGCACCAGAAAAACATTTCCTCGAGAGAGAAAAAGGTAAGAAATCAGCGCTAACTTCGTGCGTGCACACACACACACACACGCGCGCGCGCTGTTGACAGTGGACGGTGACTTTAGTGCGCGTGGTGTGTGAGATCGGGATCAGAGCAGCCGATGAATGTTTTCTCTGCTCTGAGTTTGCAGACAACGCCCGAGCACTGAGTCAACAGCATTTTGTGGGCTGTCGTCCTAACTGCAGCTCGGGCTGGAGGGTCACCGTGTTCCAAACCTAAAGTGCCACCAACATCCAGCTCGCGGTGAAGGTTTGGTTTTGCAGATCATTCCGGAAACTAACGGAAGCAGAGGAAGTCCAAAGTTCAGTGGAGCAGAGCCTCTGTTCGGTATATAAACCATCTGAGGACGTGTCATCCAACCACACACTGCAGTGTAGGGCCACTGTTGGGATCTGACTCCTCCACACCGATCTGATCCTGGTTGTTTCCTCCACTGAGCTGAAGGATGAGTCGTCGTGTGGCAGTGATCGGAGGAGGCAGCTCGGGTCTGACCGCCATCAAGAGCTGCCTGGACGAGGGGCTCGAACCTGTGTGCTATGAGAGCAGCGATGACATCGGTGGTCTCTGGAGGTTCAAGGTGGGTCACAGGGGGCAGGTTGCACTGTCTCACTTGCCACATAATATCAGTCAGTTGAATTCATTATTATTATTGTTACTATTATTGTTTAGTTTTAGTTATTATTTAGTTTTTTTCATTTTATTTGATAGCCTATTTTTTTTCCAATCTTGTACTTTCACTTGCTTTCTTGTTGAACCCTGTTTTGATAATTTGCTGCTCAAAAGGGGTTCGAGCTTGTGTGGCACTCTGGATCAAGGTATAATAAAAAACAATAAATAAAATATTAATATAAAAATATAAATAAGATTTGCATAAATCACACGACAAGAACAACACAGTTACAAAGAAATCTAAATCCTTCCATGCCTCCCACTCGATTCCCATACTACCCCTACCTACCTTGGGCGCCCACTCCAGCAGGGTTATCACTGACCCGACCATGCAATGAGTGATAGAAAACCAATTGCATGATGTGTAACCTCTAAATCCGCTGCCGCTGCTGTAACAAGTGAATTTCCCTGACACAGGATCAGTTATCTCACTAAATTTGGTTGATTTTCTGTTCTGCAGGAGAACCCGGAGCCAGACAGGGCCAGCATCTACCAATCTGTCATCATCAACACCTCCAAGGAGATGATGTGTTTCAGCGACTTTCCGATCCCTGCACACTACCCAAACTACATGCACAACTCGCTCATCATGGACTACTTTCGGATGTATGCTGATCACTTCCAGCTCACCAAGCACATACGCTTCAATGTAAGAAGTCCTCACTTTCTTTTCATCTGAATTGTTGCACCGTCCTTCCCCTTAGATTCACATCTGAAATGCTTCTCATTTAAACACAGCAGAAAATTACATTTATAGTAAATATTTGTAACCATTCCTTAAAGACGAGTCTGTGTTTGAACTCTTTCCGTCTCTCTGCCGCACAGACCCGAGTCTTGATGGTGAAGCAGCGATCCGACTTCTCTCACTCAGGCCAGTGGGATGTTGAGATAGAGACCAAGGACGGCAAAAGAGAGAGACACATTTTTGACGCTGTGATGATCTGTATTGGACATCACTGCCACCCAAACCTGCCGCTCCAAGACTTCCCAGGTACAAATGGCATTGATACCACAGTGCTCCTCCTTGAGAGGCCTTCTCCCTGCAGGAGCCTTTTGTCATCAGGAAAATTAATAACGTGCATATGTATTTGCATATAGAGCAGGGAGTTGAGATCCAATCCCAGGTGGTCACAGAAGACACATGCACAGAACATTTGAACACTTTTAGAGTTGTCCACTTGTGATCGTATCTCTCAGGATGGATGTAAATACCAGGTCTAAACTGGCCTTTGCATGAATGGAACAGTTTGCAGCCAAAGAAACACACATCCACCCATTAAACTCATATAATATACAGTAGATATTCTTTGGGCGGCTGTAACAATTCTGTTTTCTTTATTGTCAGGCATTGAAACTTTCGGGGGAAAGTATATCCACAGTCGAGACTACAAGAGTTCAGAGGAGTGGAGGAATAAAAAGGTGGTAGTGGTTGGAATAGGAAACTCTGGCGGCGACATAGCAGTGGAGCTGAGCAGAGTCAGCAAACAGGTTGGACTGAGATATTGATTCATTTAAATGTCTTAAATGTTTATAAAGTCATGGGTCATATAAAGAAATGATTTCACTCACTGATTGTGTTGCTCAGTGCAGAGCATTGCTCATCATTGCAGTCAAGATCTAGAAGATATTCAGAACAACAGACAGTTTAGGTGATATTGGAATACTGTTAACCTTTGAATTAATTTGCAGACATTGATTAGATAATGTTCCACCTGATTGTGTGATTGTTTGTGGGGTTAGAAAACAACTCAGATATGACCCCAAGGCTGCGAGGACACGAAGTTAATAATTGGATACAACTACTAGGTGAAATGTTCAGGAGCAGCTTCCTAGTAGAAACACTGTCGGTGGTAAAGCAATACAATTAAAATACCAATTTGGCAGGGACACAGGTTTATGTGAAATAGTTTTTAAACAAATTAAATCCAGGAAACGTGTGTTTTTCATTGTGTTAAAAGTTCTCAGTTTGTCAAATTTAGTGATGAGAAAAAGGAGAATGTTTTTTTTAAATTTTGGTTAAATTTTAAATATTTTATAAAGATAACATCTTAATGAGCCAGAATCTTAATCAGGGTTGGTTGAATCTGTATTATTTGAGTCTGTATTATTTAAATACAAATTATTTACATCTGGTATATTAACATCATAATTATTTAGCTCTGGATAATTTTAAGATTATTTATTTAAATATGTATTATTTCGATGTTGACCAATTCAAATCAGAGTTTTGGAGTTCCAGTTGTACATGCCACATTTGCATATTAATATTTCAGGGATCTTGTATGATTATGACTGTCTACCATGTGTGTTCTCTCCTCAGGTTTACCTGAGCACTCGAAGAGGAGCCTGGATTCTGAACAGAGTTTGGGACAATGGCATACCCCTTGATTTGTTCTTTAATAGGGTGTCTACAGCTATCCAGAACATTCTTCCCAACAGTGTTGTGTGTGGTATTGGAGAGAGGAGGCTCAACAAAAGATTTGATCACAGTCTGTACAATCTGAAGCCAAAGCACAGGTACTGGATCTACTTTTTTAAAGCTTCATATTGTGACTAAGCAGCCTTTCTTTCTTATATACAGCATGTGTTAGTAGTGTAAGCGGCAGAGCTTGAGGCTGAAAATGTCCAGTACATTAGTCCAGAAGAAGATATCTCGAATGTTATGGAAGCTTTCTGGAAGCTGGTGATAGGAGAACTCAGGCAGCAGCTGATGTCTTATGCAGAGGGTTTTAATGTAGAGTTAATACATCAAAGAGAACAGAAGGTGGAACAATATACAACCGCTAACACAATAACATGAGCAATTGTCACCCCCAAGTCTGAAGATGTCTCCCACAGCCTCCCCATATATCTCCTTCTACTTGCGTCACCCATTCAAACAGCACATCCATGAAGGGCTAGAATAGATTGTATGTTAAGTGTAGGTGTTCACATCTTATTGGATAGTTAAGCCTAGTTTATGCATTCCTAAATCACATTGTGTCCTTTATAACTTGCCACTGGTGAAATACACAAAAGAGTTGAAGTTGGTGCCTCTCTGTCTGGCGCATCTGAATTAGATATGAAAGTCCCTCAACGTAGACTGTACTGTTAGTTGGCCCTAACCTGGACTTTGGTAATGCTTAGAGAGAGAAAGGAGTGTGTTTGTAATTAGACAGGCACTATTCTCCCGTACAGATTAAGGATAATATACAATAATATATAGTAGCATATAGAGTAATGTGTGAGGATGCTCAAAAATTCCTCAACATCGGCGGCTGTTGTCAGTAGTCGTGGTCCCCATATGATGCATTTTCTGTAGTTTAAAGTCCATGAACATTAAAGACTTGTTATTTCTATGGCTTTATGGCAAAATTATCCGCATCTTCCTTCTGATCAACATGCTGCTATTTGTCATCTAGAAAAAAATATATTTAACTAACCACAAATCTATTAACATAAATCTCAGGTTGAGGAGCCAACATCCCACAGTGAATGATGAGCTTCCCAACCGCATCCTGTCTGGGACGGTTCAGGTGAAACCCAACATCAGCAGATTTCGAGGATCCACTGTGGAGTTTGACGATGGGAGCATAGTGGAAGAAGTTGACCAGGTGGTAGGTTGAGATAGTTTTTTCACACACTCACAGTTACACCTCTGCTCAGTAACGCTGCCAAGTAGTGTCAGACCAACGTGAGTCCCATGTCTTACAGGTGTTTGCCACAGGTTACAGCTTTTCCTTCCCGTTCCTGGCCTCACTTGTGGTCTCGGTGTCTGAGAACAAAGCATCTCTCTACAAGTTTGTGTTTCCCCCTGAGTTGGACCGTCCAACACTGGCCATCATAGGTCTGATACAGCCACTGGGAGCCATCATGCCCATCTCTGAGATGCAGTGCAGATGGGCCACACGTGTCTTTAAAGGTAAAGATACAACTTTTTCTGTACTTTTCAGATGTATTTTGTGTTTTAAAAGAGAAATCTAAATGTAGCTTTTTCCCACAGGTTGCGCCAAGCTTCCCTCAGTGGCAGCCATGCTAAACGATGTCCAGTGCAAACAGGACACCATGGCCAAAAGGTACAGCAGTGGATTTGGTTAAATTTGTGATCACTGACATATTTTATATCTACATTTGTCCAATTTTGAATTCCACGACATGACCTGCAGGAATTTCTTTTCCAGGTATGTGGCCAGTCAGAGACACACCATCCAGGTAGACTATGTCAATTACATGGATGAGTTAGCAGAACAGGTTGGAGTTCGGCCAAACTTCCTAAAGATAATGCTGACCGATCCCAGGCTGGCACTTAACGTGTTGCTCGGTCCGTGCTCGCCATACCAGTATCGTCTCAGAGGGCCAGGAAAGTGGGCCGGGGCCCGTGAGGCCATCCTCACGCAGTGGGAGAGAGTGGTTAAGCCCATGCAGACCAGACCTTGTGATGACCACAACCCCAAGAGGTCATACAAGTGGCTTCTGATTCTGTCAGCTGCTGCTGCTGTGGGCGTGGCTGCGTACATTCAGAGGAGCAACCTTCCTGCTTTCCTACAAGATCCCACTGCACTGCTGGACCAGATCAGAGCGTACCTTCCTGTACAGTGAATTTGTTCATCCAATTTTTGTACACATGTTTCTTGTAATAATCTGGGCGGCTGCGGCTCAGGGGTCGGAGCGGGTGTCCTCAAATCATAAGGTTGGCCCTTTGACCAGATGCCCCTTCTCATAGATAAAAGTGAAGCACTGTATGGACCTGAATGTGTAACTGTACTGTAAAGTGCTTTGATTGGTCATCGAGACTAGAGAAGCGCTTTACCTTCTGATTTTCTTGGCAAAGCTGTGTACTCATACTGCTAATCTCTGACTCATATTCAAAAACAGTGTATGAACATATATGTTTTTTCTGAGTGGGTCTGGGTTGACTTAGTATAATAATAACTAAGATTTCCATAATTATGTTTTTGAATGAATTAATCAAAATATATTTTCAGATCTTGCATGATAAATTACGAAAGCTGTAACTTTTCATCTTTTGATAGGTTTGTTTGGTTCTTTTACGCAAATAAAATGATGCTTTTACCCCCAGAGAACACCTTCATTTTATTTGTGATACACCTACCAATAGGTTTTACCACACTTTTAGTGATTTAGGATTATCAAAAATCACATTCTTTGTAAATTCAGTTTTCACGAAGGTTCTTCATTTTTTAAATTACTTCGTTTTTTCATTTATGAGGATCTTAACTTTAAAAAACGGCCAATGACCCGTAGATTTTTTACCTTTTAATCTTTCTTTCAAGGTGATGTACAGAGTCCACTATGTTTTCCATCCCCCCTATCCCAGTCCTGCTGTTCCTCTCAGTCCAATCCTTTCCCCACTTCCCTCCATGTATCCTTCCTGTTCCTCTTGGCGACTCTTTTTATGTTTAAAATCAATCTGTTAAAATACAAAATAAATATATAAATATAATCGCTCTGCCTCCATTGTATATTTAGGTCACCTTGGTCCCAGTCCTTTGGTCTCCTAATAGTTTAACCTCACACTTCTTGTTCTGTTGCCCTAAGTTTGCTCATGCCTCTGATCCCTGATGTATCTCTCATGCTTGAGTCACAGGCTCTCTTCTAGCAATGCTCAAGTAATTACAACCTAAAAAATCAAATAGAAAGTATAAAATAGAATAAAATAGTCTAACCAGCCTGAAACATTGCTTAGCCTATTTATTCTCATTAAATATTCTTCATACACCTCAACAACTACACAAAATTCAACATGAAACAATGAAATCAAAACAAAGGCATTTTATGCTTACAAAATTAACAATAATTTTGATATTTTTACAATTATGTCAAAGTTGACTGTTTAAGTTCAGTCACACTTAACTATGTATTCATTTATTAACCTTTTGGCAAAAATATCCTCCGGTATTTACCTTCCTCTAAACACACAAATAAACAAGACACTTAAGATGAGTTGTTGAGGAAATTTCAAATCAGTCCAACCACTTTTCTAGGGATTTAAAAAAAGGCTAATTCTTCCGAAGCCTGGACCTGGTTGTTTAAAGTCTATGTCAGGACATCTCAGCTCTCATCCAAGTGGCTTCTTGCAGGTTCAAGTCGAGTTCAAGTTTACTGTTATTGTCATTCATCCTGATACAAACTATTAACAAAATCTGGTTTCATTGGGCCAATATTTATATGTTGGAAGGTCATCAACATGTATGATATAAGTTTTTCTAACTTAATTAATTTGTTTTGACACAGCAGTTGATTAAGTTCAAACCAAAAAAAAATTACTTTTACACGCAAAAAAAATTTTTTTGTAAAAAAAAATACTTACCACAGCACCAGTAACAAGTTCTCCTTCAATGAATGGGGGGACTGGGAGGGGCTTGAAAACATAATGGTTACATGACCACAAATGTGTTCCGTTGCCTAGATACAGGTGGTGTCTCACATTACCCGATGTCTCACATTACCCCGCTCTCCCCTACCGCTGGCGGACAGTTGTCTTGTCTGGGAGGTGAATTTCATGAGCAATCAGGTTTTGTACACCCCAAGTTACAGTCATGGGAAGAAAATATAGAGTGATAGTTATGCAAGAGGGACCTTACCCTCTCCTGTTCCTTAGCTGTGAGGGTGGAAGATCAACGGCTTCATTGGCAGCTGGCTCTCCTTTACATTTCATCACTGAGGTTGAGATCAAATTATCCTTCTGCCATCAATCTGATTTCTTCTGATAAATATCCTTTCGAGCTGCTAAGTGGAAGGTTTGTTTATGTACATTTTATCCACACACTCTGATCTAACTACTCACCTGCTGTAATATAAAGCCTCACCTTGTTGTATTGTGCTTGAACTTTGCCTTAATCTAGATTTTGGTGTTTGTATGCATGCCTTTTAGCTGGATAACTATAACTAATTTTGAACCAAGGGACATAACCAAAGAAAGAGCCATTCAAAGGACATTTTTGTAAGACTCTTTTAACACTGCAACAGCACCCTTCTACTTCAAAATTATATTTATAATACAGCTTGTGATAAAAGGAATATTTGTATAAATTTGATCCCATTGCAACTAGAGTACTTAATATCCCTTTTGAATCTAATTTCAAATTGAGTACTCAAAACAAATATCCCTGCTCCTTTTCTTCACCAAACAGCTTATGTAATTGTGGAGTGGCGTCTGAGCCTTTCCTCAGGTCTATTTCTATACACTAGATAATTATTAACTTGTGACAAACTATGGCAGAGGGCATCCAGGTGGTGATATAAAGTAGGCAATAGGTCTGACGTCCATAAAACGAAATCAGTTTTGAGGCTGACAAACATTCACTTTAACGTTGTGTGCAGCTCCACCATAGTTTCTTGCTGAGAAACAGAGAAAACATTTTCTCCCTGTCTCTCTGCCGCCCAGAACAAAGTCTTGCAGGTTAAAGCAGAGATCAGATTTTGATTGATTGATTGGAATTTTCCATGAGGACCTGATCGATCATCGATGCCAACCAACCTGCTCCTCAGCTATACTGACTATAAACCAGAAAGTTTACTCAAGCGGTGCAAGAAGTGATAGTGTTGTGGCAATATAAAGGGACGTCCATGTTATTTGAAAATCAACCTTAGACACACTGAACAAGCCTACTCTGTACAATGTGGTTACACAACACTGTAACAACAGAATAGCTTTCATACAAACTTTAAACACATATCAAGGTCTTCTTACACCAGAAGCAGGTTTATTGTGCTTATCCTGCTAATGAGTAAGATAATCTGTATCTCTTTACACAGATATACACACTGAACTTTAACACAGTCGCAACATGTAATAATAATTGAAGCCATATTATTTATTACTATCATATTTGTATTAAATATGGTACTGTTTACTAACACATAATTTATTTAAATTAGGGGGGGAAAGTATACTAACACTACTGTAAAGCTGTTGTTGTACTCAACAACTTGTGGTTTTGCATTTTGTACTTATCAATGACTTGTGACATGACAGCCCCTGAAAGTTGAATTCAAAACATTTTGATTGCCCTCTGGTGGTTGGCTGAAGTCTACAGTCACATCTGATTCATAACATGAGGTCATGTGAGGAAGGAATCCTTGCACACTACATATCTGAATTTATTAAAAGACAGGATTTTGTTCCCAGCATAAAGAGACTTCGTTCTTACACTAAGATGAACAGAGCGATGTGCATTTAATAACAATTCATTCAAACATTCATTCATTTATTCATTCATTTCTGACATGATTATGGCTGTATGACGCACTGCTGACGTAATTATATGGAATTGGTGCTTATAGTTAAGAAAGAGATCAAAGACACCGCAGATATGCAATATTTAATATGAATACAACATGTGTAAATATGTCAAAAGTAAAAATGTATTAAGTCAATGAGTCAGGATTATTTATGTTCCAGATGAACCATTTAGTTTACTGTTTTGTTAAGTTTTTGGTAATTTAAACAAAAATAATCTCAGCCAGACTTAATGACAAAAGCTATACAAAATACTGATATTATATAATATTACACTTAATCTCTAGCAGATTTATATAACATCACTATCTGGGCTGCACCACAAACAAAATGAATGCACGTTGTTCAATGACGCCCCCTAACGGTGGCTTCAGAACTTTACTCTTTGCATGAATGAAACCAGAAGATGTTATGTGTAAAGTCTGCGTGTGAATCATAGTGGGATCATGTGATTAAAGGAGTCCCTCTTTCTTTGTATCTCATGAGGTCAAACACAGCAATCTGGATTGGTTTCTTTTAAATCATGGTACAGTTGTAGCAATAGGACTCAACATATTTAATCGGAAATCAGATATCATTATATCAAATCAATACCGATTCTTTTTGTGTAGGAGAATGTGTCCATTAGTGTTAGTTTTTTTGTTGTCATAAACACCATTTTCAATAAATTCACAAGTGGATTTGGTAATAATAATAATAATAATTATAATAATAATACAAATTCAAAAACAGCTTGATTTTATCGTTAAGTCAATTGTGGCTAACATTGTGAACTGACAATTGTTACTTGACAATTTTTATGAGTTAAAATTCAAGTTTCTAGTACATATTCACTTAAAGCTGTTCAGATAATTGAAGAAATATTTCTTCTTCTTTGTTTTATTATTATATTTCCAATTCATCAAGACAATTTATTGACAGACAGACAGAAAGACAGAGTTGACCCTAAATAGACTTCAAACTAAGCGCCCCTCGTGAACCGCCGGTACATCCCGGAACAAGAATTGTCCACGCGTGACTCGTTTGCATTCGGGTTGCCAGGTTGTGAAAGTCCTTTGGTGTGAATGACATTACAGGAATATCGAAGGTTTTATTTGACCATTATTACAAAATATTTGTAATTTATTGGAAAAAATATTTTGTTATATATAATGCAACACACACTCGATATGTTCTACCATACACATTGACCACAATGTCAGTGTCAGTGGGATTCTAACCAGCTTTCATCTGATATTAACATGGAAACAACTTGCTCCTGAGTCAAAGACAGACCAACAGCACTTATAGAGTAGATTCGCCATTCACTACTCTGGCTAACATCAAAAAATCTTCGCATTATGATATAATAAAATTATCACAAAGTGATTGTGAATTTATAAACACTTAGGTTTCTGTTTTACTTCTAACTATACCCACTGTCAATCTGCCTGTAGCTAATTATTTTACGTTTTTTTATTTAATTACGAAGCTACATTTCATAGCAATTACACTGTTGTGTGATCAATGACTGGTTATCAAAAGCATCAGGTAAATTGATGGAAAATATGACAATTGTTGCGCCCTCGACTTTTGGCACAAAACAAACACAACTGAGTGTTTGGGTTACTGCAAAGACCCTGCAGGATCTATCCCTGATTTAAATCTAGAGAAATATCTGTGAACAAGTGTGTGATATCATACTCCCTGTCGGATCTCTATCAACATGTCTGCATATCAAATAAATCGGGATCATATATGGTATTAATAGTATAGGTGTTCCTCTTTATGTGGTTAAGTATATATTCATTCATAACACTATTTTAGTACAGCTCCATCATTCTAATGTCAACATGAAACAAGATTTTTTATTGTTTAAAGAAAAATGCGTGGTAACGGTATCTCATGTGTGAGTGAGCACCTGCACGGCGGCTCGGAGGCAGCGAGAGGGGGATAAAACGGCTTAAATCTGGCAACTCCGGGCTGCCATCTTTGATTGTGAGACAGGCCGAGGCGCAAGCGGGGCCTCACTCAACTAGGAAAAAGGTCTGGCGCGAGTTCACGGGCGGGGACAGACACAGAAACACGGGACGACTTGGGACCGGTTTCTCGCAGTGACGGCCGAACACACGAGGAGGCAGCGGCGGCTCTAGACGGCGCAAGAGCCACGAGACGGGAGCCGTGCATGTGGAGAGCGGTTTTGCTTGCAGCCGACAAGCTAAGTAGCTAACCAGCGTTTAGCCTGAACTGGGTTAGCGGGCTAGCCAGCTTTTGTAATCCGCCGGCGAGACACACTTTTTACTCCACCGCGAACCAGGCCGACACCGGGTTTCCAGCGGAGCTGCGCCGGAACCGAACAGGACAAAGGAAGCACCGCCGCTGGCAGGTGGGTGTGAGCGCCGCGAGAGGTGAGCATTTGGAGGGTTCACCGGCAGCTGATGTGTTGCTGTTCGCTCCACGCTAGCTGGTTAGCACGCTGTGGCCACTGAAGGGATGGAAGTGGGTTTGATGGCTACCCGAGAGAAACGAAACTGTTCGAGCGAGGCGAGCCGGCGGCCTGCTCGCGAGGAGCGCCGGGTTCCACGTTACGTAGCCTCGAATCCGGGTTGCTGGTCGGATTCGGGAGGTTTGCGAGTTTAACTCCCATCACAGCGAACGTGGCTTGTGAGCCCGGTGTGGCTGAGTTCCGGGCGCACAGGGCCTCTGCCCGCAGCCGGTATGAGCCACCCAGCCCACCGGGAGTCCGACTCTTGGAGAGGGATGGCCTGCACATTTATCAATGGCAGAGATTTGCTGAAACGATACGATCCTACAGCGCTTTAAGATTTGATTGTAGTGGGACTAACATCCCTGTAACGAGCACTATGCGATCACGTCTCTATTGACGAGTCATGAGGACAGAGCTCAGTAATTCTCTTGCAAGTCCCATCGTCTCCCTGCTTATCCAACAAATGTGATCTTAAAGTATCACATTTTTACTGTGTGAATGTTTTCAGGACTCAGTGCTAAAACCCCATGTGATTGATTATCATGAGGCAACATGGTGCTGTTCTCCCATAAGCATCCATTTCAAACGGATCCACATCTGGCTCGTTTTAGGGAGGCCATTCAGACATGTATTGATTGGAGTAGTAGTTTATTGATCGGACAGTCCGCAACATGGCTGTATCAGTGATCTGAAGGTGGTATCTAAGTATCTACAGGAAAGCTCAGGTTTTGATTTAAAGACAAGAAATTCCTTTGAGTGTTCTTTTTATTTCCCTCAATATACAGACTTAAATATGGATAGATATGGGTATAAAAAATAGCCCCTTTTACAAGCAGCTTAATTTAGTTTCCTTAAGCAGTTCCAAACGCATATCTCAAACAAATTAGTGCCAAACTAGAATTGGCACTAACAAATAAATTTGAACAGGGAGAAAATGTACATTAAGGTAATGAGAACTCGGCCACTCTCCAGTTTCTCATGTGCTTAGTGAAATCATCATCAGCAGCTCCCAGGGGAGACCATCTCAGTGGTATTGATGGCCTGGTGCTGGAGCACCACAATAATCTTAAGTGTCTTCCAATCCTTGACTGCCCCCCCACACCCACACCTCAATAATATTTATTCGCTTTGCGTGTGAATAAATTAAATTAAGCCAAAAATGGTAAGCAGCGGTGGGGAGGATCCCCCTGCACTCATCCTGATCCAAGTGAAGATTAATCGGTAGATGCTGAATGTGTGCTGACAGTTCAAGTGCTGTGTAGGATGTGTTTTCTTTTTACAGGCCTGGTCATGTGGTGAGGAATGATGGCTTGAATGATTTTCACCTCCTGTCACATCTTCAAGTTAGTGCTCTGAGGCTTGTATTTCACTATGTTGATGAAATAATTTCGCCATGATTTAAGTGAACGACAATCTCAAAGATGTTGTTACGCAGGATGGTGGATCTCTTGCTGTAAAGCCTTGTCCCCATAGCAGAGAAAACACATTTTACTGGCCACTTGATTTGATGCAGGGGAGATTGTCAGCAATTTTAATTGCGTTAGTCAGCCTAAATTTATGAGAAATATTCTAAACATGTTCACAGGCGCACACGCACAAAAAACTGATTCTTGCCTAGAAGAAATGCCCCCCCAGGGGTGAAGGGCTGTGCTGGAGGTTGGGTTGTGAAGATTGAGACTTGGGAGCTGTGATGCTTTTGTGTGCTTGATGACAAATCTGGGATCTTTTTTCTTGCTCCCCCTCTCAATATCACCTGACAACACTTATAGTACACGGCCCCTTCGGTTTCCCCTCATTGCATGTATGGCCCTGTTAAGACCTTTTATTAATATCTGTGCCATGCAATCTTATCACAGGTGAATGTCTTTGCATGCATCCAGAGTGAGCACTTATGATTGTCTTTTCACTGCTCAATATGCAAATTAACCTGTACATTATTTTTTATTTTTTTTAACCAGTCTGAGCGTACGGGTGTGAGAGCAGGAACAAGCAGATCTGACAGAATCGACGCGTTACATTTTTACGATTTTATATTTGAAAAATAAAGTGAAAATCAATATTGTGACTGTTCCCACAAATCAATGTATTTGAAACTGAGTACAAGTGTAAAAATATTTTCAGTTCATAATGAAAATGTGGAGAGTCAGCTGAGTAGGAGGTCCATCAGTGTGGCCCATGGATGCCTCTCTGTTCACACAGCTAAAAGAATTTGGTCACACACACATTCCCAGACCACCTCTGAATGTGGTCTGGGACTTCAATGTGTCTTCGATGATGTCTTGATAGCCTGTTGCTACAGTTTAAACGATGACTCCGGCACCGGTATTTCCACTGAAGCAGAGAACGTCAGTTGAGTAGTCCTTCAATGTGGCTAGGACCACAATCTCATTCACACATTTGAAAATAACGTGGACACATGAGGCCAAGACATCCTCCGAATGTGGTCTGGCGTAATTGGACAGGTAACATGTCATCTGTGCACAAGGGAAGTAGTACATTTATTCAAACACACCCTAATCTATCCCATATCCCTCTGATGGCCGGACCTATGCACACTATTTTGCACTCGCTCATGACAGAGTCAAAACCAAAGCCTCTTCTTCCACAGATCCCTCATCCCTTAACATTCTCAGCAACATGTTGCCTATACAATCTATCGGTCGTATCTCATCTGCAGGATGTGCTCATCAGTGTTTGAGCCTCTGCTTGAGAGACTTTGGTCAGTAAATGTATTTTTATAACTAATTTCAAGCCTGTGCTCACTGCACCCCCAAGCACAGCACACTTCCATGATGACAAGTAGCTGGTTGGCAATGATTAGCCTACTTAGCATAGACGTGCTGTGTGTGTCAAAAGAGGGTGTAATTGTAGTGTTTCGGGTTTAAAGGGCCGGTATTGTGTTAAATACATTTTCTGGGCTTTTACCATCTGTAATTACTTGAAGGGGCTCAGTAGGGACCCTCAAAGTATGAAAACAGTCACTCCGGACTCTTTCACTCAGTCCATTCTAAGAAATGTGTTATCGAAACGTCTTGTTTCGTATGTCCATCCGTATGATGTCATTTGGGATCACACTCGTCTCTCAGCCCCACCCAGCCGGTACCACTGATATATCATTTTAGGGGGACCAATACCTCAATTCCCAGAACGGTGCAAAATATGGTTCCTTTAATTGTACTGCAGTGGACAAATAACAGGTGTGCATAAAGTGGTTGTGCTCTAATAGACACATGGTGAGGAAAAGGGACCAAATGGTGTGGCTCCACCAGGGTGTCCTGTTTAGATCACTGCTAATCAGAATGGCGAGGGATTGGCATGAACTAACATGCACACGTGCCTGGACTGGCCGCCAAAACAAATCTCATATTACAAAAACACAAACAGGACTGTTAGCTGTTGCAGCCGGCTCGTACTCTGAAGCGATGGTTTTGGCGTCTGCTCTATTTTTTTCACTCAACACGAGTGAATCGTACCAGAAAATATATAAATTATAGGATATAAATGATCAAATTTGCATCCAATACCTTAAATTTGCCTGCTGTTCTCCTCGAGTTTTAATTTCCCAGATTTATTTATTTATTTCCTCCCACATGATGATTTTTTTTATTTCACTTATTCAACACATTTGTCATTTTTGTCTAATAGACAGGCACACACAAGCGGACAGACAGGCATAGGTCAGTCACTTGTGAACATCATCATTTACCCCCGAACCCCTATATTAGGTTATTACTTACCCATGAAAAATATCTGCAGAATAGTCCACAGTAAAATCCTATTGACTGCTGTCAGTCATTTAATGTAGCTTGTGGTGTGTGTGTTTGGGCATCTAACACCCTCAACGGCCAAAAAGTGAATCTCTTTTCTAATGTGGTAGACTCACTCCAGAGAGTTTTTTTAAAATTAAGTATTCTTGCTGAATTCAAATTTTCTCCCTTTCCGTCCTTCAAGCAACACTACTGCACCTTACTATTTTTGTTTTAAAATTGATTTTCAATGACTAGTAATGAAACTGTTTCACTTGACAGATTTGTATAATAATTCCCACAGACTTGTGCTCGTCTGCTCGGCCAAATGTAGAATCCTCATTCAACTTGGATTTCAACAATGAATTAATCCAGATCATTTGTGTCTCAATTGTCTTTTTATTGTTCTTTAATGCAAAGACAAGGTATTTCCCTTTCACTGGAGTTTCAAGGCCAAGTTACAGCTCGAGACTGAGCTGTAATCCCAACACACAACACACACACAGACACTGTTCCCCCACTGCTACGTTAATAATAAATGACCTGTGTGACTCAAAAGACAACGTGCTCTGTCCTTGGTACTACTCACTCTTACTCACTTTTCTTGTCATCCCTCAATTTCCTAAATTAGGCAGAATTTCCCTTCTGCCCCCAACTCACCTAGTCAGTGGGTCTTCCAGCTTAATTCAAAATACTTGCATAATAATTAAACTGATGCTAACCCAAAATCCTGATCCGACCCCGTCATTGTCCTATTTCATCATCACCTCACTCACCATCATATACCATATGTAATAGTTAGGTAAGTGCATAGCTACTCAACTAAAGGAATACAAATTGCTACTTGACACCAGAAATACTTTAATTAAACAAATTTACATTTGTCAATGTAAAACACTGCTTCCACGTTGCGTCTCAGATGTTTGGCGGCCACCTGTCAAAGTGGGGCTGCAGCCCTCCTTTCCCCATGCTAATGCACACACATTGAGAGCCACCAAGGTGAAATATACAACGTGCTTTGACAGTATTTTAATCTCGAAAGTGCATATGGTGTTGAATATCGGCTTAGTCAGAATAGGCTGGTGTACAACTACTGGAGTCAACCAATGCCATATTGGCAGGCATGTCAGAGTTAATTTGGATAGTAGGCTGATCCTTCATGAAGTCCGCCGTGTAAACAAAACGTATTTTGTATCGGGAGACGGAATGATCCCAATTTAAACTGTTTCAAATTGGTTGCCTACTTAAGACTAGTTGGGTATTATAACTTATGTTTCTGTTTAACTGAATGGAAAATGTTGTTAGAAACAGCCCTTTAAATACCATTACTTGAAAGTGCTGGCTGCGACATGCAGCTTAGTTCACTTGTTCACTCACATTCGAGTGTTATGCCAAGTTACAATAAAACTGTTTCATCATAGATCTCATTGTCGTCTTTCTGCTCTATAGGAGGCTGGTTCTGGGGGCGAGGCCAAAGGACCAGACTCAATGAGGATCCAGCGAAATGTCCGAGAAGTCAGGGCAGAGTACAAAGGCAAAGGATGGCAAAACAAAGTATGCAACCCTTAACCTCTTCAATACCTACAAGGGCAAATCTCTGGAAACCCAGAAGACTGCAGGTAAGCAGGTTCCTTTAAAAATAGTTGATGAGAGAACTGTGTGCAGTTGATCAAGGAAATGTTTTATCAACTCAAAGGATAGACAAATTCCTGGCCTGACATTGTTAAAACCTTAATGTTGCTGTTTCTTCAAACCAGTGGCTGCCAGACATGGGCTCCAGAGTTTGGGCAAGGTGGCTTCCAGTCGGCGCATGCCCCCTCCAGCCAACCTGCCCAGCCTGAAGGCAGAGAACAAGGGAAACGACCCCAACGTCAATATTGTCCCCAAAGACGGTAGTGGCTGGGCGTCCCGCAACGAGGCAGAGGGGGAGAGGTAAATTAGTAACTTGAGCTTGTGTGTTCAAATACTAACACAAGGGGACATCCCATTTACTAAAGCTCATCTCAACGGAATAATAGGATTTCTAAATTAGATGAAGATTTTATAGTTATGAGTGTCGTTTGTGCCACAGGCAACAGGATACGCCCCCACCGCAGATCAAACCAGTTGTGGTCCCGCCACCGGAGCTGCCTGTTGTGGGCAGCCGGTCCTGGGCCAACAGCAAGCAGACACAGCTTGACGGTAAATATCCTCTCCACTTGCTCCCCTTTTACACCTATTAATAAAATACAGATTACCTTTGTTATAGTGCTGTGGTTCCACCGGACACTGTAAAGTACATTTTCGACTCGTCCAAACAAACGGAATCAATATATCTTCAACTTGTTTACACCACTCCGCTGCCTTGATGGGATGCAGACCATTTGATTACTGATACATTTACGGATAGGCTGGAGGGTGTGCTGTACATCAACCGGGGATTAGATCTTTCAGTGCTGCTCTGCAAGTCACCATATTATCATCAATCGTGTAATTTCCATACATGTGTTGTGCAGGAGCTCCTCGTGTGAGCAGCCAGTTTCAACACGAGTTTCCCAGCTTGCAAGCAGCTGGTGAGGCGGAGAAAGGGGACAGTCAAGAAGAGGAGCCTTATGGACCTGGCCCCAGCCTCAGACCTCAAAGTACACCCACACTCGTGCACATCAACATCATTCAGTGTTCACTGTTAATGTTCTGTGTCCCTGGTCTTCAGGAACCCAAGTTAAATCAAAAATACTTATTTTCCCCTTGTCCTGGTAGATGTTGGCAGTTGGAGGGAGGGCGGAGGCAGGAATTTGACCACTGCTCCCAGCCCTCCTGAGATGGATAACAGGGTTCCAGAGGAGGGAAGTACAAGCCTTGATACCACCACACCACCTGTAGAAGCTGACGACCCCGGCCGAGATGTGACCGCTGACAGTCAGAGGGAAAAGCTTCCCCCAACTGGGCCTCCTCAGCCTAAACTTAATGGGGGGCAGCAACCTCCTGCTGGGGTGCCAACTCAATTCGATCCTGCTTTCAGGAGCATGATGCCACCCTATGTAAGACCCAGTTTAATATTCTAAACAGAACTCGAAATATCACAGTTAAGCCAGCGATGTACTTTTTTTTAATTGCAGGTTTAAGTTTCTATGATGGCTGCCTTACATAACCAGCATTCGTTTAGAGTTGGGGTTCTTTCTGTCCTCAGAAAATAGCGCTATGCATGCGCTAGATGCAATGAGCATATGAATTGCAGGGGAAATTTAATAATACGTTTTTATAGACAAGTCAATAGCTGAAGCCTGTATCTTTTCGGGGTTTCTGAGGGGAGGGTTTTAATTACCAATGCGCAGTGACAAATCAACAGTATTTCTAGACGTGGATGTGGAAACCTGCAAAAAACGAGTAAAACAAGTCATAGACTTATGTCTGCGTCCAGCAGAAATACAAGTAGGTACAGGGCAGATGGCGCAATGAGTATCAGCACTTTGAGCTGGCCACAGAATTTTCACATCACTGGTCAACTGAGACTAATTTTACAGATGATATAAAAATTGTGTCACCATTTTTGTTACAACTTGCAACATGCAGTCAGTAGTTTTATATGGTCTGAACTCTCTGCTTTGCCCTCAAGAGGGATCATTTAGTAACAAGCTGGATGTGAATGTGTGATTTTTAAAAGCAAGTATATTTCTGGCCTCACAGTATCTAGCTGTAGTTTTTATCTTGTCCTTATCCTGTGTGATGTGTGTTTTTAGATGTTCCACGCTTATCCTCAATTGTCTGCAAGCACCGGGCAAGCAAACGTCAGATACCCTGTACCACAAGATGGAGCAAAGTGAGTCCACATCTTAATGACTAAGCCCTAGATACTTCTAAAGAAAAGATGCATGTTTTAGTTGTCTCTAATTTGATCATTTAACAAACGATCCTAATTTGTGTTCTTCCTGTATAATTAACAAAAAAAACAGTTAGTCAGTTTAATTAAACAAGTATTTGTAAAATGAAATTCACCCAGGTGTTAACAATGAGCAAGATGACAATGCCACACAGAATACTGTTGTTCATATATTTTATACAACAAATGATTTTTGCCCCCATTCAAAGTTTTGGTATATGTCAGACTGATGACAACTTTCATTTTGTCCCTTGATTACCTTGTCTCTTCTATCTCTGCAGGTCTCTCAGAGGTGCCCGTTCAGCACGACCCCAGCAGGCCCCGACTCAGGCCTGGCGCCTAGACCCAGACAGGCCCGCAATCATCAGTGCATCAGAACTGAAGGAGCTGGACATCTTGGACGCTGATACAGATGAGGGCTGGGCAGGTCAGTAACAGAACATTATTTAAAAAAAAAAAAGTGGTGTTTAAAATAAATGGTTTCTATGAGGGGCAATTCGGGGTTCAGCATCTTGCCGAGGGCCACAGCCGCCCCACAGCGAACCTCAACCCTTTCCCTTTCTCATTCCAGGAGCTCAGATGGAGGTGGACTACACAGAGAAACTAAACTTCAGTGATGATGAGGAAAACCAAGCTGCTAAAGAAAAAGGAGAGAACTGGTGAGTATCTTGAACTTAATATTTTAACATGCATTGCTTTTCTGTAATTAGCCAATTCAGTCCTTAGTATGCATAACAGTTTATTTTTTTTAACCAAAGCGTTTCTTATATTTGTAGATATCCTACCTGCAGAAAGTTTCCATAAAACTACAGTTTGAAAATCAACTTTAGGAAACCAGTTAGAAGAACCAGTTTGTTTCTAATCCATGTTGATATTGTTCTTCAGGGGTTTGATGGGGAAAGTTGAACGTATAAGACCTCGGCCAAAAGAAGGTCATGAGGGGTCTGAAGACCGTGGGGGCAACAAGACCTCACGGGCTGACAACGTAGATCCAAGAGCGCCATCACCTGGCAGTATGGGGCAGTACAGTAAATCAACTGCTTCACAAGACTACCAGGTAAAGCTGGACAAGTGCACCCTGATCTATTTAGCAGCAATATGAGAAGTCTGTGTTGTTAATAATATATTTTATTCTCCAGGGTGGGAGTCGTTCTGTCAGTGGAGCAGCTCCACGGGGGAACAAGCCACAGACTGCATCAGCACCTGGTCCCGATGAGGACCCTGAGGCCTGGAGACAGAAGCGCAAGAAGCCTTCTGAAGTTTCTGAAGCTGTAGAACGGGCAAGGCGTAGGAGAGATGAAGAAGAGCGGCGGATGGATGAACAGAGGCTTGCGGCCTGTGCAGAAAAACTTAAACGTCTCAATGAAAAACACCGCCAGGCAACTGAGGGCAAATCCTCCCCGGCTCAGTCCACCACCGATGAGGCAGAAGCTGCCCCTGAGATTGCCCCCTTATCAGCTCCCGCTCCTGAACCCAGTCCTGTACCTTCGGTCCCAGTTTCACAATCGGAAGAACCAATGCAAGCTCCTCTCCCAGAGCAGGTGGATCAAGACATGGAGAGGATAGAGCCAGAATGTGAGAAAGTTGAACCAAGTGCCGAGGAGGAGGTTCACTTGCCTCCTCAGCTCAGCCCTCCCGTCCAGAGACCTGTGGTCGTTGCTCCAGAACCTGAGAGCGAGGGAGAGAGCTCTTTGGCTGAGGTCGGCCCCCTAATGGAGGAAGACCAGGATGACCGGACAACAGTGCCTATCCAAGACTATTTCAACATAGAGGACAACAGAGGTGAGCAATATTGACCTCATCTCGAAGTTGTTTAAAAATTATATATGGTGTCAGTCATAAATCCCAATACTATTGGTTTCGTTTTCCTGCAGTGGATGAGCCCCACCTGTCTCTGCCTCACATGGACACACCAAGTTGTGACGATGTCTCAGTGGCACCCCCACAGCTGGAAGGAGAAGCAGCTGCTGCTATGCGTCCATCTCTCACCTCAGGCTATTCCAAACAGTTTCAAAAATCTTTGCCACCCCGTTTCCTCAGACAGCAGGTAAGAGTGTCCGCATTCAGCTTCTTCGGTTACAAAGAGCTGAGTGTTGCTGGTTAAATCGATTGGGGCCGGCTCTAGGTAGTGGGCTTTTTTCTTGAAACTGAAAGGGACTTGGATGTTTTTTTAGTTTGATCTTCCACTTCAACATAAGAAATGTAAGAAGTACCTTAAAGGTTATTAACATATTTTTTCATTGTGAATCTGCTCATCGACTCAGGCCTGAAGTGCACGTGGGGGGCTAGTGTACTGAGATCAGTATTTTGAGGATACTTCAGTTCTTAATGCACATATGTAAAGTTTTGTGGTTGAACAGTAGTGTTTGACTATAAAAAAATCAATACTTTTTGAATGCTTAATTACTATTCAAATGTTTATTTTCATTCATTTTTAAATGCGTTGAAAATGTAGTGCGGAGGTCACAGGTGTGGAGCATTGGTCGGCTGCATCACTGATCTGCTGCTCACACAACTATAGTTGCATTTAGCTGTTTGGCTTTTTTAGTTAATGTACTTACTTGATTCTTGCTGTTCTGGGTTTGTACCCTCACAGTTAAATGCACTTATTGTAAGTCGCTTTGGATATAAGTGTCGGCTAAATGTAATGTAACATGTGTTGTCCAAACAAGGTGCCTCTTTTTACATTTAACAACATGGTTTAGTTAACCCTTCTGCCAAGAAAGAGCGCTATGCACACAAAAAAGAAAAGAAAGCTGCCCCCCAAATCATGTGTCTGTGACAAACTGGTCAAAGACATTGCAACTCAATTAAAAGATGCACTGTTGCTGGTGTGAAGTCATCATGAGACCCTGAATCTCTAGAGGAGCCCCCCTGCTGTATACATGGTGCATAATAATACATTTAATTTAATTAGAACTGTAATTATACCTTTAATGAATGAAATTCAAATAGGATAATAGGGAGAATTTGACTGCCCTACTATATTGTACTGTGTATATCCTTAAAAAAAACAGTGAACTTTAATCATCTTACTGTTTCTTTTGTCTTTTAGGAGCAGATGAAGCAGCAACAATGGCAGCAACAGCAGAGTGGGGGCTCTGTGTCCCCATCAGGTGGTGGCGCTGTGCCAACTACGCAGCAACAACAACAACAGCGCTCCATGTATCAACCTATGGGCCCCCACCATCAGCACCTGGCCTCCATGGGCTTTGACCCCCGCTGGCTAATGATGCAGTCCTACATGGACCCTCGCATGATGTCAGGACGTCCTCCAATGGACATACCAACTAATATTCACCCTGGTAGGGAGATATGTTGAATATGAATGGAGACTTTACTGAATGATTATGTAGGTTTTTGATGATATGTGTCAGACTGCCTGTTCAAGATCACTCTCATGCATTTCAGGGCGACTGCCTCCAAAGCAGATTGTGCGCAGAGAGCCTGGTGACAACTCCAGCTCCAGCTCAGACTCCTTTGACCACTTGACCCGGCCAATTCGTGACCATGGCCTTGCCTCAGACTCACGGATGGTATGGGGATCGGACCCATACCCACAATCAGAGCCTTTACCTTCTGTTACTCCTCCAAAAGGACGCAATGATACCAACGAGCAGAGGTAAAGGATATTTATGAGAATGTTCGGCATACATGGAAGCCTTTACTTTAAACATATGATGCATCTATATTTTTCTTTTACAGAATTGACTCTAGTCTGGATCTGGATAGAGCTCTCCCAGCTATATTCCCCCAGGAACATAGTGCATTGGACTCTCGTAAGAGTAACTTCTTCCGGGACCCTACAGAGTCCCTGTCAACATTTACCCAGGTCTCAGAGGACTTATCTGGGCCTCTAGACCTCCCTGTAGTCTCAGCTTTTGATTCTGAGGAACCAGGCCTACCGAGTGGGGAAGAAGTAGAGGCTCTTGGTCAAGCTATGCTCCAAAGGAGCGTCTCCCAGGGCTCCAGTAACTCCCTCAAGCTTGATGAGCCCAGGTTCGATGGGCTACCCGTGGGAACAAAGTCCCTAGAGCCACAGGACACAGGGGAAAGGGCTGAAGATAAGCCCCAAAATGAACTCTACTCCCAGGCTACAGTGACGAACCACAGGGCTACACCTCCTGCTGATGGATTACACAAACAAGAGAAGCTGCCTCTGCCACTCCCCAGCAAGCAGAAAGCTGAGCTGCGCTGGGGAGGGAGATCAGGGGCTGGACGCAGAGAAGGACCAGGTGGGGAGAGACCCCTCCGCAGGTCTGGGCCAATAAAGAAACCTGTCCTAAGGGACATGAAAGAAGAGAGGGAGCAAAGAGAAGAGAGAGAGAAGCGTCACGAGAGAGGGGAGAGAGGGGAGAGAGGAGAGAGGGGAGAAAGATCCAAAAAAGATCAGTCATCCAAGGCTCCTACTGCAGCTGCTGTTTTGTCTGAGGGATGCAGACCTCAGAGTGAAGCAAAGAGAGAATCTACAGAGCTTGAGGAAACATCGACTGGCCTTCAGAGAGTTAGAGACTCTCAGCCTTCATCGGGGCCTCCTACTTCTTCTTCTCAGGAAGATAAAGCAGACAAACCACCCAGCAATGACAAACATCCAGAACCCAAACTGCCTTCTAGAAAAGAGTCCAATCTTCCTCCGCGTGCCTATCGACGGGAGGACCGAGAGAGAGAACGTGACAGGGACAGGGTTAGGGACATGGTCAGGGACAGGGACATGGTCAGGGACAGGGACATGGTCAGGGACAGGGACATGGTCAGGGACAGGGACAGGGACATGGACAAGGACATTGACAAGGACAGAGATAGAGAGTGGCCTGCTGACTCAAATTTCAAAGGACGTGGCAGAGGGGAGTATTACGCTAGAGGACGCAGCTACCGAGGTACCTACAGTGGTCGCAACAGGGGGGGTCGTGGCAGGAGTCGAGCGGAGTACCCTTACAGAGAGCCCCGATCACGCTCTGATTTACCTGCAGTGGGAGGTGCTGCTGCCTTTCGCAATAGGGAAGAAAGTGAAACTCGCAGTGAAAGCTCAGACTTTGAGGTTATTCCAAAACGCAGACGACGACGGGGTTCAGATACAGATTCTGAAAGTGAAGGTGGAAGGGAGTCTGCTAGTGATACCGGACCCTCTGACCGCGAACCTAGCACCAAACCTAGCCGTCCACTGAGACGAGAACTCCCTGGCGAGGTCCGATCTGGGCCCCACAAGCCGGGCTTTGGACCTCCTCACATAGGAGAAAGGGCTGGATTCAGAGCAGATGATGAAAATAGGCCCAAGCCAGGATTCCTTCCTAAAGGAGAACCTTCTCGGCGAGGGAGAGGTGGGTTATACAATAGACGAGGTGTAGCAAGGGAACGTGGTGGCCCTCGCTCTGCCCCTCTTAGACGGCCAATGTCCAGAGAGTCCTCTTCACAGTGGCCCTCTAAACCCATGGAGACATTTAGGCCTGAAGAAATGGAGTCGGCCCAAAGATATGACAATCCTCCCAATGACCGGCGCCCACCTAAGTCTGAGGGGAAGAAATTTGTGGACGGACCACAGAGTAGCAGAGAGAGGCCTCGTAGATCCCGACCAGCACGCCCCCCCAGGCAAGATAAACCTCCCCGCTTCAGACGCTTGAAGGAGCGGGAGGCGGCCGTGATAGGTAGTGGAGAAACGGCCTCAAGTCCACCGGCCCATTTACCCCAAGTGCCTGCTATTTCTGCTAGGTCTGCCCCAATATCCCTTTCCCCAACCCTGTCTAGAGCTCCAGGAACCCCTGTTACTGTGTCTGCAGAAGCAGCAGCAACTATGCCTGCACCCGACCTGCCCTCTACTATAGAAGCGTCCTTACCTGAGACCAGCAGCCCCACAATCGCTGCGGTCGGTACCAAGTCCCCTGATCTGTCCAACCAGAACTCTTCAGATCAAGCCAATGAGGAATGGGAGACTGCTTCTGAAAGCAGCGACTTCAACGAAAGGAGAGAGCGAGAAGAGAGGAAAGGAGCACTGGAGGCAACTAATGAAGCCGCCGCTGCCTCTGCTGCGGCACCCACACTTCCTCAGGGATCTTTGACCCCCAATAAAAGCCCACCTGAAGGAGGGGTGACTCCAAAACGTGAAGTTGCTCCTGCATCCAAGAGGAGTTTCTCCAGTCAGAGGCCGGCGGAGAGACAGAATCGTAGAGGCAACAGTGGAGCCAAACCAGTCCGGGGCTACACTGGGGGCAAAGGGGAGAGAAGGGGAGGGCCCAAAGCAGGGCGCAAAGGGTGAGTTTAAAACAATCAGGCTTTTGTCTTATTTAAGGCATTTACTCTGTCTGCTTCCATTAACACTTGCCCAGAATAACATGGCATATTTATTCACACAATAAAACTTTTGTAAACTAATTGTTGATTACTATTCCGCCCAATTAATGACTGCACTAAATGATACTGGAGAACAATCTACATACCTCGATAAGCTGTGAAGATTGGAATGTGTTTAAGAATTATCCTCTAGAGTACTATAAATAACCATTGAAATGTTTGGTTAAATATGTCGTCAGTGTGGTGGTATTTATAGACTCTGTACCTGAACACAGTGAAACATTTTTTTTCTGTTATCGTCAACACTTCCTGCCTAGTAGCTTCTTTGTTTACTCCTTCTTCAGTCAGAGGATGTTGAAAAGAAATAGAGGCTTAGTTCTCCGTTTTCAAATGAGATCTCTTTCAGATTAGTTCAGATCTCAAGTCAGTCCTTTTTTACACATGAGCATTGTTGGTTTCTCAGGCCTTGTTTACATCCACTCTGAGATCAGTACTGATGTCACTGACTGGTTTGTAACCGAGTGTCTTGTGATTAATCTAAATTTTTACTTCTGTCTCAACATATCAAACAAACAGCCCTCTAGCCCACCAGAACTCAGAGGCAGCAGCATCAACCGCTGGAGGAGCAGCCCAAAGAACTTCGAAAGAGCAGACTGCCCGTCGCAAAGATGAGACCAAACAGGTCCCCAAGAAGCCCAAGGAGAATGCTCTTTCTCAGTTTGATCTCAACAATTATGCCAGTAAGTAAATGCATGTATTCTCTGATACTGTTGCGCCTGGAATCTACTCGTCTAGATGCTTGTTATCTAAAAAAAAAAATGTTTTGTCTGTTCATTGTAGGTGTTGTGATCATTGACGACCAACCAGAGGTCACCACCACAGAGGACCCTCAGTCCAGCACCAATGATGACGGCTTCACAGAGGTGGTCTCCCGGAAGCAACAAAAACGCCTTCAGGATGAGGAGAAACGGAAAAAGGAAGAGCAGACACCTCAGGTAGTAACAGGGAATTTAACAACCTGTCATTTGAAAGCAGTGCAGTACTTTATTGAAGAAGGAGCTGTATGTTTTGTTTTTTTTAAAGATATTGTATTAATATACTTACAACTCTTACAGAACTGGGGTAAAAAGGGCTCTGGTGAGAAGAGCAGAGGGGGAGGAGGAAAGTTGCCACCAAGATTTGCTAAAAAACAATCATCGCAACAGCAGCAGCAGCAGCATCATCAACATCAACAACAAGCCGCTCAGCCTGCTGCAGCGTCTATTCCCCAGGCCCAACAGCAGCCTACCATTGCTGCCCCCCAGCATCCTCACCTGCCGCCTACCCAGCCTGCTGCATCCCCTCAGACTCTGGAAGGAACGGTGGCTCCTCTGCCCACCATCCCCCCTGCTGCTGTGGACTTCACCTCCAAAAACCTTCCCCCCGTTCCCACCCAGACGCACATTACTCTGGGTACAGAGCTGTGGGACAACAAGGTTGCGGGCTCCACTGTCCTTTCTGATGTGAAGAAGCGTGAGTGGATATGTATATGTTGATGACTTTAATGTATTTATCAAAATGTCTCTTCAGGAGTGAATCTGTTGGCCTGTTTTCTAAAAATCCAATCTGTGTATTCCAGTTGGTCCAATCAGCCCTCCTCAGCCGCCTTCTGTGAGCGCCTGGAACAAACCTCTCACCTCCTTTACTGGCACTGTCTCTTCTGAGGTACGCAAAATGTGTCTGTGTTTTGTGACTGCATCATCCACTTGCTGTATGACGAATCATGAAATTTAAATGTTTTGTAATTTTCATCTCTAGGGTGTGAAGCCAGGAGCTGAGGGCAGTGTAGAGTTGGCAATCGACAGTATTCAGTTTGGAGCACCATCATCTGCAGGCAGCACAGACAGTGATGGAGTTCCAGCGTTGATGGAGATGGGCTCTGAAAACAAACTCCCTGCTCCCAAAGAACAGAGACAGAAACAACCTCGAGCTGGCCCAATCAAAACACAGAAGGTAACGCTCCTTTCTGCTCATGCTTACACAATCCAAATTCATATTAGTTTTGTGAAACTCTGCTACAGACTACATTTCCTCCCCAGCTTCCTGAAATGGAACCAGTGGAAACCAAGGAATATAAGCCAGGTCCCATTGGTAAAGAGCGTTCTCTTAAGAACCGCAAGGCCAAAGACGCACGTGGAGTAGACGGCGAGGGCATGGAGGGAGGAGTTCCTGGAGGAGGCGTCAGCAGAGCCACAGAACCCAGTCCTCCCAACAGTGACACTGGCGTTCCAGAGCTGGGAGACATCGAGGGCATGATTACAGTCCCCTCAGCAGAGTTCATCAGTAGCTCTAAGGTAGTTCACTGTCACAATTACTGTCACCCAACTATCTATACTTGTAGTATTACATGTTAGTTTGTGATTATAAATGTTTGTTTCCATCTCAGGAATCTGTCACTGACTACACCGCCCCCTCCTCCTCACTGGCTGACAGTGTTCCTACAGGAGTCAACAAAATAGAAGAAAGTTTGGTGACAAATGTGAGTAGACATCCGTACACTTGAAAAAACCTTGTTCATCTTTCATTTTGATTTGAATAAATCAGTACACTCAGTTGTGTATAAAAAGTTTAAACCCAATTATTGAACATTCTCTAAATGCTTTGTGTGTTTTTCTTTCTTGTCTCAGGTGGCACTGCCTCATTCGTTGCCCATTCCTAGGCGAGAGACCCTGCAGCAGAGCTCCAGCCTCAGCACTGTCTCACCTGCTACTGTTGACCTAACACTAAAGGTACACAGATAGTACAACACATTCCAGGAAACATTCATTTCCCTAAGAAATACACATCTCCTCTCTAACGTTTTAATGTTTCCTAAGTGCTGACGTCTTTCTGTCTCCTGTACAGATGGAATCTGCTCGTAAAGCTTGGGAGAACTCCCCGAGTCTGGAGAAGAATTCTGCGGTCACCTCCTCTTCATCCCCCATCACGTCATGTGCATCCTCGTACTCTTCCTTCTCCTCGGCCTCCATGCCACAGATCCCTGTGGCTTCTGTTACTCCCAGCACTTCACTGACGGGTAACAACAGCTCTACTTGCATTTAGCATACATTTCCCTCCATATTGTCTGTTGACACACACACTGCTGATGTTCAGCACTGAAGTTACTGATTTATTTTCTTTTGGCATTTCCTGTTGTGCATCAGTAGTATACAGGCACCCATCATGACTTCTTGTCTGCACTATATGTTTACCTCCACCCCGCAGGATCTGGCACCTATACAACGTCATCGCTCAGCACCAAGACCACCACAGCTTCTGACCCCCCAAACATCTGCAAGGTGAAGCCCCAACAGTTGCAGGGTGCTAGTTTGTGCTCCAGCAGCAGTAGCAGCAGCTTCTCTCAGCTGGGCTGCGTGCCTGCCCTCCTGCCCCAGCAGCAGAGCCCACAGGTGTACGTCTCCCAGTCTGCAGCAGGTGAGATTAACATGGCACTGTTTCCTGCTTTCTAATCGTTATTTAGTTGAAAACGTTATAGCACCGATAGTTGTTTGTTTCATCTATGTTTTCCTATTTCAAGAACCGTGCATGTCTGCTGGCAGTCACTAATATTTTATTTCTCGTATGTCCAGGTTCTGCAGCTCAGATTCCAGCATTCTACATGGACACTAGTCACCTCTTCAGCACCCCCCACCCTCGCTTGGCTCCTCCCTCCCTGGCACAGCAGCAAGGCTTCCAGCCTGGACTCTCACAGGTAGCATTTAACTTTTTCAGAATTCAGTGCAGGAATGCTTAAACCTTGATGATAGAAATAACCTGTTTTCCCTCCTCAGCCAACAGCAGTGCAGCAGATTCCCATCCCCATGTATGCTCCACTGCAGGGTCAGCCCCAGCACCAACATCAACATCAACACCAACACCAACATCAACACCAACACCAACATGCGCACCAACACGCGCACCAACATACACACCAGCCCCAGCTAGGACTCGGCGCTGGACCTCCAGTGTCCCAGCCACAAGATCTGTTCAGCTCCTCGCTGCAGCCTTACAGGTAACACAAGACACACCGCAGGACATTGAGTTCTCTTCTCACAACAAAAACGCACAGAGGGGCCAGTCTCGCCGCTCTGAGGCGCCATTGTTCCTGTCATCTGATCCTGCTGATGTGTCTTTCCTCAGGTCTCAGCAGGCATTCATGCAGAACAGCCTGTCACAGGCCTCCATGATGCTGTCAGGACCATCCCTGCACAGCTACGCCAGCGTGCAAGCACCTGACATGGGCAAGCCTCAGTCCAGCCTAACCTATCAGCAGCAGTCATCCACTCAGCACATTCCCATTCTGTTTGAGCCGCAGCTCAACCAGCCCTCTGGCATGGGAGGCTCCCAGCTCATTGACACACACCTGCTGCAGGTAACCAGAGTGCTCCCAGGCAACATTTCACTCTGCCATAAAATACTGAGCCCACTGTACGTCTTCCATCTGACACGTGTCTTGTTTCAGGCTCGACAGGGGATGAATCAGCATTCAAACATGTACTCGGGGCAGGTGCAACAACATGGCCAGAGTAGCTACTACAGCAACACTCAGTCGCCCAGTTCAGCAATGCAACAGGTAACCTGCATGCAAACATAATGGAATTTTAATGTTTGTTATCCTTGTGAAGAGCTTTATTCATTTTACCAGTTATCAAACTTCCGCGTGTTTGATTTCCAATGTTGTGAAACAGCGTAAGTTTCTGTTGATTAGATAAATCTGTGAATCGTTTGCTTGTTTCTCAGTTTCAAACACTTGTGCTTCTGTAATTTCCCTCAAGGTGACGGTCCCTCACCCTGGTTCCCAAATGTCTATGTCGAACTTTGGCTCGGGCGGAGGCCAACCCCTCCTGGCACTGCCCCCCACGCCGCCTCAGGCCCAGCCCCCCAACATCAACCGACAGCCTCAAGTGTCCCAGGCGTACCGCAGCATCATGGGCCCCAGCCACAACATGATGCCGCCACCCACCAGCAAGGTACTGTAGTAGTGTGTACATGTGTGACTCTGTTTGATTCAAGAGGTTGGTTATGACTTTTTTTAAAGTGTATGTTCCTGTGTTATGACGCGCTGCAGATGGACATGGATCTTAAACTCTTTAGCAGTGGGATGGACGTGAAGCCTGGAACTCCCCCTGGAGCCAGGAGCACAACACCCAACTCCAGTCATTACAGGTACAACCCGAAACAACATCCTCGCACTTACTGACAAACACACACCAAACCTGACTTCTTAAAAGGTCAAAAATGGACAATCAGAACAACTTGAAGTGGCAAACTTTATTTTCAAGGATATTCTGCACATTGTGAGTTGTGTTTTTATGTAATTAATCTTTTACAGACTATTTATAAATGTCCTGCTTGTTTGCCTTTAGGGCCAGCTCCACCTCTCCTAGCAGCCAGTCCAGTAAGATTAACAGCATATTGTACCAGAAGCAGTTTCAGCCCAACTCTGCCGGGATGAGGATGGCGCAGCATTTCCCTGGACAGTTCAACCCTCAGGTATATTATGATTTAAATGACTTGTATTTTGACTATTTGTAAAATGCACCTGTAAACTGATGCATTTATTTTTCTCTCTTCCTTTCAGATGCTCTCCCAGCCCAACATTGTTTCTCCTCTGGTTCGACCTCCTCACGCTAACTCATTTGCTGGGGGTGTTCAGCGTTCTCCCATGGGCCCTCCAATGTCGTCGAATGTGGGTGGTGGGCTAATGCCTCATCCCCGACCCCAGTATCCACAGCACAGCCAGCATCTTTCCCGAGGACCCCCTGGTCCCTCGATTATTCCAAGAGGCGCACATGGGTCTCTGAAGGCTGAACAGGACCTAAAGGTCTCTTTAAATTTTCTGATCTGCTATGTCATACTGATTTGTTCATTTGGCCAATCTGAGATGGGTGGGTTGACCATTTTTGTATCTCCCTCTATCCCCCTCTAGGCAAAGCAGCGGGCTGAGGTGCTCCAGTCCACTCAGAAGTTCTTCGCAGAGCAGCAGCAGCTTAAGGCAACACAAGCCAGCAAAGCTGCTCGACTTGATCAGGGAGGAATACCCTCCCTGGACACCTCTGCCCAAAACCACCAGGCAGGAGGCGAACGCCCAGATTCTGACAAACCCCCCATCTCCACGGCCAAGCCCATAAGGACTGGCCCCATAAAACCGCAGGCCATCAAACCAGAAGAGGGCAAGTAAAGAGCCCCTGACAGTCTTCGGATGACCATACAAATGGATGGAAGAGCGGAGGAGAGAATCTAGCCCCATTCACTCAGTCACCACCTCATATCTGCCATGGGGGACATATTGGGGGAGGAGGATGAGTTCGGTAGAGATCCAAACGGTAGTGGTTACTGAGAGTAGGCACTGTCCTGCGTATATATAAATATATATATATTCCTATTCCTCTTCTTTCTCCCCTGTCTTGTCCCACTGTAGGTTGGGGCATTTGAGTTGGATTCTTCCATCGTGTTTAGATGCCGACGAAATGGCCGCACAAGTTGTTCAACAGAAATCTACTGTGACGGTAGATAAGAGGAGAGTTGGAGAGAGAAAATTTGAGATGAGATTTGCTGCTGAGTTTGCCATTTTTATAGCTCTCGATTTCTGTACCTATTTTATTTTCCCAAATAGTGTCGTGCATATTATAGGAGAGACCTGTTTCGTTAACGAAAGAATGAATCAGATGTTTTTGTAGTCCAAACAATCTTCAGTGTATGTAGTGAAGCACACTTTTTTTTGCCCAATCACCCATCGTAACCAATCCAGAGATTTGTGCTCATGCACACACTCCCTCAACGGTTTCACCCACAGTCACCGCACAGAGACGTGAAATAAGAAATTATGTTGTCATTTTGTTTTTTGTTTGATCAGAATGGTAATGTGAAAAATTGCAGCATTTGATTGACGTAAAGGATTGATTTATTGATTAGTCTGCCTGTGAGCCTTTGCTCTCCTGCCTTCTGCTCTCATCTTCTTGCCTGAGAATCACTGACGTGTTTGAGTGTGTGTCGGGTTCTAGTAGAAACAGGACGGAGCTCGTATCTGGACTCTCCTGTACATTTGGTTGAAGCAGCGCAGAGATGTCGCAGCCTTTTGGATTGCTGTTGCCTTGGCAGCAGGGTTGAGTGGATTTACAGGATTCATGGAGGATGTATGATCACTACAGGCAGCTTTTCCAGTTTAGGGGCTACTGTCACACAACCTTTCACTGCTTTAACACCCATCCTCGCTGTCACACAAACACACACACTTCACTGCAAAGCACCCAGATCTGCTGCTATTGACTGAATTCAGTGTCCTTAGCTAGAATAAAGCAGGATAGGGCTATTTAGAGGTTATAGAAGTGGCGAAGAGTTGATTGTTAAACAATAGAGAACTTTTCAGTGCGAGTGTCAACCCCCCCACATTAAGGAGGGGGACAAGAACGGGACAGAACGAAGAAAACGGGCAGAAGGGACACTTTTTGTTTTTGTTGTCTTTACTGATTAGAGCAATCAGTGCTGTTTTCTTTCTCTGCCTCACGTCGGCCGGCTGTCCCACCCACAATGCTCTCATCTCGGGGTTGTGGTGACGAGGGTCCTTCAGAAATGTACAGCGGTATGCACCCTGAGGTGGGGAGGCTGTCATCCACACATCTACCCCAGCTGGGGGAAGAGTCATTGCATTGAATGAGGGAGGGAGGGAGGGTTATGAATATTTTTTTTTTTTTTTTTTATTATCTTTTTTTTTTGTTGTTGTTGTACTTGTACAGGGGTTTCATCGCTGTATTAAAATATGTACGGTCTTATTTACATTCTCTTGGTTTGGTTACAGAAACTAATAAAAATAATATACTGTTGATCTGTTTCCAGTGAGGCCTGGTTTTTACTTCAAGCTTTTTCCATAATTAAGTTGAAGCATTTGTTGCTTTATACCAGAGCTAGAATCAACTTCGTTTCTGAACACTAGATGGCACTGCAACACATAAACCTCTCCGACTGAACTAGATTCTAATCTATAACATTTATGCAAGGATTTTAATTTTACTTTAATTTTAAGATTAAAGTATGCATTGTGTTTATCATTAAATAAACTATTTTTTGGAGCATCATTATGACGCCTTTAACAGCTTGATTTCAAACCCTGTGGAAAACCTTTGCAACGCGTCTGATCAAAAATATGAACCTATTAAAGTGTACGCCTGCAGAGTTGATCACATTATTGATCATTTATAGAGAACGTACAATCATTTACTAATGCCTGAGGCTTATTGGAAATGAGTGACAAATGTATTAAGTCCTGTTTCCATCTTATTTAATTACTGATAATTAAAAATAATCTAGTGTACTTTTAAATTGCTTATTGAGGTCAAGAAGTGAGAAATGCCAATTAATGCAAATCTGTGAACATCTCCAACCAGATTTGTTAAAACAAATGTATAGCTTGCAAATGAAGTGGTTTTAATAGGCTATAATCTCTCAGGTGTAAAATGCCATAATAACCAGATTAATTTGTAATTTAGGAAGAAGTTTATTTCATCATGATTTTGAACATCAACAATGTACAAGTGCATGCAATAATCCATACTGAGTGAGTGAGCGAGCACTTTATTTAATAAAACAGGTGAAACATGGTACTGTGGTTGGGTTGTAAATCGTATGCTTTAATTATCCCACTTAGCTGCTGGTGTTAAACCATTCTCCATCTTTCAGACCTCAAATATAATGTGTACTTATATCTTCACAGAAAACAGAAAAACAATAATAATCTGACTCAAAGGCGGTACAAAAATAGTTCCTCTACCAACATATTTGTGGACTGTGCCACAGCAAGAGTCCTCCTGCTGAGAAAAAAGAAAGCAAACCTGCAGGGGGCGCTGCTTCTCAAACGTCTTCACTTCTTTGTGGATTCCAGTAGTTTAGCTCCTCTACATATTGGATACTGATGGTGTGTTGTCTTTCTAACTGCTGCTACCACACACACACGTTTGTCTCTAACGCTCTGAGTCTCTGAAGCAGGAACAGGTGAGCCGACGTCTCCTCTCAGCAGTCACCGGGGTCGGCCTCAGTTGACCTGCTTGCGACCCAGCCTGAGGTCGTAGGACACTATGTGGAAGTTGTCCCAGGCGAACAGCTTCCTCTGAGCCAGGCTGTAGTCGACCATGGAGTTGTAGTGGTACTTGTTCCTGAAGGGGATGGCTATGGTCTTTCCCTGGCTGGTGGCGGTGTCGTACATGTAGTTGATGACGGTGGTGGGTGCGGCGTAGCTGGACACGGTGTACATCTTCCCGCAGATGATGAAGGAGTTGGCCACAGAGGTCTTCCTGATGTTGGTCTCCCAGCTCTTCTTCACCTGCAGGGTGTTGGGGTCCAGCTGCGAGATCACGATGGCCCCTTTCGCTTTGCTGGTGGAGTAGACGGCCCACAGCCCCTGCTCGTCCACGGACAAGTCGATGTCCGTGTAGCCCCCCCATGAGTAGGGGTACTGGCCGTGGAAGCCGGCGTGGGGGAGGTCACGACGGGCTGCGGTGCTCTCAGAGGCGAGGTCGTAGCGGATGATGGTGCGGCTGCGGCGTCTCTGATAGTAGAGAGAGCCTCGGTACACAGTGGCCCCAGTGCTCTCCACCAGCTCGGGCAACAGCAGCACCTGTCACAGACAATAACCAGTTATGATCCAAGATCTTCTTGGCTTTTTCCCATGATAGAGTATGAGCCCTGTGAAACCCACCTTGGATGGAAAGCCTTTGGAGAGTTGTTCCATGTCTTCATACCCGAACAGCTGCCTGACATCAGTGCCGATGGCGTCGATGCGCCAGACCATGTTGGGTCCATAGGGGGAGACAGCCTCAGGGTCCTGCATCCAAACACCATATTTACCTGCTATGTTGTCGGCTTTCCTGTGAGTGACAGGCTCCCCGACTGAAACCAGCTCCCCACAACCTGTGAGCAGGAAGGAGAGGACATGTGAGATGGGGGAGGATATTAACAGATACAAAGTATTTTTGTTCAGACTAAACACGAGGGAAGTTTGAAAGGCCACACAGCAGCATACACAACAAAGACACGGATTAAGCAAAATTGCCCAGGATGTAAAGGGGCAAATTAAAGACGCTTCAGTTCAAGGTGATTCATTTTGAGCAAAGAATTTATTTAGATATTTATGATTTATTAAGATACATTTATTTATCCCAAACACATGCACAGGCACACTCATGCAGGTAGGGAAATTTAACCTCTGCTTTGAACCCATCTGGTGCAGGACACACAGAGCAGTGAGCAACCAACCGGTGAGCAGATGTTGGGGGGAGTAAGGTGCCTTGCTCAGGGGCACTAGAAAGGGTAGGGAGAATCCTCTTGGATTTTTGGACAGATCAATCCAGGTTCGTCTTTTTGTTTTTTCTCCATGGAGTCGAACCAGAGACCAACCAGAGACCTTTTCTGCCCATAGTCCAAGTTTCTGCCACTAGTCCACCGCCTCTCCATTTATGAATCGTTAAAATAAATAGCTAGACATAAGTTAACAAGGGGCAGAAACTGGAGTGACTCTCAGAGCGCAAACCTCCACCAAGGCCCAGTAATCTCCTTAAATTCAATCAAGCTGCACCAGTTTGCACACACCTCTAGATATCAGTTCCCTAAATGTGCCAGATTTTTTATATCAAGGAGTTCTTGAATTATTCTCATGGGAAATCATAGAAATTATGAAAAAAAACACCCTGGATCAGACCCCTGATATGGATCTGCACGGTATTTAACTGGATATACATTGACCCATAGTCATGGTAATCTGTCCAGCAGCTTTTGTGAAATCCTGTTTACAAACAAACCAACCAACAAACAAACTGACGTGGGTGTCGGAGGCTGAGCTGAACATAAGCGTTCGCTCAGGTTCATTGTCAAAGTCTGTGCATTTGGCGCTGTGTAGTTTACAGCTGTTTGTACACAGTGAACTCTAGGGGCAGCATTACTCCATACAGTCAATGAAAAGAAGGGATTAAAGGAAAATCACCGATCTAATTACGTACAAGTTCAAAATATTTAAATTGAATCAAAGAAATGACCCCTATCCTGGTGATTTATGAATCTACGGTGCTTCAGTACACAGAGACACTGACTGTTTTATTGTTGCCCAGCTGATACTGGGAACACACGACAAGACTAATGACTGTCCCAATGTGGGAAGCTGGGGAGGAGCTGCTAGGTTTGTTGTTTGTCACTGACTGGTCTGTTTCCCCTCTCAGTAATGATTTCCCGTGGCACAGCCGTCTGTGGTTCAGATCAGGGATCAGCTTATGGTCATGTGTCCCTGTGTTGTTATGAAGTTATTTAGGGTCGAAAATGAGTTATCGATCCTTAAGAAGCAGATCTTTCTTGAAATCATTCAGGGGGCTTCTGTTTTAAGGTGACTTCAGGACACAGTCAGTGGTCCTCGGGGGGGTAGGGTTAGGATCTACAGGTACATGTCTGTGGCTGAGGGACGATGGAGATCATGTGTGAGCTGATATGAGGTGTGATGATGTCAATGTTTCTCGTCATTGAAGCAGACAGGTCCAGAGATGCTGCCTGAAGTCTCTGATCACTTCAACTTTGTCTGAGGCGCCACCATCAGGGCAGCAGCTGCACTACGTCTCATCTCTGCTTCTCTAACTAGGAAAACGATAAGGCAGGCCGTATATTTACCACTTCCTAAAATACACCCTTGCTCTCAGGTCCAGGACGTAGCACCGGATTTAGGGTTAGATGGGAATATGTTTTATAAATACACCTATTACCATGGAGCTTCCGTGTGGCACAGCCTCATCAGAGATCATGTGACCTCACGTGGCGACTCCACATGTCCTTTAACGGTTGCCCAATCATTGAAACCTGCTGAAGAACCAGCCCATTTGGTAGTGTGAGCTTTAATGTGGCTTTTTTTTTTGGGGGGGGGGGGGGGACCTACCAGGGTCAAGGTTTAAGAGTGTGTGTGTATGTGGCTGACATCCTTGTTAGAGCCCATTTACGAGACATCCACAAAAACTCAGGGCGGCCCTCATACCTAGAAACTGGCACCACTCTGGTAGTCCCGGCCCAAATGCTGCAGTATTAATAGCAGTATTTGCTTTGAGGCTGTCAGCAGGGGGGGGATGAGTGTCATGTTTGCAGGGTCAGATAGCCAGAGAGGGAGGTGAGGGAGGTGGGGGAGAGGGGGAGAGGGGGCTGAGTGACAGCAGTATGAGCTGGCAAGACTCTGGAATTTCAAGGAACATCATAGTGTGCTACAGGATCTTGGCTCTTCTGACCATTTGAAAATCGGACAATCTGACATGTTTGAAATCGTCTTTCTTATTGTAACAAACAGCCTTCGGGTCTTCTACGTTTAAACATTTCTACGCTTTCTTTCTGCTATCGCCACCAACTGTCGGTCAGTGGAATAGCATGAAAGTGGCTGCAGGAAATATGTGTCAAATTGTCGTGTGTGTGAGCGTTGGTTTGTCAGGTTGCAGAATTACAATTTTTTTTCCGATTTCCATGAAAGTCAGGGAGAGTAAGGGAAGAACACGTCAAATCTGAGTGTGGATCCAGAATAAAAAAAAATGTACATTGTGCGACAAAGCGACTTTTGACATTTTCATGGATCTAGGTTTTAAAAAATCCCTATTTAAATAGAAAGAATCTAAATAGAAAGGGCCCATTCTAGGGTAAAGAGAACGACAATTCCTACAATTCAGAACATATCACACGGATTATTTTATATAAAATTTCTGCAAATAGATCCCTTTCACCTTGAAAAGTGAACAGTTTAATAAAATCCACGCAGAGTTATGCAGATATGTGTTCACTTAAATTGGCTTCAACAATTCACTGAGAACAATGGAAGTAGGCAGATTCCTCAAATGGTAGAAATCTTCATTAAAACCTCAACTTAGCTCATGGTCACTCTGACCTGATTAAGAATGAAACCATGGATATTAATGTATATCTCTTATGATAGTTTGAAATAGGGGTGACCTGTGTTGTCATCAGCGCCATCAGGAGCTGGCACCTCCGTCACCTCGGCCTTCAGCTCCTGGAAACCTGTTTGTCCAAACTGCCACGCTGAGTCTGAAACAGGGAGACACGGAGTGAGAGGGAAAGAAAAGAAAACAGTAAAGCTGAGGTGATTCTGCAGAAAAGATATATCCCACCTCTCAGACTGCTGCTGTCCCCCTGTCTGTTGGGCCGGGTCATCAGGTGAGACATCTGACTGGAGCCTAAACACACACAAACACACACACACACACAGGGTCATGATTCTCTACCACATCACTTATCACACAATAGTTTGCAGAGTGCTCCCAAACGTGGCTCTGACAGTAATGACAGCAGGAAACGGGACAGCAAGAAACAAATAGACCCGACTGGATTCCCAGCTGCTCTGGAGTCAGACAGTCGGTGGCCCCGACACACATACGACACACACACACACACACACACACGACACACTTGACACCTCATCCCACCCCGACACTGTCAACTTCCGATCTTCAAAACTTCAAACCAGACGTCTTCTTCTTCTTCTCCTCTAACACTGTCAGATATCACCTCTTTTTCTCCTCTTCTCTTCTCTCATTTCTCCTGATCTATGTCTTTTCTCTCCTTCTCCTTCAGGAAGTCATTACTGTGTCAAATATAAACAAACTGTAAAACACTGTGTGAAACACTGTCGGAAAACTACAAACTGTGAATATAAATAAGAATGGATCATTAAAATGGATGTGTGGTATGTGTTTGTGTTTGTGTGTCTGTGGGCGACTGTTAGTATGTGTGTGGCCACATGCCTGCCGTGGTCTGTGCAGTGTCTAGTGATTTCAGGTGGATAATGAGCCTCAATGGTGCAGATAACATTAAACGTTTGCATCTGGAGGCTGTTGCTGTTTCTCCCTGTTGATGAAGAGGAGGAGGGAGCTTTGGTAACGGAGCAGATGACAAACACCAGGAGAAAGTCGCTGTGAGTCTGTAGCAAACAGGAAAATACTTGTACAAGCCATAGGTGTGTGTTTATGTGTGTGCGTGCGTACATGTGTGTGCCATATGTGCCCTTTGTGTGGAGAGGAGAATATAAAGCTCACAGAACGGACAGATCCTGATTTCAATCGGTGGAGCGGTCGGTCTAATCAACCTCTGCTACCAGAGTTCAGTGGAGCTGTTGGCTCTCAGCTGGATCCGGTCCTAACCCTAACCCTAACCGGGCTGAAGCTCACTGCAGACAATGTTAATGTGGAGCGTAGAATCAACAGAGAGGCCATTTCATCCAAAAGGAGTCACGATAGATGGACGCCCTCGATCAGCTCGGTGATTGAGACATCACAGGAGTTCACTGAACATTATTTATGTCTCCCTCTGCTTCACGTTGAAAGAAAACATCTGAACGTCACGGTGAATTTCACTGAGTGTTGGGAGCAGGCTCGGCTCCAAGTTAACTTCACGTACTTCCTCTGAGACGAGAACTCTGATAATAAACTTCATTTGGACAGTGCAATTTTAGTTTTCAATTTTTAATTTTAAGTTTGAAAGACTTTTAGGCTGCTGGGCCATGATAACAGTCCTCCAGTGAAAACAATTCCAGTTAAATTTCCCTTTCAAATAACTTTTTCTTCTGTTCACTGTTCACCCTTGTCAGTATCGTGTCACAGTTTTAGTTTGTTGAGCTATGAAGCCCAGGTCTCCCTGAGAGGACAATGCACAGGTTTGTTGTCTTCTTACCTCCAAATGGACATTATGTTTTTGTGTTTGTTTGTTTGATATTTAACAGGATTACGCAAAAACTGCTCAACCAATTTCTATGGAGTTTGTGGAGAGGTGGGAAAGAAGCAGTGACATTTTGTTGTGGATCCAGGATTGTACATTTTTTTACTTTCTTTAACATTTTGAGATTTTAACTGACTCCTTGATTTCTCAGAGAATAGTTCAGGGATGGATGGAAAGGGTGCGAAATCTGATTTGGTTAGGGGACTGATATTTCTGAGTGTGTGAAATTTTATGCGAGAAAAATAAATAAGGGATGTGTTGGTATGAGCTCTACTGAGCAGGATTCCCACAAAATGTTCTGGAAGGATCTGTTAAAGTTTGGAGATAAACGGAACCAGGATTTCTTTTCACTTTCTTTAACATAGTCAGAGAGGGCGTTAACCTTGGCAGAGGTGTCTTCTCTCTAGTTGTTGTTTCAGTGTAAATGCTTTTCTTTGTCTTTTTACTTCTAAAGTCATAATATACTATAACAACTTATCAGATGGTAGACTTTGAGAAACAAGTCTTGTTTTCACAACAATTCAAACTCATCCTCACTCTTCAATATGACCTTTCATCTCCTCTCTGCTCTGGTACCGCACATCTTCCTCTGACTATGATCTGTTCTACATGTGTCTGTCACCCTGAAGGGCCCCCTCTGTGTATTTCTGTCTGCAGGTGCAAACATGAGGAGCTCAGCAGATAACCTGGAGTATGCAGGAGATGGGCTCTCCTAATGCACAATATTACCGGTGAATGGGGCGCTGGCAAAAAAAAAAGGATTTACTCCTGCCAGCAATCTTGACTTTTACAAGAAACATATTGTGAGAGCCAGGAGGGCTGGCTTAACTGAGAGAATCCAAGGAGCTGGTGACCCACAGGAGATGGTGGGGGAGAAGAGGAGCATGGAGGCTGATTAGACGGACGTTTGGCCACTGCAAACACACACCAGAGCTTAACCTCACTGGCTCCAGGATAACTCCTAACCTCTTTGGAGCCCTGATGGTTTTATGTTCTCAGACTCCAACCCCCACATTTCATCAGCCTTGACCCACCAGGCGTCATCAAAAGCCCCGAGGTGAGACTCGCCACTTGAAGGGTGTGCATCACGTTTCAGCTGCCCCTCCCCTCCCCGCCCCTCTCCCCCGGCCGGGTTATTCGCACCCTGCTCACCACGCGGAGGGAAACACCAGTCATAAACAAAGCAGGATCTGCTCATAAATACTGAGCTGACCCTCAATGGCCTGCCTCCATCACCCCTAAATGTAGGCGGGAAATGGGAAGCAGGGAAACCTGAGACAAGTGTCTCTGCAGTCTCATAGGGCAGCCAAGACATTAACTACACAAGTGGAACGCACACAAGCAGGTACATGTGTCATGAACACACAGTGTTCCCCCCTGCTTTTTCTTGTTTGTGGGTGGATATGGGGTCAGGAGGAATCTGAGCTTTACCACTGCACAGAAACAGACACACACACATACCTGGGACCCCCAAGCTATGCACTGGAGTTTTGTGTGGCTCTATACATGCATGGTATTCCATACATAGAGGACATTTATGTCATATCACTTCACTGCTCCAATTAATCCATTATCCTTTAGTCAGAGTCACAAACATATATTTCATTAGGGAGACAGTTGTTGGGACATGGAGTTCTATATCTTATTAACAAAGGATTAGGGCAGATTTTATATAACAATATATATATATATACATTTTATTTTATTTAGCTGTACACTTGAAATAATATAATATTTACAGTAAAACAAACTATTTCTTAATTATACATTTCATTAAGCATTGCACATTTTTGTAATAGCTGTAAGGTGTGTGGGTGTATTGCTCACCCGCAGCAGGTCTCATCGGGCCACTGTTCTGCAGAGATGGGCCGGGCGGCACTACGGGGGTCTGCAGAGGACAGGGTCTGCTCCTCAGCTTCTCCATCTCCCTCCTCATCTCCTCCATCCTGTGCTGCAGTGTCCCCAGCTCCCTCTCCAGACGCTCCTTCTCCCCCCGCAGCAGGTTCCTCTCCCCCGCAGCCCGGTCCAGCGCCTCCTGAAGCTCAGCCTGGGCCCTGGCCCCCGACGCCTGGGGAGCCCCGGTGTCCCCACCTGTCAGGCGGGACACCAGCCCCTCCAGCAGACCGAGTCTGGTCTTCAGGCCCTCCATTTCTGGGCCACTGGTCTGTGGGCAGGTGGACTCCGCAGGGCTGGGTACAGTGAAGGTGTACTGGCATCGCCCGCTGCGGTCGTTTCCCCTCCAGAGAGAAGCTCTGTCCTGTGCATCACCTCGCAGCAGAAGACCACACATACACAACAAGAGCAGGAGGAACATACCGGAGACTGTCCCTCAACACAGACTCAACCTGAAATTCAATGAACAATATTTTTAATGTCCAGACTTCTTTATTTCTCAGCTCAGAAATCTCTCAGGTGTCTCTCGTGCTCCTGCTGTTACGAGCTGCTTCCCTCCTCCCCTCTCTTGTTCGTCTCTCCTCAGTGGACAGGTTCTCCTAACACTGAGCTCCCCTCCGACAGCTCACAGATATTTATACAATCTGGAGGGGACGGACGGAGGGAAGCAGGGGAAGAGAGGAGAGGTGAAAGGGAGGGAGGGGAGCAGAGGAGAAGACTAAAGGGGGAGGGTGGGGATCAGAGGCAAGTGCGTGTGTAGGGGGGGGGGGGGGGGGGGGATGAAATAAGTAAAGTAAAAACATCACATTTTTACACAAATTTTAAGTGTGTTTAACTTTCTGCAAAACCACGTGTCTAGGATTTTAGAGTATGGCTTTTTATTTCAGCCCTCACCCCCTGCAATCTGCAATGTCTTCATCTATTTGTGTTTTATCTGTCAAAACACCCTGATATACACAATGCTGACCCATTTGTCCGAGGGGATATGGAGGACATTTGGCCCCGGCCTGGCAGGGTGAGCTGGGCCTCGTCGGATACGATTACCTCCTGAGGGGCCGGTGTCCTCTTTCGTGTTGGTAGGGGGCCTGAATGTGACACAAGCAGCCAAAAGGGCCCCCGCTACAAAGGGTCCGCGTTACGAGTCAATCAATGACCACACACCCGATCCACAACATAGACGTGGGCCCAGACTCAAGTCACCGCCGTTTCGAAATGTGTACTTAACACAACAGGATTGAGCTGTCGGGGGTCATCTGCATCTGCGCTCACTTCCTTCCACTTGCTGCCTGGATGGATCTGTGGGCCTCTCATCTCTTTGCTTTAACACTATATCACAGACAAGCTCGAACCGCAGCCTCCGAGGCCAATCCCGCAGTCATGTGATACATTGGATGAGCGCGTGTTTATTTTCAGAGAGGATGAAAGATTTGAAAGTGAGACGCTCTGTGATACACGCAAACCAGGCAGGTGCATCTTTCAAATCCCCGGCCTCACGTCTCTCAGCCTGCCTTCATATCCTGCCTCTTTGTTTGGGGCTCTCTGAATCTCGGCTCTGTGTCCCCTCGCTCTTGTGTGCGTTCAAACTCCTCAATCATCCACCACTGCTGACCCGCCAGGTCCCCCCCCGAGCCGTAAAACATCACCTGACGCAGATGCCTCACTCAAGAGAGGCCAGAGGGGGCAGAGGGGGGTTAGGGGGGGAGTGCGCACACTTCAAGGTGAAGTGTACACACTCTTGGAAACACACCTCTACTTGCAGGTTGATGCTCCTTCTGCCTCGTGTCTCTGCACATGTTTACCGGTGCCAGAGACATTCATCTGGGCGAAGTTAACTTGATGATTGGGAGGACAGAAAGACAAATGGATGAGTTTGATTTCCAAAACAGTAGTGTTGCAAACTCTCAAGGTGTGGACAAATCCTGTAACGGGAAATATCTTCAAGGGAGGGAGGAAGGTGAATGTGTGACACGTGTATAACATGATGGAATAGAGCTGTTGAAGAAGGAAAAGATGGAAAGAGAGAGCAAACCCACATGTAAACAGATATGGAGGCATAAAAGAAGAGTGAGGAAAGAAACACATGGGAAAGTAGGAGAAGTGAGGAAGAGGCTCAACTTCAAAGTGGGAATATTCGAGAAAAGGACGAGATGTGTTTAAAAATATCACAGTATCATGTGTAGATGGTCTGGAGATTTATTCTCCACTTCCTCTGGCTACTGACACATCCATCGCTCTGTGTGTGCGATCAACAGTCTCCTCTGGACAGGGTGTGTGGGAGACTGACTAATGCTGGTTGGCACGTTGTCCGCTCTTCTCAATTGAGAGTTTATTTCACTTTAATATGACTCATATAACCACTGCTATGCCCGGAATCTGAAGTCATCCAGCATGAGCTCCTACCAGAGGATCAAAACATCCTCTGCTGCCAGTGCGGGTGTGTCAGCAGAGGCAGGGGGGATAAAAATGTCTCATGGTGTACAGAAATACAGCTCGGCATGACAGGGAATGATTCATTTTCCTTTTGCTTGAGGATGGACAAAGTCCTGACCAGAATCAAACTCTATCTCTTTTCAGGTAAATTTTATAATAGATTTTAGGATTTTTTGTTGACTTTTAAGGCCAGTTCTCGAGTTCCACCTAAGCCCAGTCGTAACCTGAGGTTCTCAGCTAAGGCCCTGCTCACCATTCCACAGTCTCGGCTGAGGACCAAGGGTGATCGGGCCGTTTCTGTTAAAGGACCCCGACTCTGTGGAACACTCTCCCTGAGGAGATCCGTCTGAATCCCTCTTAACGACACCGTTTTACAAGTTCACTTTCTCATGACCTCCTAGGATTATTTTGAACAACCTTTTAACCTTTAGCTATGCAAAAAAAGCTATATTATTATTATGATTCATATTTATATTCATATTTTATTTATTTTCTGCCTCTGATCTAAGTGACTGAATTTTATGTGCTCTTATGTTTGTTATTTTTTGCCTTAAATTCTAACTCGTAAAGTGCATTTTAAGAGGTGTTGTATAAATAAAGTGCACTATTATATTAAATGCTGTCTGTGAGAGCTGTAACACTTTCCAGCTGCTTGTCCAACCAGGACTTCAATTATCAGAGTCAAAAATGCATCAGTAAAAAGCCTCACATGGTCAAACAGACATTAAAACTATGTACATTATATTAAAGGCATAACTACAGCATTATGATTAAACGCAAGAACAAAAACCTTCCAGCCACTGTTCTCCTACCCAGAATACACCAGTCCTGTCACAAAGAGCCTTGTTCCTATAATTTCAGGGCAGATTGATTGTTTAACTTTAAACGTCACTTTAAATATCAAGGGTGCTTATGGGACAGTATTCTCACAAATCTTAGATTGGATTCAGTCGTTCACCAGAATCTGGCTACTGGAGGACACTCCCTGAAAATATAGGTAAAGAAGTCCCCATCCTTAATGAAACACAGTGTAAGTTGAGTTACTGGTCACTTTCATTATAGTTATATATATACAGTAGTAGTTTGAGTTACATGCACTCTATAGATTTATAGTGGATGTGTTGTTGAAGGGGGTTTGTGCAAAGCATTTAAATGTTTGACCAGATTTCTGCTTCTTGGATATCGTCTCTCTAATGAGCAGCTAATGCCAGGGGCCCTGTAAACGTGCAGGGAAATTAACAAATAGTCCCAAAACTAATCCTGCACTGTCTCTGATGGAACGTACAGTTCCATGAAATGGATATGATGAAGTCCACAGGCCCAACCAGGACGATACTACCTGATGTCACTGAGCAGGACTCAGCTAACCAATGGCATCAAGGCTACATCTGCACTTGCAAGCTCTGAAAGAGATGACATGACCTCCTTATGGTAAAAGCTGCAATAAATCCGGCACCTCCTGCCACGTGCAGCCGCAATGAGTGCGGGCTGGAAAGCCATCTGCCTTAGATCAATGGAGAAGTAAAAGAACTGTGTGGTTTTATGATCGACTCCCTCAGAAGGGTTGTGCGGCGGTGGCAGAGCTGTCGCAGTGCGTCTCCTGTCCTGTGAGGACGAGAGCCGCGCGTCTGTCAGAACAATAACTCTTCTCGGGTCCTGCAACTTTAGTGCCATCTTGGGACTCCGCGCTGTCAGTGAAATAACAGAGCAATAAAACGGTCGGCTAATGAGAAGAGATAAAAGAAAGGGGAGAGAAAGTCTTAGCGGTCCAACGTGGATGGATGGCATGACCATTAGTTTTTCCCTCTTCAACTCCAGTCATCCATCTTTCCATCAACCCCACTTACTCCTCGGTTTCCTCTCCAGTTTTCCACTGATTCCTCTCAAAGTTCTTTTGTGATTCGGTCAATTATTTCCAAACACGACCAGTGCCTTTTAAAACCAATTTATTTCAGAGCAGAAATTATCGATATACCACAGTCTTCCAATGCAATGCCAGAATATTGTACATCATTACAGAATCAATATTTACAGCTAAAATAAATTACATACAAAAAATAAAATGACAATGTAGCTTAATTTTATTATACAATTAATCAACCCAGACACAAAGTGTGTGTTTCACAGTTTTAAACTTGCAGCACTTAAAAACAACCTAAACGTGACAGTACACAGAGACAAAGTGTCCCGTCTGCGGCGATGGGAACACCAGCGTCCGTACCAAGCTCCACACTGAGCGGCCGGCAGACACAGGAAACGTAAAAATGGCGAAAAAAGAAGCCGTACTAAAATTACCGAAATAAAAGCATCAGTGAGAGACGGTTTAATGTCACTCGCAGGAGAGTAGGACAGCCTAATGAAACCGGCCCAGTGCTCAGCAGGAGGGGGAAGGTGAGAGGTGGCTAAGAGACATTCATAACCCGGATGTTTTGGTTTAACATGGTCCTGTTGTACAGTACAACAGACTTTGAGGAGGAATGTGGAAAGGAGAACTTTTGGAGACAAGAATAATGTTGATTAAAAAGAAGCCACCTTTGACTGAGCAGATGAACCTCAGATGTTCCTGCCTGGTGTCAACACAGAGAAATGTAATTGTGTTCACAAAATCTTCCCTTTAAACGTTCTCCTCGTCCGTTTTGGACAAAGAGAACACAGAGAGAATCATGGGTGGACATCTGAGATTCATCTGGTCGATGTTACGGTGTCTTTGTACCAGGCTGCTGCAGCAGATTCAGACCAGCTAAACTAAGAAGAGACGGTTGGCATGAATTACCTGCCTTTACAGTATATATATCTATATGATGTAATATACAGGACCTGGAGTTTCCCTGCTTTCAACGCAAAGCCAGGTTCTGACAGACATGTGATATGTATCATGGAATGGAACGATCCTTCTGATTGACTAGAGCTCTGAGAGTCATTCTTTTCTCCCCCACTGCATTAAAATATCTCCCCCCTTTTCTTACCCGCTGTGTTCCCTTTCTGTAGCAAAGTTTCAAGCCAGGGATCTAACGGAGCCTTAGTGCTGATCTCACAGCAGTCTTTGGTGGCAAAGCCAACGGTAAGATCTGTACTAAGGGCAAGTCGAGGTCAGACCCTTGAGGGTACACAGGCTAATACTGGGGAGGGTTATGGGTGGTTGGCTGGCCCCCCCTAGCAGGAGTGGAGGACTGTGTGCAGAGGAGAGGAAGTGTGGTGGAGGTGGGAGAGGTGGGAGAAGGAGCGAGGAAGACGAAGGTTCTCCCCTGAACTCCTCCTCAGACATTAGCGATATCGCAGGATCACCGGTACTGAAAGAGAAAACGATACAGAGAGAATATTTACTGTGAAGTTCAGCACATTAAGTCATTATGAACACTGCTGGGGGGGGGGGGGGGGTTTGGTCTCATACTCACTGATGATGATGAGCAGGAGAGCGACCACGACCAAGGCAATAATCATCTTCATCTGTCGGAGAAATCATGCCCATTAAACACAAACCCTTTAGAATACTAAACATCTCTGACAGTGCAACACAACACAACTAAAATCCAAAGGGAGATATGATGACAGTCACACACACACACGCACACACACACACACACAGCCCACCTTCATGTCTCTCCACCACATCCTCCTGTGCATCTGTTTGGCTCGGCTACTGAAGGCAGACGCATTGTCCGATAGGCTCTCTGGAGAATCACATGAACGCAGGAGAGATAGGAACACGCGAGGAGAGAGAGAAAGAAAAAGCAGAAGAGAGACCAAAGTGAACAATAAACAAGCTATTGTTTGCAGTTTGATGTTATAAATGAGGTTACTCGAGCTGTGTGGCCCTGTGCTGTGCGTGTGCAGTTATTATAATGTGTTAAAGTTACGTAAGGCTTCTGGTGAAGATTTAAACGTTAACTCTGTTGACGTTAACAGCACGATGCCAAATTTACACCCAGTGGAGGAAAAACACATTTCCTCCGGCTTCCTCCCTTCTGTCCTCGCTCCAAACTGCTCGTGCACGCCCCTCTGTCTTCTGTGTCTTGGATACTGTTGTTAACTTGATGTTTATTCATGTTAACAGGAACATTGAGGCTCCCTAGCGTGCGGCGTCCTACTTGTCCAAGCCCCTGTCCCCCTTTTAGACCCTTTGTGTCTGTCATCTGTGTGCGGTTTCCTCGGCCATGTGCCTTTTAACGACCTGTCGCTACTACAAAGAGAAGCACGCAGACGGGACCTCTGAGAAGATGCTTGTTAATCGGGGGGAATTTAACAGTTAACAGTTTACCTGTAAACGGCTCAGAGGGGCAGACTGCACACGTCAATCACATGATATTGTATACTCGTATAAAATCTACTGTTAAGAGCTGCATGTACTGCAGAGACACACACAAACCACACGTGTTCCAGATGAGTATCATTATCTCAGTTGGCTGGACAACAAGCCTAATCTCTTCATCAGTGGAGGAGAAAGAGAAGAAGACCTGTGTGTGTGTGTGTGTGTGTGTGTGTGTGTGTGTGTGTGTGTAAAAAGTTGTGTAACAGGGTGACTCTAACAGGTTTCACACACATGCTTGATATACACCAAGTGAAAAAAGTGGAGCTGTGTGAATGAGAACGCTTTCAGACACACACAACCTGGTAAAACACTAAACCTGGTGTGTAAGCAACTGCTCTCACACACACAAAAATTCCTGCTCCACCAAAGTTGTCCAGGTTGTTTAAAAGTGTTACTACTCCTGGATACGTATTTGTACCTCAAATTTTTGACAAATATTACACAATGTAAATGAGGTGCGAAAATGTTTACTTCCACCAGGGAGGTTGTGTTACTCCTGTCCGGTTGTCGGTTGGTTGGTTTGTCAGATTACGCAAAAACTACTGAATGAATTTTCACAAAACCTGGTGAACGAATCATAAATTGGTCAAGAAAGGACCAATACGATTTGGGGTGGATCTTGAATTTGTAAATCTTTCTTTAATACTACGAGATAGGGTGCTTTTTGCCATTTTAATACATTTCCCAGGGAATCATTTATGGGTCTTGGTGGGGAAAAAAATCAGTCACAGCTTGGTTGAATTTAAGGAGAATGTTCTTCTCCAATATCATGATTTGACAGTTGGACTGTTTGGACTGTTGCTCAGACACAAGACATCTTGTTAGTTGCAGCGTGTGTTTGAGCCTCTGCTCAACTACTTTTGGTGATTAAGTTAAAGAACAATAAAATCCAAATGCATCAATCACCTCAGCCAGAACATGCTGTATCCTCTTGGGCTCAAAATATTTAATGCAAATAGTTGATCATTTGTCTGGGCTTGTTTCAATTTGGTCTTTTCTCTTGCATAAAGTTTCTTTATATGAAAATATTTAAGTGTATCTCACATACAGGCAGGTTTGAGATCAGCCACTGATTTGAAATTACATTATAATCAAGTGGATTCCTCACATTTAGGATCACTAGGCATCATTAACTTGTGTTTGTCTTTTAAATTGGATGCACATTGCACAAATGTCGCTATTAACAAGTGTAAATTTCCCATGACAATGCTCACATGAGGTGAGATTAATGATCCGTAGAGCCATGTGCAAACCATGTGTATGCTACCTGTGGAGTTTTTGCTGGTGTCGTTTTACTTTGCAAATCAAAAAAGCACTTGTTTTGCCCATGCAGACACACACACACTGCACAGGTGAGACTTACCCGACTTGTCCTGCAGGTCGTCGAGACGTTCGCCCCTCTCGATCACTTTTGAGATGTTCTCCTGCATCACATCGATCACTTCATCAACCTGCGACTGCACCCTATGGACACGAGTTGGCGTGAGACCGAATCGTAAATAATGGATATAAATCATGAAACGGGAAATGTGCCAAATTTGTCAATAATTTGTGCTCTTTTCCAAAGCTCCAGCTAAAGCCTTGGCCCGGCAGAGGCATTACAATTTTTGGGTTGTCTGGTCATCCCATTCTCATGAAACCAACCTTTCAGGCATTTTCTCAAATTTGGCACAAACATTCTCTTTCATTCGATTTTTTGGGGGGTCAAAGGTCAAGGTCACGGAGCTTACATCCATCCCATTGTGGAGAACTCGATACATCAGTAAGGCCTACTGGGAATTTCACTACATCTGGCACGAATAGAAGTTGAAAAAACAAGTATTAACTGAAGCCTTCTTACGCTAATGCCCTTAATATTGCACCTTTTATTAAATTGATTAAAAGTCGACACTGCATTTATTACACGAGTCTGGTCAGACATGGGCCTAAACTGCAGTTTGTCCTGCCAAAGTTCTGGATTTGGTTTGTTATGGTTCGCAGCACAGAGCACCTGTTTTTCCAGCAATATCCTCCCCTCTACATCTAACCTTGTCCAGCTGGTGGGCAATAAAAAGCCTGTCAGATGATTTTCAGCCTTACATTGACCCGTCTGAAAAATCTGCTCTATTGCTTTATTCACGCAACTCATACCTGAGCGTGGCATGACCAGGGCATATTAGCCTTCTGTCGATCTTATTTGAAAGTAACCTTGAGCAGGAGTTGTTTGAGGGATGCAGGGTCAGCAGGGTTTGTTTACTCCAACAGAAAGTCACATTTTCCACTATCATTCCACTGATTGTCAGAGATGGACTTCAGCTTTGTATTAGAAACATGAATATACACAGCCATAGTAAATATTGACATCAGGACGTGGGGGACAGCTGCCACAAACACAAATTAACTATTTTGAGGGACCTGACCTCAAAGGTTCACACACACAGAGGTGAGGAGCATGAGACAACCCTGGAATCAGTAATGCCTGGCACTAACAACAACGACAAATTGTAAAGTATGAAGAGAGCGTGGAGAAACAAATCTGGATGCCAGACTGTCTCAACAATGACCTCCTCTGTTCTCCTGCTTGTCTGCAACTGCAGTTTAATGTGGAAACAGACTGCAGTGGGACTGGGGTTGTCCTGGGAAGGTTACACAATAACCTGCACATGACGGCCTCTCTTACACAATATGCTAATAACTACGACTTCTGGTAAACACGCTGAACCACGGTTACATAACACCAACACCAAATTTAATGAGCGCTGGTTAAACAGCTCTGACCTCTGGCTTTTTGCTGTAATGGGGAATGTGTTTGTACTTACTGCTTGATTTTGTCACTTTGAGGTCCAAACCTGGGTCCTGTGGGGCCTCTCCTGGAAAACACACATCAACGAAGCCAAGGTTACCAACTGAATGTAGGAACTTTCAACTTTACTCTACTCTGCTATGTAGTGTTACTCGGTAATACTGCTGTCACAAATTGTGTTTAATTGTGACTCTGCTGTGTAAAATGTACTTTACATATCTATTGTTGGTCTAATAAGCTCAGTGTCCGAAAACAATTCATCCTTACAAAAAGAAGTCTTCCTCCTCGTCAGAGTCCTCTTCCAGCAGGTTCCTCTGTAAAAGAGGAAAAGGTCACAGGTCAAACAAGGATCAACTCTGGATATTAATATTTTTCAGAGGACGTCTTGTGACGAGAGCAGGGACGGTGGCTTCACTGCAGAATCAAGCTTTTTCTGCTGTTCTGAGATCAGTATCTGTGTAAGAACTGTGAACAACCAAAACATTTCCACTGGTTTTTAGAAAGTTGTGTTTGTCTGACACCAACTTTGTATTTCGGGGGTAATGACCCTGCCACCAACACTATGTCATTGATTCCATTGCTGTGGATAAACACTTTAAAAACAAATGGCCATAATTAAGTGTTTTATAGCTGGAAATGTTTCCCATCAAGTTCAGGCCAGTTCCAGAACCAGAATGTAGAGAGTACATTCCTGGCACTCGCAACTGGTGCTGCTGACTGGCAGACATGAAACTGATGTGCCATTCAGATGATGTGCAGATAGGGTCCAAATGCACTATTATTATTGTAGTGCACTTAAGATATGATGACTACCAATAAAGTTCTGCTGTTGTGCTTGCCAGGGCTCAATATAATCCAACCTTCTTCTGCTGGCTGAGACACCTGAACATCTCATTCTGACAAGGACACTCAGTTTGCTGAAATTCCAAAATGCATCTTCAGATTCAGGTATAAGAAAAGACAGATCTCCGTGATCTTAAAAGGAGATTATCAGACAGGAGAAAGAGTGAGGACAGCTGCATTAAATTCTCACAGGAGGAGACAGTTAGGAGTCTGTTTTTCATTGGATAGTTGTAGGCAGGATTATATTCCCTGATACTGGGAAGGAATGGTCTGCATTTTTACGAGATCATATTGAAGGACGGCAGCAGACATTGCGTGTCTACAGTGTGTTGCTCCATGTGTTCTGGAGCATTTATCACATTTGAAAGACAGGACGCAGGAGAAGTTTAGACGCTGGAAGTCCTTGATGCTGGAGTCTTTCACAAAGTCAGCAGATCCTTGTTGTTAAGCCATTTTCAGACATTGACCGTGGTGCAGCACTGCACGCAGGAGGCGACACATAATGCATTAACTACACTGTTTCTGTTTACCACTCAAATTTTGTTGTCTGTATAAGTCGACATCCTTATTTGTGTCTTCTGTGTTATGACACCTCTTTTTCGTCATGAGATATTTGTATTCTCTTGGGGGTATCAACACAGCAATTTTCTCAAAGTGAATCCTCCGGAGACTTTTCTTCAGTGTGGGATCACTCAAACATTCTCCGTAGTTCTTAGTAGAGAGCTGGAAGGAGAAACTCTAGAGAATGTCCATTGTAAAAGATTTTAGGGGATTATCTGGAGTGCAGTTCTTGTCTAAAAGCAGCTTCAGTTATATCCAAAACCATCTGTCATGGTATTCATCTTCTATCCTACATGACACTCAGCACGGTGGAAACCCCATGGACGCCGCCATGCCAACATAGGCCTTTATTTTCTTGTAAATACACGGCCATCTGCAAAGAACGCTGAGGGGATGGGGGCCACATGATCATAAGGAACTTTATAAGCTGAGGCACTAATAGTCTCCTTCTGTGTGATTTCTTACTTTCGGTCTAAGATGGGCAACGTGAAGGGAACTGTTAGCTATTATCAGAGGACAGGGGGGGTGGAGCACTAAAGGAGAAGCAGGTTAGGTGGAAGGGATCATTTTGTTCTCCCCCGTAAGCTTACCTTTGATCCCACTTCAACACGAGAGTAAACAAGATGCCATAGAGGAAACAAATGATGGTATAAAGTAAAGAATGAGCGAGAGGACAAAGCGGGGTGGAGGTGGGTGATCGCTTTGATTATCTCCAGACATTTGGCCAAGGGAATTCTTCACGTTACCATCCATGAATTCCCCAACCTCCTCCACTCCCTTTTATTCTCTCCTTTACTCTCCCCTCAGTTATTCCACTAGTATTAGTCTGGTGAACCAAATATCTTACGGCAAAATTCTGCATTTCTATCTGTTTGGACATTTAAAAAGAAATCTCACATCAATGTACTTGCACTTATTGTGTAAAAGGAATCAATGCCTTCATTATTTTTGCAGAGATCCTCAGCTGGACTGTTTTTCAACACAGCTGACTGTCCGTTTCTAAACATATTCAGAAATCACCCCTGTGTCCTGATGATGGTGTTGAACTAAGTCTTGGCTGTGTTCAGAAAGGTATGAGCCAGATGACGTGGGTTTAAATACGTGTGTAATACTTCAAAATCTACTGGTTGTCTTTAACTGACGCAAACACTAAGCTGCAGCTGGCCCATTTGTAGAGGATTTTAGAATCCAGGGTGTTTATACAAACCCTGCCGAATGTGTCCTGATTGGGCAACACTTCTGACACACCCACCAAATGAGAGAAAGCATGCTTCGGAGACTGCTGCACACTCTGTTTGAGCAAACATGTTGTTCAACCCACAGACCGGAGAAAATGGTGAAATACGTTTTGAGATGAAACATGGCCCCGCCCTCCCTTCACGTGCGTCTCACCCTCTCACTGCGGATAGATCCCGTGACCTCGTCATCATTCAGGTGTCTTTTAAACTTGGGGGGCATGGTGGCTTCAGGCTGCTCCTCCTGATCTGGCTCCCTCTGGAGGACAGGAGGAAAAGATTTGTTAAAGTCTGTGACATTGTAAAGCAGAGAACCAAAACAGACAGTGCATTGAGCCTGCTGAACAAAAGCACTTTACTATTGGCAGGTGGAAGTAAGTAATCCGAGTTGCAGGCATAACTGCAACCAGACCGCGGCTGGGAGCAGAACAACAACAAAATTCATTCACATACTAATGATTGCATAAAGGAGTCTGGTCATTCTCAAGCAATATGAGGACTCTGGCCCTAACTCGGCCTGTTAGACTGTCTGACTTTGTTATTAGTCACAGTGAGGATTTCTTTCATTTCCTCGGAAGACTTACTTTCAAATGGAACATGTTTAAAAAACATCACTTTCTGTGAAAAACAGTTTAATATCTTGTCAGTTAAAAATACAGAAGTCTTGATTTCTCATGTATCTGCTGTCAGCCGTCTGTAAGTCTCACTCTCTACCGTATGAAAGGAAATGTCATCACTGCTCAGCGTCTTTGAGTGAAAAACCCGACAATGTCGGCTGTGGAAAACATAATGTTCTTCCATCTGTACCCCCTTGAGTTTGTGTTGGTGTGTTACATGTTCCAAACAATGTGACACAACACAGCAGGGACTCTGGCCCTATTCAGACCTGGTATTACCATGTGTCCTGAGAGATCTGATGGGACCTGAAGTGGACAGCGCTAACTACATGTGTTCACACCTGGCATCTGCATCTGCCTCCTGTTTCCATTTGTGAATGGATCTTACTTTCCCACTCTATATACAATTAATCATTTGTTGTCACAAAGATCAAATGATGTTGTTTTTACTCAGGCTCAGTTTACAGATGGGCATGTGGTCAATGTGTGTGTGTGTGTGTGTGACATGAGTGAGCAAGACAGAGAGGTGAAGAGAGAGAGGGGGGGGGGGGGGGGTCAGGAGTGGTTAAATTAATCTTGTACAGCTCAAATATGATGGCAGATAATACTATAAACGACACTATCAATCATTATGTGGTGATCAGTGTTGATACTGTGGCCAAAAAACAATCAAAGTATGGACACTGAAAAGAGTATAAACGTGTTTATTGTGAAAGTGCCGGGGGGGGTCAGACGACCTCAGCTGAGTGGACGGCCCTTCAGATGTGGCCCAGGATGCATTTGCGTTCACAGAGCCAAATAATGTGGCCACATGTTTCCCAGACCACCTCGGAATGTGGTTTTGTATGATTGAATCTCAGGACATATTGAGGACGCATTTGGGTGCGTTGTGTGTTTGTGTGTGCTCATCCGGACGGATGTTAATACCAGATTTGAACGAGGTCCCAGTGACGCTAAACTGAATAATGATCCTCAGCTCCTGCTTTATTACTCATGGGGGGGAACATTGCAGATATACTCTCTCTCTCTCTCTCTCTCTCTCTCTCTCTCTCTCTCTCTCTCTCTCTCTCTCAGCAACAATGCAACTAATACCATTGAATCCAGTTCAGTCTGACACTGGGGTTTTCAGCAGCGTCCTTGTCTGGCACTGCTGAAGGAAAAAGGCCTTTCAGAGGAAGTGTCCAGTAAACAGCAGAGAGGAGGACTGAACCAGTGGCAGCATGAAGACAAACACAGACACAGAAAGAAAAAAGGCCAAGTGGGACTTTAGAAAACCAGTCAAGGAGAGAAGTTAAGTCAGAAACATGTCATAACAAAATAAAGGAGGACAGTTATACAGATGCTACTGAATGAATGTGGGAAGATCCTGCTGCGTTAGAAAGAACCCCCCCCTGCGAGGAGCTGGGAGTGACAGTGAAGCTGACATCTATGGAATGATCACATCGCAGTTAGCTAGCTTAGCTGCCTGTTAGCTTGAGCTACAGAGCAAATACTGAGGCTCGCCCACTCCAGCCCTCTGCCACACCACAGTGATAAACGCGAACCTTTGCTAATGTAGCTAACTAACAACTCACTCTGTGCTGTTTCAGACAGGCCGCCTGGTTCACTGTCAAGCCTAGCTACCCGGCCAAGCTACCCGGCCAAGCTAAGCTAAGGATGCTAACGTGGCTAATTACCTGCTGCTTTCCTACAAGATCCGAAGCTCGGTGTTTAGCACAGAGACTCTGGTGCTGGTCCGGTGAGGCTCCGCGGCGTCAAAGCGTCTTTTACAGGTTGATCTCATTCATTTCACGCGCTGCCCGGACGACGAGGCTGGATTATCACCATGGATGCTAGCGCTTGGCTTATCCCTCTCTCTGGCTCAGCCTGGATCAGCTGACCGGGAACCACACACAGCTGGAGGAGGAGAGGGATCCAGATGTTTGACAGCGTGGGGAATTATTAGGATTATTATGATGAAGGTGATTATTATTTGCCAAAAGAATGTTCATCAAACCATTTTTAAGCTTCACCGCAACCAATTACAAGATCAACTCAAGTAGTCTAATATGAAATTATGTTAGTACATCACTCTCAGGGAAACCTCTATTTCTGTATAAATACTTTTACTTGTGTCAAAATTGGACAATTGATTTGATTTAATGTATCTTCACCCATACAATAAAATGTGGAAACAACTGAAGAGGTAGTTTATGATTATAAAACCATACAAATCTTACGGAGAGCAATGCATGATTACCTCAGATCCAAATCCATATGCATATATTTTTGTTTTTCTTTCTAAATATACAGATAGGCGTCATTTGGGACTACAAAACAATCTAGTCAATAGCATTGAAACTTTGAGTGCATTATTTGCTCCCAACCCTTTTTTACTTATTTCTTATATATTTATATCGCTTTATCTAAACGTCTGTGCTCTATACAAGTGTTTTGTATATATAAAATGTCGGCACAAGGACCAAACAACTCAAATTTCTCTAACCTTGAGCCCTTGAAACTGTTGTTTTGTAAGCTTCATGCTTCACACTGGGGTTTGCGACCCACCACTTGAGAACCACTGGTCCAAAGCAACATCCACTCTTGGTCTGTAGGGGGCAGCATTACGCTCTTTAGGCCACAATATTCCGGAAACTCTGAAGAAGAAGAAAAGCAACAGCCCGAAGAAGGAAAGAAGAACAACGTGACAAGTCGGTAAGACCCGGATCTGTGTGTATCACGCTGTTTAACAGCTACTTAACAGCTACTTGTTGTATTTCTAGACTTATCATATAAACCGGGGATAGGGTTAGGGTTAGTGACAGCAGGAAGTTGAAAGCAGACCAGTGTCGGTGGTTGTTTGTACAGATCCCCTCACTGTCCTCACACAGAGATGCAGGGAGCGGAGCAGCCTCATCCTCTGTTTGGAGGAGCACTGTCAGCAGTCATCCCCCACACCGCCACAGACATCAGCGAGCTGAGGGAGATCCCGGACAACCAGGAGGTGTTCGCCCACACTCACACCGACCAGAGCCTCATAGTGGAGCTGGTGGAGTACCAGGCCCAGGTGGCAGACCCGGACTCCGCCAGGTATCACTTTGAGGACATCGCAGGCAGCAACAAAGCTCTGGAGGCGGGGGCCTGTGCGGTGATCAGTGTTGTGGCTCTGCCCAAATCGGACCTGTCCCTGTCCCAGTGCAGCTCAGCCTGGATGCTGACGGGGACGCAGAGTGTGTCCAAGTTCAACGAGGAGGCGAGGAACGTGGTGACCCTTCACCTGGGTGTGTTCCGCCTGCCTCAGTTCTCCACAGACGTCCTGATCACCTTCAATGACCCGCAGAGCATCAGCCCTGACAGCACCAGTGCAGCAGCTCTGGAGACACACAAACTGCTGTGGAGCCTGCAGGACTTTCAGCGCTTGTTGCAGACTCTGACTCTGCACAACCCCGGGCTGTTTGAATAGAACCACTGGCAGCCTCACCTGATATCATTCAGTCTATCTCTGTGATACCAGTGTGCTACATTCAAACCCACCAGGACTGTGCTTATCCTGGGGCCCCATGATAAACAGACCTGTGGGACGCTCTTGAGTCTCAGCCCAGAAGACTTGAAAGCAGTCCTTCCTCTGCCCTGACACACACAAATACACATTCTGTTCCACCTCTGACTTTGTCGTACATTGAAAATGAACTGAAAAAAACAAATGATCACACAACGTGAAGTTATTTCTATCATAATACATTTTAGAAGAAAAGAAAAGGACTATTCCATTATTTTTGGATGGCCTGAGTAAGGCTTATTCATAATTTGAATGAGTTTAGAAATTCCCTGCAGACATGCAGATTCTCCACTTTTGTCTTCCAACACTTGAGATAAGATGATATGACCTTTATTGATCCTCCGTAGAGGAAATTCACAATCGACGCAGCAGCAAATGTAGTAAAAATAAAAATGGAAAATATGAAAATAAATACAAACCTGTTCTTCTAAATGTGCCAAGCAAAGATTGGGATCCATTTTGTGAAATTTCTCCATTTCTTTGTAATATATAATACGATATGTGCAGCACTTTTCCCTTTAGACAGCCCTTTGCCCCCCGAGCCTCTCCTCTTTCTTCACTTATTACACCTCTGTTACTTTAATCCCAAAATTCTGCCGTCATCCTCTGGTGTTTTCATGCTTACACAGTTATGCTTGCAGTTATATTGGAGGTAATATTGAGGGATCACCAGTGTCCTCGGTGGGACCTGGGTTTTGGTCGTTAAACAGTGAAAATTGAGATAACAGGTCACAGCAGAAATATGTGTAATGTCAACGGTTTCCATCATGCACTGCAGTGGCCTCATGGTGGAGTAATCCATTAGCCAGAACCCTGGAATGAAAAGACTTAATTTAAGGGTTAGCTTGGTGAAGTAAAAAAATAAGAATTATAAAATAGCCTTTATTAATCGTTGCTTTGAAATCAAAACCAGCCCTCTGCACTTTTGAAGTCCAAAGTCATGCTGAATTTAAAAGAAGCCATTTCGCTCTGCTATTTGAATTCTAAATGATTTTAACTTCAGTCTGCTGCTAAACCAAACTCATCTCTGCAGGCGTTGGCATCCAGTCAGAGCTGTGTAACGTATAAGAGGAAGCACAGTCTGTCTCCTGAAAGCCACATCAAAACCCTCCTCATCCTCCAGAGCAAACACGTCAGGTTAACATCTCATAAATTCAGGCATCCCAGTGCAGCACATTCCTTCGTTCACCACAACATTCACTGTGTCACAACAGCAGAGTCTCCCTCTGTCTACTTTGGATAATTTGCTGCTGTTGGTTCTGGTTGTAATTAAGTCTCCAAACATCCTGTCTTTTCAGCCCTGACAAGGGTTTGAGAAAATTGACTTGCAGCTCACAGGAGGAAACAATTCCCCAACATTATAAAACTATTTCCAGGTCCTGAAAAGGCCCCTATGGGATACTCCTAGTGGAGTGGTCTCAAACTGTTTACATCATGATATTTCTCACATGAACATGTTTATACAGAGTGATGAACAGTTTAACGAAAGAATGACTGTTTCTGTTGTTTCATTTGAAAGTTGGGGGAAAAAATGTTGTGGCAGAGCGATTCCATACAAAGACACGGGACATTAACTGGGCAGTTATGTGGTATCAGTGGCAGAGCTCATGTTCTTGTAAGTTGAAAAATATCTTGTATTAACATTTACTAGAAACTCTGTTGGCTTAAGAGGCAAAATGTGTATCCTGTCTTGGGTTAAAATGATGAACTGTGAAAATGTAACTCTAAGAAATCCCTTAGAGGCACACAGGATATGTTCAAGGGGCTAAAACAGGTTTTACCACGTTGACCAATGGACAACAATCTAACCAGTGAACATTTTTGCCAAATTTTAAAAGATTCTTTTGAGACGTTCTCAAAGTAGCTTATACAAAAAATGTGCTATGTGTGTTCACAGCAACCTTTGACAACCAAAATTTAATCAGTTTTGAATAAATCCCCTCACAGTGATGTCAGCCTCTGCATGCTGCTGACAGGTAGTCTGAAAAGTTTAAGTTAAAATAGTTTTAGAGTTAAAATTGGAACCTGTAGTGGGTCTATTAAAACTAAAGAACACTCATATTTATCCAGATGTTGGAGAAAGGGGAGTATGGCATAAGAAGACTGATGCTGTGAAGAAAGGAGCCAGAAAACAACAGCATGTTCTTTTAAATTTAGCCGACATTGTAAATGTTAAAGGTTCTTAATTCTCAGAATTGCAGTATGTGAGGCCCCCTGTGGATCTGCAGCACTGAGAGTAACGATGTTTACTCTGAGTCACCGGGGGGGAAAGGAGGGATGCCTGAGTCGTGGTGATGTCTTTGACCTCCAGTGACCCGAAGTCTGGCACTCGTCTTCCATGTTCTGCTAAGAAAAACTTTGCTGACATGTGAAGTGACGTCTCACTGATGAAGACTAATACATCTTTCCTGTTCCTGCTCACAACAACTGTCAGCTTCCGGACGAGTCCCTGAACAAAACTGGATGTCCAAACAAGCAGAAATCCAGTTCTGTCACCAACAAAAACTTCTGTTTTGCTCAAGAAGTGGTGGTTTTACTGGCTGAATGTTATCAACAGCCTGCTGTAATCTGTGCTGAATAAAGTAGACTCCTCTTTTTGTCCCGGTTTCCTGGTCTCACTAGGAGGATGTGTGACGTTTTGGAGCTTCGGTACATCTGGGAGGCATCTGTCACAGGTGTATGCACAGTTCCTGTTCAAAGAATTCAAGTCCCAGGGTCATTTATTACCCAAACTCCCCCCGTCATTACTGTTGTGTTTGCACAAATCATCTCCCTCTCCACTACTCCCACACCCCCGCCCCACTTCCCCTCTGTTCGGACTCCAGCACGAACAACCCTCTGTTTTCCTCGCCAGGTCCAGGAGCTGTTCTTGGCCCCAGAGTCGTCTGCTCCTCTAATCAGGACCTCTGAGCTCCTCCTTTCATGATTTATGTTATTCACCAAGTCTATCTTTGTCCGTCTTTGAAAGTAAAAATTCTAAAAATCTCTCTTGAGTATCCCCTAGACAACAATGGGAAAAAAAGCTTGGAGCAATTTCAGTTATCCTCCCATAAGGTAGGAAAGATATTTTTACTACGCTCAACTGATCAAAACTCTCACTACAAATCAGAAGTCAGCATCACAAAGAATTTTCTTTTTATAAATGAATGCAAGGTTTATTAAAAATACTGTAAAACAAATTCGACAGATTCTTAATGTGAAGAAGTATCCTCTGCTTTGGCAAATCTGATGATTTGAGGTTTGATGCAGAAACTAGAAACTTGGCCTAAAGTGACGGTTTAATCCTCCTGCTCCTTCTTCTTCTTGTTCTTTGGTGAGGTATCCTTGGTTTGAGAGAAGTGCTCAGACATGGCAGCCAGTGCCCGGTAGCGGTGAGAGATTGAATTCTTCACTTCTTTGGGCAGTTCAGCGTAGCTGTAGATTAGAGCAACATAATTGATAGTGAGTATGAGTCTCTTTTTAACGTTGAAACAAATGAGATATAATGGCAACCACAGATCCAACTAACCTAGAAATTAAATTCTAGCTACGTAGTTTCCCCAACACAATGAGTTAACATCTGGCTCCCCCTTGTGGCAGGAATAGGGAAATTCAATCCTTGCTCACGTTTTGCTATATCCCTTTGGCTGGAAACATGGATCCCATCCGAAGTCTCGAGGGCCACGGGGTTCCACAATGTGCCCCTAAAAATATCCCAAAGAAAAGAGAAAAGGTAAAGTAAAACACACTTGTACACATTCTTGTATAACTGAAAACCTGACCTTAAGCCTTACCCTAATCTAATTCTAACCCTATACCTAAAACAAAATCTTAATCCTAAAACAGCCCATTAGAAGTAGGTCAGAAAGTGAGGATCAAAATTATCCTCACAAAGACATCCGTATAAGTACACACACACACGCACACACACACCCCCACACTGATAGAGACAGGCTCTGACCTCTGTTTTCCCTCTGAAGAGCTGCACTGGTTCGTCTTTACCAGCACAGAAAGCAAACGTGCAGAGGGCCCACGCTGATTTATCCTCAAACCCAGCCAGGAGTTTAAACAAGCCTACAACAAAACATTAAGCATTGATTAGAGACCACTCTATGTTTATATCCAGCTCTAACGTTCTCTCTTGTAATAACTGTGCAGTATTTCATCTAACACCACTCTTACCTTCTGGCTTGAGTTTATCCAGGAACCATTTTCTACAACAACAAAGATCACTTGTGATTATTACTGTGAGTTACCACTATGACAGATAAACAGCTGAAGAGGTTAGTATACGAACATGTAAGGACCGGGCAGGCCTCCTAACGCTGTGAAACACAGACAAGTGTCCTCCACTATGACCGGCCCATCGATCTGCAGGGGAGAAACAAACACACATCTCAATCATGTCACACACACGCTGCCCATACACAGAAGTTACAGTTTAGTGACTGTACCTCTTTTACAGCCTCCTTACACTTCTGTATGGAGATCTCATCGGGCTCCCCCTGGTACTCAGGCACTTGACAAAGGAACAGATCAATTATTACATGAATCATCAGTAATTCTTTAAAAGTGTGATCTCTATAGATAGATACTTACAGTCGATCTTTCTTGACACTAGTTTGTAAGGAAACGTGTCTCCCAGGATCTGAATGACCTGATGGATGTGAAGGGAAAAGCGTGAATCCAGCAGGACTGTTTATAGATTATTGTGAAACTACAAACTTCTGGATTAGTACAGCTCGTGCTCACTGTTTGTCGAGCAGAGTCTGTAAAAGCACAACGAGGATAAAGTCGAAAATAATAATTAATATATGTAACGAATGTTTTTAGACAGTCTGACCTCTTCGAGTTTTTTCGCGTTTCCAGTAACGAAGACTACAGACCTTCCTGCTTGCGCGGCCATGATGAGCGACACACGGACTTCTATCAGAGCTGGACCGAGCACTTCCGGCTAAGCAGCGGCCAATAAAATCACATCAGGGAGCTCCAGCGAATCACCGGATAGTTTGTAGCTCCGCCTACAAAGACCCCACCAATCAGTGAGTGGTACATCGAACAAAGTTATCCGGAGTGAAAAGTCAGTGCGAAGTGCCATGTGGAGAAAATAACAGGAAAATAACAAAACACAGGTTGTGACACAGTAAAGAGAAACTTGTTAGTGGAGAATGAGTCTTTTACCTCGCACCGCGGAGGAGTTCAGCTCTGCTGAGTACTGGGAGAGGTTCTTCAAGAAGAGAGGGGACAAGGCCTTTGAGTGGTATGGAGACTACAACACACTGTGCGGGGTCCTGCACAAATACATCAAAGTACAAGATCAGGTAAACATGACGTCTATGTGCAAGTGATCTACAGGTACTGGATGTGTACAGGTACAGGATGTATACAGGTACAGGATGTGTCTGGATAAAGGATATTACTAGGTATAAAACATATAAAGTTATAGAATATGTAAAGGTACAGGATATGTCTAGGTACATAATATAGGCAAAGGATATGAAAAGTTACACTGATATATAAAACATATACAATATATATACATTTGATCCAATATTGGCGTAGTAAAGTGTATCAGCATAAATGCATTTCAATTATCAAAAGATAAAATAGTATTTTTAATCTATAAAAATGTAATAAATAAATAACCTTATTTTTTAAGGTAGTATCATTTCTGCATATTGCACTGCCAGTGACAATAGCTAAATATGTATATTCCTATCCTTGAGGTGTTGGTGGTCGGTTGTGGTAACTCTGAGCTGAGTGAACAGCTTTATGATGTCGGCTACAAACATCTGACTAACATTGACATCAGTGAGACAGTGGTGACTCATATGAACCAGCGAAATGCAGAGCGCAGGCCAGGACTGACCTTCCAGCAGGTGGATGCTACACAAACCCCGTATGAGGACGCCTGCTACCAGGCTGCTCTGGACAAAGGGACGCTGGATGCCATGGCCTCCGAGGAGGAAGGAGCTCTGGCCAGGAACATGCTCACCGAGGTAATAAAAGCAATTAGCTGTTATCTGCACAGATATCATATCATCCACATACAGCTTTTCATTCTCCTTACAGAAGTTTGCTCGTATCCGCAGGTGGGCCGCGTGCTAAGTGTCGGAGGCCGGTATGTCTGTGTGACGTTGGCTCAGGAGAGTGTGATCAAGTTGGCCGTGGAGCACTTTGTACAGCTGGGGTGGGCTGTGAGGCTCCACTGCCTGCAGGGGGATAGTGGAAAAGAAGAGGACTCGTTCTCTCTGCCCGTCTTTGTTCTGGTCTGCACCAAATTTCGACAGCCGATGCCAATACCCATCCTGGAGATGTGTCTCGGGGAGGATGGAGCCCCAACGCGTCTCACGCAGGTTTCTGAGTTGTTGTCAGCGGTTAGGGAGCACCAGGCTTACTCTGTGTTGAGAAAAAAGCTCCGTACAGGCACAGACGCCAGCTCCAACCTGTCACTCACTCTCTGCCACACCAAATCTGGCCTTCCCAGATACACACTCACAGTTCAAGATTGTTCCCCAGGAGCCAAGGTGCCAAGATCAAACCATTTTGCTATATTTATTGGTGAGTTTTCCCATTATTTCATCATGTCTCTACCTTCCTATAGTTGTATTCAGTTCTTGTGTGATCCCTTCTTCCCTCTGCTCATCATGTCAGTGCCTCAAGGCAGCGAGACAGCTTGGCTCTACTGCTCCAGCGAGGGGCAAAAGCAGCTGGCAGCCAGTGCTAACTTTCGACGCCTGGTTATTGTGGCAATGCACAGGAATCAGGAATACACAGACATGCAAGCTGTCCAAGCAGAACTCTCACCAATGGTGATGGACCTTGCTCCTCCGGGTATGCCAGCCAATCAGCAGGTAAACATTCCCTTTTAGAAACGCCCTTAAATGTTAAAAGATAATTTACCAAAATTCATTTAGATTTTTTTGTCCCCACTCAGGTGCCGTTTCTGTCGGTAGGAGGAGACCTGGGCTGGCGAGAGGAGGTCAGCAGGGGAGTGAGCGAGCTGAGCGGAGAGTACTGTGTGGAGAATGTCAAAGGAGAAGACGGAGAGCTGTATCGCAGGCTTGTCTTTCTGTCTAATTCCGCCCTCGTCCAATCAGAAAGCCGCCTCGTTTCCTCAAAGACCAGTCAGTTCTTTTTCCTTCCTCTTGTCTTTCAGTTTATCATCAAATAGTTCTTTGCTGGTCCTAAAATCCCCTTAGCAATGAGCCCGTACTGGACCAGTCTATCATTTGACAGGTGGAACCCAGATCCATGCAGAGCTGAGTACTGCTGGACCTCAACCCGGCCAGGGGACACAGACCCGATAGCAACAGATTTCACATCTGATAACTTTAACAAGTTGATATATTCAAAAGGTGTTAAACCAAACTTTGTGTCGTACCAGTTGTAACTTTAGCAGCCGTCTCCCGTGTGCCTGTTCATGAGGAAGATGATTCATTCTCAAAGACAGTTCGTAAAATACATCCAGGTTTTCTATTATCCTTCCCTGGTGATAGAAATACCAGATTTGCTAACTTAATTCACTCGTGATTTCAGATTAAAAGTCCTTTTATTTTTGCGGTGACATGACAAAACGCAAATTTTTTACAATGATCATTGTAGTTTTGTTGCAGTAAAATAAAGATAGCTCGGACTATTCGCCTCTTTTACAAATAAAGATTTTTCCTTTGCTGCTACTGTTGCTAATTAGCTATCATCTACACTCTCCAGCCGGGTCTTCTTGAGTCCCATCAGTAATTACACATCATTTTTAAAAGACCCAGGACCCGGAATTATCGAACGGGTCTTGGATCCTCCAGTTTAAAGCATTTATTTAGGATGTGTACGGTTTAAATAAATGAATATTTGTGTCCCTGCAGCCTCAAGTCAGAAGAAGAGGAACAAAAAGAAAACCAAGCCAGCTGCTCCTCCAACAACGTCCTCATCCTCTCTGTCAGTGGACAGTGGCTTCCTCTGCTGCGCTCACCATGAGGTCATGGTGGCCGGCCTCACCGTGCTCGGGGTGGGCGCGCCAGAGAGCAAAGGTCAGTTCAGCTTACAACCTTACAGTCATGTCATTGTGGTAGAGGAAGAAAAAACAGACACAGGTTTTCATCCTCTGGCATTAGACATCCCACTTGACTGAGCTTCACTGTGACATTTCTCTCCCTTCGCAGACGTCCCAGTGTCGGTGCTCCTGGTGGGTCTCGGTGGAGGAGGTCTGCCTCAGTTCCTGCGGGACTTTGTGCCCAATGTCACCGTTGAGGTTGTGGAATTAGATGCAGTTGTGCTGGAAGTGGCGAAGGAATGGTTCGGATTCAGACCGGACGAACGTTTGACGGTCACGCTCGGGGACGGCCTCGATCGCATCTGTGCCCTCGAGAAGGAAGGTCAGTGAAGGAGGGAGGAGGAAAGAGGGCAGTTTAATGTGAAGCTGGACCAGTCAATATATTAACTTTACAAAGAAGTGACATTGTTTTTTTATCTGTGCAGGTGGAGGTTTGTTTGACGTCATCATGTTTGATGTAGACAATAAAGATAGCACTGTGGGTATGAGCTGTCCGCCTGGTGCCTTTGTGGAAACCTCCATCCTGCAGAAGGTCTGCAGCCTGCTGACGCCCAGAGGTACAGTTCCATTACTAATGAATACAAAATATGTATCTGTCAAGTTTTCCATAAAACGATGACAAATACTCTGTGGGAAGAAGTGTTATCAGCAGCATTCCTGCTGATAAATTCAGTAGACAACTAGAACACTCAGTAGAGCACATTTCTTCCCCAAGGGCCCAACAGTCCACCTAAATTTAACCAAGCTGCACCAAATTGCACATTCTTACAGAAATCTGACCCCTAAATGTGCCTGACTCATCACGAGCCATGAATTATTTCCATGAGATCAACAAAAATCACCTTATCTCACCATGTTAAAGAAAGTGAACAAATATACCTGCATCTACTCCTTTATCCAAAGAGTTTTTCTGAAGTATTGCTGACAAATAAAATCAAGCAACAAACAAAGGGGAAGGGATGAAACCATAACCTTTTTGGTCGATGTAATTAAAAGGCTATAAAACATTTGAATGATTTTTGTGTTTCACCTATATTTAAAAGTTTCTCCCTTTTTATCTCTCCCGGCCACTCAACCAGGCATATTCATGTTGAATCTCGTGTGTCGTGACTCGGCCTTGAGGAACAGCGTGCTGCAGCGTCTCAGCACCTTGTTCCCCAGTATTCTCTCTCGAAAGATTGAAGGGGAGGTCAACGAAGTCCTTCTGTGCTCTTGTGGAGGAAACGCGGCATCGGACGGCGCCCGCATCCCTCAGTCCCTGAACCAGGCTGCCAAGAATTTGCAGAGCGCCCTGAGCTCGAACGGCAGCAGCGACCACAAGGCACATATAGACATTGCAGAGCTGCTAAAAGACCTTAAAGTAGAATAACGTTTGTTTGTATCAATATGGTGAATGGGATGAAATATGGGAAAAAGTACTTTGTCTTTGCCAACTGTAAAGTAATATGATGTATAACATCAACATGCAATTACAAGTAAAGAATGTTTTATCTTGACATCTTATTGTGGTGCTTCTACAAAAAATGAATTCACGTTATTGTTGTTTTTATTATGTATCTATATAACTATAGTTTCTCTTCCAAGTTACTAGTAGTTGTCAGTACAGAACATGGTTCTTGCTCTTTGACTCATTGCGCTAGAATGAAGCAGCTCAGATCAGTCTGGGTACTTTCAGAATGGGCCATGAGTTTGTCTGTGTTCTATCAAGGGCACAGAACATGGCCAAAATAAAAAGTATGTATATGCAGGAATAGATAAGTCAATTCATTAATAGATTTAAAAAACGCATACAGTTTGCTGAGGGAAAAGGTTATGTATGTAATTCTATCTTTTTATCTATTCCCACAATTGTGCATTAATATATATAATGAATATGTACTTGTACTATTATTTATTACTATAAATACTATAATAATGTATTTCTCTATTTCTGTGTCAGTATGTTAATTATGAAGGTGGTGTTGACTCCGTCTGAAGCCGGGCTGTTTTTAGTTGCACAAAGTGAAAGTCAATGTTAAATTATTAAGGTTAAGAACAGCAGTTTAACCTCTGCTTTACCATAATCAGGCTTGGCCCCCTCGGTTTGTTGTTTGGTGACATAACAATACTTTTTGATCACCACTGTGTGGAACAAGTATAGTGTGGTCCTAGTATAGAATGTAGAGTCAAGCTGTGCACTCACAATACAGTCGGTGAAATGTTCGACACCATGATACACTTTGAATGACAGCCCCTCATTTGCTACTATAAACTGTCTGACTAGAGACACAGTTAACCCCGCCTACATAAATAACATACAAATGTAGAAATATACATATAAGTAGCCCATTTCAACACCAAACTGTATTTTTTTCATTTATTTAGATATTTAAGTATTCATTTTGGTATTTACTTGTTTAGTTACTCGAGTTATTGAGCTGTCTATATTTTTATTATACATATTATCTTACCATTATCGTCGTATCTTTGCATGTACATTAAGTAGAGCATGTGTAAATATGTTAAAATGGTGGATGTGGAGCTAATGTTCAGGCCAAGACTATATTATGAATTCACATCAGATACAAGAGTTTGCATGTGTCATGCATCAGTTCAGTCTGTGTTTTCCAACAGACATTCTTCCATGGAGCTCAGGAATTGTCACTTGCAGACCTTTAATCCTCCGGCTGCCTGATGCCAACACCGGTGGATTCAACACACTTATTTCTATAGTTCATTTTTGGGTCATCTGTTATGTAAAGCTACCACAAGATGGCAGTATAATATTTCACTTGTTCACCAAATTATACTTGTCTATTATGGCACACCACCCAAAAAACTTTTTTTTTAAAGTAGCCAACATTAGCATGCACAGTTCACACTTTCCTGTGCCTGCTGTGTCTTGTTTGTCCAGTTGATGATGCTGAATTCTCCAATGTAAGAGAAAGAAGTTCTGCAAGGACCTAGAGGCAGAGACGAACAGATCTAGACAACTCTCCTATCCCCATCAACCTATGGATTCATTCCCCACATGGTCAAACACTGCGTTAGTGTATGTTCCACATAAAATCTAAAAATCTGACATGTGTGTTTGCAGGGATATACCTGACTCTCTTGGATCTGCCTGGAGGAGTCCTACCAGGACTCCTCCTGGTAGGAGGAGTCACAGGTATGAGATGTGATCAGGCAATTCATCTGTAGGCCACTCATTGTGAAGACGCCATATCTGACAGTTTGGGACCTGTTGTTTTTGTCTTCACTCTATTTAATCTGTCTGTGTGTGTACGTGTGTGTGTGGGTGTGTGAGTTTGTGTGCGTGTGTGTGCTAGAGAGAGAGTGTTGTTAATATGTCTTGTGAATGTGTCACTACACCTTCTTCATCCTTCATCTTACATTGAAATGTTTTTGTATGAAATATGTGTAGTTGTGATATTGTTGCACTGATTCTTTGGAGAGGATCGGCTTTATCATTGTGTCCGTCAACACCAGTAAGAGGCCCAGTTCAGACCTGGTCTTAACATCAGTCTCAGCTGATCAGATCACAAGTGTACAGCTTTGAGAACATGTGTGAACGCACCAAAGACACATTGAGATCGAATTTAAGATCTGATCATGCGGCCACATTCTTTTTAGAGTTGAGTTTTGGCCACATTGTAATATCAACATTGACCACTAGTGTTGAACTTGAGCACAGTCTTTGTTCAGATCACCTGAGACGGATGTTGATACCAGGTGTGAATAAGACCTGTGTGTGTGTGCACATGTCTATCTTTAGTTATGAGGGCCAATTTTGGTTAATACCATCATTGTGATGGCGTTGCAAGGACATTTTGGCTGGCCCACACATATTCAGTGGGCTGGTTTTAAGGTCAGTATACTACATGTCATTTAGCTGACGCTTTTGTCCAAAGCGACTTACATTTTTAGTACACTCAACATTTCTGAGGGGCAATTTTAGGGGTTCAGTATCTTGCCAAAGACACTTAGGCATGCAGATGGGAAAGAGTGGGATTCGAACCAGCAACCTCCTTGTTGCAGAACACCCGCTCTATCCCCTAGGCCACGTATATGAAAGTAAGTAAGTAAGTGTAAGTGTAAGTAAGAGAGACAGAGAAAGAAAGAGGGAGAACCAGACTGGTGAAAGCACCGTAAAGCAGCACCAGGTGCCTGCTCCTTCATGCTTCTCTTACAGTGCTAATGCATTAGCTATGGAAGCCCACTGAAAGAACTGCCCTTGTGCAGCAAAGAGCTGAAACATTAGCTATGGGGCCTGGTGTTATTACATCTATTACTGTACTAAATAGGGGATTTGGTCCCGCTGTCTACCACATGCTCTCTGCTGTTGCACAGACACACTTGTTTCCTGCTTGCATTGTATAGTCGTAATGGAACAAACTCTGGCAAGAGCTCCCAAGGACACATCAGAAAATGCATTGTATCTGCTTTACATCAGTGTCATTGATTTGAAGTGTATGTATTACTATTGATAATTTAAATAGTTCTGATGATCCTGCACACAAGACCAAGGTACTGCTGCAGTCAGTCAGTCAGTCACTCATTGGCTGTCGACTCAAAGGAACTAATCAAAGTTAGAGGGAAATTGACGAGCAAAAGGATATGAGGACAGAGAGGAACTTCATTGCTAACGATGGAATTTTTTTTTGTTTTTATTTCTTCCTTTCCTCCATCTGGACAACATGGCCTTTGAAGCCATAGTGAAGAAACAAATATCAAGGCTAAAGAGTATGAAACTTATTGACTTGGTCAGTTGAGAAATAAGCCCAGTACCAGTGTATCAACAAGTTATAACACTGTTTAGGATAACGCTATCTATCTCTCTCTCTAGAGAGATAGATAGATAGATAGATAGATAGATAGACAGATAGATAGATAGATAGATAGATAGATAGATAGATAGATAGATAGATAGATAGATAGATATATGAATATACAGTACACAGATATAGATGTGTTGTAGAACTGTGTGACAAGGACAGGCTGGGCACCAGTTCATTAAAACAGACATCAGAGGTTTAGACAGGAGCAAGCAACATCTTTTTTTAATGTGTCTTTCAACATGGGCAGATCAGTCCACCCATTGGTCCATCACTCCAACACTTGGCAGAATTAAAGATCTCAACAACTATGCTCTAATTTTACAAAAAGTTGAGCAAAAACATCACATTCATGATCCCCAGAGGATGCATCCAGGCACTTTAGGCACCACACCTGATGCAAAGTGGCACCAAGCGATACATAGGTGATTTTTTTGTGTTCAATGCCCACATTGTGTTAATGACAAATGCTCTGGCCTGAGTGCCAATAGTTGTGTTCATAGTTGTCAGAATAATATATTGAATCAGTAGAAAGCAACTGTGCTTTTTCAATAAAACCTGGTTGGAGATCAATATTTTCACCAGCATTGTAAAGGTGCATTATCAAGAACCTACATAGATGGGTGCACAACACATGTACACTACTTGTTCCACACATGTCTGCACACTCGCTTTCACTATGTACAGAACATAATGCAGTCACTGCTTGGAGTAATTTTAGATTAATCTAAAAACACGGAGAAAGTGCTTTGCAGAAAACTAAGAATTTCCATCGGAAGTCTCCTGTCCAGTTGAACAGAAACAATAAAACAGTAAAACCAATCACTGCCACTATAAATGGAGAAGCAAGCACTTATAAAGAACATTGTCCAATATATCGATATTTTAATTTTCTTTATTCCCTAAAATCCTTTCCAGTCTCTGCTCTAAAAATCCAATGTTCCCGAGGATAAACTAAGAAAAACACTTGAGATTCCAGTGGATAATTGTTTTGCAAAATGTGAGCATGAGTCTCAATTAAACTTTTCCCATCCGTCTTGAAGTTGTGTTTCATATTCAGTGACGTCACTGCCCCATGTATTATACATTATTCATTATTAATCAGCATTCATGGCCGCAGATAAACTGGAGTGTTGATTTTAACAGGAAGGTAGTCAAACAATTAGTTTTTTTCTTTATTGTCTCAGTCCGATATGATTAATATAAAAGTACTGCGGAAAAATAATTACAGCTCCAGCAAAAGTGCTGTATATTATTTTCTCAATTCACAGGTTGCTTCGATAGTAGCTCAATCATCAATATCAATGTCATCCACAAAATACATAAGATCAACCCCTTACTGAGTCTGGTTCTGCTAGAGGTTTTCTCCCAGTTAGTGAGGGAGGTTTTTTTCTCCACAGTTGCCAAAGTGCTTCTCATTGTGGGAACTGTTGGGTTTTCTCTATAAACGTCAGGTCTCGACCTTATTATGTTATGATTTGGCTCTTAAATTAGACTGATCAGAATATATTTTATTGCAATTGATTCCTCATTTTCCCATGGATTTATGTGTGAAGCACTTTTTAACTTCGTTTAGATAAGTGCTATACAAATAAAGTTATTATTATTATTATTATTATTATTGTAAATATGATGAACAAAAAAACACCATCTTAATTTTGTGTGGTGTGGCCCCTCGTTCAAGTCTAGTGGGCGACCAATCTCTGTTCACTCACTACTGCCTCAGTGCCAATGGGAATATGCGTGGGCACTGGGCAGGAACAAAGCCGGTTGTGGGTTGGCATTAGTTTGCAGGATTCCACAAAAACTACTCAACAAATTTCCATGAACTTTTGTGGAGAGGTGAGACATGACCGAATTTTTGTTTGGATCCCGATCAAGGGGCGGATCAAGGAATTTCTTCTTTTTACTTTTTTTAACATTGTGCATTTTTTAATTCATTCTTCAGAGAATAATTAATGGTTCGCTGTGAAAAAATCTGACATGTTTATGAAACATCTGGTTTCATAAGAAGACTGTTGTTACTGCTTTGATCGAGGTATGCACTCTGCCAAGTGCCATGTCTCCAAATGTATCCGGTCACTTTTATTACCATTGGACATATCTATCCTTCTTCTTTATGATCAATGATGCCATCTGGTATTAAGTTGTGGTTATTGCCCATGCCAGTGTAATCTATGTTATATATTTCACAAATATCTGTTTATAACGGTAAAAATCGTCTTTTTGGCCTCAACCATTTCTGACGTTTGCTCTTAATTTCTCTCATCCGCAATGTCCGTCATAGTGTAACCTGCTTTGCACACCTTGATCGGAGTTGTACTTGGAATCTAATTTCCCCTAAACCTGTCTTATTAATGCCACTGTACTGATGCTGTCAGTCATGTTTTCTCAGCTCCTCACCCTTGGCCGTTGCGAATGGCCGGTTGCTGAATAGGCCTAATGGGAATAGAGCCTGTGGAAAGGTGCGGACTACATGCTAGATAAATTGTTGTCACCTCTTCTATTTGTTTGTTGTAAGCAAGATACAGTAAAACAACTGAACGGATTTCCTCATCACAAGAACTCATCACATTTTGGTGCAGATCCCTTCAATTTTTCACTTACTTAAATATTCTGGCATATTTAGATGGCTACTTTATGGTTGTGTGTCATTTACTGGAGCCTGATTAAATTAAAGGAACTGTTGTGTCTTGATGGAGGAATGAGCTCTTCTGAGTGTCATTCTAGTCTCCTTATTTTTTTATCATGCTTTAAAGCCAAGATGAGTTTTAATGTCATCTCCTATAAGAATATAGCAAAATTGAAACACAGCAGTACGTGGATGGTCAAAAGTTTATTAACACATAATTCAGCATCGTGATTACGAAGTGGTCTGAAAATCAGGAAGAACAGAGAATCTGGTGATGGCTTCGGCAGTTTTTGGGGGGAGTCTGCAGATGTGTCCCTCTGTTCTGACGTCAGTGGGGCTGCCATGTGTCTGCCTGTCTGTGCCTGCTGTACAGGAGCAGAAGGTCTGCACAGCAAGTGTAGACAGGCAGACACACCACAACAGTCTCATCCCGTCACAACTTGTGTCACTGCGAAAGGGGGGGGCACATGGATCCCAACAAGCACCTGTACTTGGATCCCAACCCTGTAGACATGCAGCTGTAGCATGTAAATAAATGACTCGAGGGCCATGTTGTGGCTAAAGATAAACAGTCTTCGTGGAAGCTGTGTGTCATGTGACACGAGTCAATGCGTATTCAAGAGAGCATCTTTAACCCCGGTCCTCTGTTTTCTTTGTAATTCTCTCCCGCCACCTGGACCTGTAACCGAACCCCTCCACTTCCCCTATTCATCCCTCCGTCGATCCCCCTCCCCAATCCGTCCAGCTCTCTGCTCGCTCTCCCCCTCACTCCCCCCCTTTCTTTCCTCTTCTGGGAGTTCAGGCATTTGGAGCGGCTCACTCTGACACAGCTGGAGCTGTCCCAAGCCAAACGAAAAAACGCACACATGCACGCAGCAAACACACACACACACACACACACACACACACCGTGGACGGACTTGTATATACATCAGGCAGTACACACTAACACTCTGATGTAAACAAACTGGCACGAAAAAAAGTAGAGAATAAATATACACGCACTCAAACGGACAAATGGGGACTTTTTCAGACAAACAGTGCATCGCTTGAACACAGTGTTCCCAGACACAGCCCCCAGGCATGCAGATTGTACACTCATGGTGTTGTAGGTTTCCTCTTGTGTCATCCACTTACTAAGCGTTTACAAATCGACTCACACAGACTCGGCAACATCTGTGACAAATAACGCAAAGACAGGCAAGTAAACATCTGGGGACCACATCAGAGTTTGGCGGTCTGCGGTTGGGACGCTGTATGTTTCACGACGAGGATGAAAGTGCAAATCTTGATTGTGGTTCATTGGTACTAATCATCATTATCTATGGTGTGTTGGTAGATTTATCAGCAGTGTGTGTGTTTGTGAGGCCTGAGTGCATCGTCAGTCACCCGCACTATCACAGGAGATCAGATAGGCTGCTTTTCCACATGCATCTGTGTTTGTGCAAACACACACACACATACACACACACACACACACACACGCAGTCAAACACTGAGCGCCTGCTTCTTCTCTCTCACAGTTCCCGCTCTCTCTCTCTCTCTCTCCCGCGCTATACCTCTACAGACGTTCCTTTTTTCTTTCGACTGCTGCCCTCCTCCCCTTTATTTTCTCCTTCTTTACCTCTGCTGCTTCTCCTCCTTCCTTCTCTTCTTCCCTCTGTCTTTTTCTTTCTTTCTTTCTTTCTTTCTTTCTTTCTTTCTTTCTTTCTTTCTCTCTCTCTCCCTCTCTCTGTCTTAGCCCCCTCCTCCCTTCATTTCTCTCCCCCTTTTCTGTGGTTGGCAGTCTCCCTGGGACTGTGCACATTCCTGGCTGGAAAATCTGAAGCTTTGTCCAAACACCAGCTTCCAAGATCTGCCCAGAGAAATCCCACATGGCTGTTTCTACACTGCAGACCTCCCCCTTTGACTCCCCCCCACCACCACCCCTCCTCTCCACCCTCTCAACTCCTCCGCACCAAATGCCCCTCTCCCCCATCAAATCCCCTTCCCAACTCCTCTCTCCATCCTTGTGTGGTTCGCTTCTATACACTCCGGTATTTTTTATCATCTTCAAATCCATACACTTTCTGTGTGCTACAACATTTACCCTGCACTGACCTCGTATTGGAGTTAAATCTCCAGAGCACACTCAACAGACATACATTCCTTTACCCCCTCAACTGCCAGAGCTCCGCCAGGCAGCCTGAAGAAAAACAGACAGTTCTCGCCCATACACTTTATCTACACTCCCCTGTGTGTGTGTGTGTGTGTGTGTGTGTGCGTGTGTGTGTGTGTGTGTGTGTGTGTGTGCGTGTGCGTGCACGTGCGTGTGAGGCCTGTTCCATATCTCTAATCCATTAGTCTATAGGAGACGGAGCCTCAGACACCACAGCTCTGATGTATGATGCTTCACGACCACCCTGACACCAGTGGGAATATGACCTACACACACAAACACACACACGATGCGGCGATGCCTGTGAACACAAGAGTTATCAACACAATTACACATGCAGAGATTCAGAATACGGAAAGTGTAGAGCCTCCCGTCAGTTACAAGTTAAAGCTTATATATACATTTGCCTTGAATGTATATATCACCTTCCAATCATTTAATTAAAGCTGACAAATGCTACACAATGAATGGCACAAAGTGTGACTTAAGGTAGAGGTATAAATGTTTGAAAACACTAAAGCTGGTTGCATATTTAATGACGTTTGCACATCTGCAAATGAGAATCAACAGAAAATACAAGAACCCTATGTTAGACCGTTATTGCCTCAGAGTAGAATGCACATGCAGGTTTGAATCTTGACCTGAGTCACGCTGCGGCAGCTCTTCCTTGCACAGTCTAACCAATGTGCAGACTACTGTACACCAGTAAGATCCTGAACAGGTAGTCTGAACACTGGGATGACGGAGCAGGACCATTCCTCACATTTTCCACCTCTGGTTGCTAGCAGTCCTGCCAGTGGCGGCGGCCGAGCCAGCGAAAGGTTTCCTCCGTCGTTCTCTTCTCCCTTATCCTGTGTCAGCCATGGGTCGCAGGGCGAGGGCTCTCACACGTGCATCAGACATCCACTCCAACCGGCGTCCCTCCTTGTGGAGACGTTCTTTGGCCTCGGGTCGGCCGTCCGCAGGGCTTGCGGCGTAGTATCCAGTCTTGACGTGGCACACTCACTCATTCAGCTAGGGATCTGCCTGTTCACTTGGGGAAGGCATCAGGAAATAAGGGGAGTGAGAGAAGGAAAGCGATTTAGGGAGGAACTTAGCAGCCATATATGGGTTGATGGGACCCTTGGGAATCAACTTTGGAGTGGTCTGCAGTTTCTCCCCGCTTCTCCTGCACACACTCTCTCCCGCTCTCCATGTTCCTCAGCCCTTCCTCATCTGCTCGAGCAAAAATCACCTCCCTCTGTCCACCTCCATCCCTCCTCTTCCTCTCTTCCTCATCTAAACTTTCTATTTCTACCCCATCAGAGCACCCTGTACTCTCTCCAGTCTCCTCCCCCTCCGTCTAAAGCGATCCCAGATGTTGCTCCATGGGCGCCAATCGCGTTCTGTCATTTTTTTTTCATCCTCTGTTACAGGAAGTGGGCCCCTTCAGGAAAAAAAGGGAAGAGGAACGAAGGACGAGAGTCGTAGGGTTCAGGGGAGCACAGGGAGAGGGAAATGTACTACCAGCGGCACGCTCACATCTAGTACCACATGTGTGCACGTGCTCTAACGCAGGCGCACAACACGGGCAGCATCCAGGGCTTTAGGCTTTGGGGATGCTCCCTTCAGCGGGCACACTCTAGTTTTAGTTTTTCCGGAAAACACCTTTCTTCTTCATCTCTTCCTTCTCTATTCCTCATCCATGGCCTTTCCCATAACCAACCGTTTGGAAGCCCCCTTCTCAGAGGTTAGAGCGAGGGAGCAGGCCAGGGAAGAGAGATTGGGGGGGGGGGGCTTCACTTTAGCAGAAATGTTGTGTTAGAGCTTGAGTCTGAGTAATGACTTTCACATGTGGGCCCGGACTCTCTCCCTCCTTTTTCTTCTTTCATACTCCTTCGCTCCTTCCCTCCCGCCCTGGTTCATTTCTCTGTACCCTGCCTCCATACTGTCTGGTTCTCCTCACTCCGGCCGCTCCACTCCTCCAACTGTCCTCAGTCATTCATAAGTCCCCGTGGAGGTGACAGACTACAGACTTACAGTATCTCTGTCCCTTTCTCTGTCTCTCTCTCTATCTCTCTCTCTCTTTCATTGTCTTTCTGTCACTGGTTAGTGGGTTGTTAGCATGAGTCAGTCTGCAGGCATCATCTGAACTGGGATGCTCTGCTCGCTCTGCGCTCCACATCTCCTGTTCGCCTCACTGTCCCACACCCCTCGTTCCTCTGTAGATGTAGGCTGAAAAGAAATGTACTACCAGACATACAACTATTTCAGCTACAGCCCCCTAGTGAACCGTCTTCAGTCTCTGTTGCTGGTTTCCTTGGTATCAACACCTCTCTGTGATTTCATATTTTACTCTGCATTCCTCTGTCAAGCTTTATCTTTCTCTATTCTGCCTCTTCCAGGAGAAGGAGAAGATGTGTCTGCTTCCTCTGGACAAATCACAGCTCAGGGATGTGGAGAAGGGCTTCATGTCCAGCAAATTTCTCTTTGCGCCGAGTTAAGGTTTGTGTGTGTCTGTGTACGTACGTGCGCGAGACAGAAAAGGGAGTAGTGCTCTTGTCACCTGCTCGCAGTGATATTTTACAAGGGTGGACACTTTGGAGGAGGAGAGGAAAGAGATTTTGCACTTCCCTTGACCTCTCCCATTCAACTTCGCCACCAGGACTGAGAGGATATCCAGTGGGTACTGAAGTGGGTGTAGTGCTTTTTTGTGTGTGTGTTCAGAGTATATGCCAGGCCAATAAAGGCAAGCCAGGGTTTGAGTTAGCTGGTTGTGTGTGAAGCCGATTGAGTAAGACAGAGAGACAAAGAGAGAGCATGAGCGAAGGAGAGAAAGAGAGAGAGAGAGTGTCTAGGTGCTGGAGCAGGCCCAGAGCCTGGCTGATTGTACCAGAGCATGTGGGCTTTGTTTATAATTCTGTGCAACGCTGCATTCAGATGCACAAACTGGCTTTGTGTGTGTGTGTACGTGTGTGTACTTGTGTGTGTGTGTGTGTGCTTTCACCAACGTGTGTGTGTGTGTGTGTGTGTGTGTTGACCACAGCATACCGTCGGCAGGCTCATTAAGCAGCTAATCAAAGCCAGAGAGTTTGGATCAGAGATGAGGCTGCTCTTGTTTGGAAAGAATTGCTCGACTCACCACAAGAAGGAGGGAGAAAGAAGGACTGGAAGGGTAGAGGGGGGGAGAAAGCGGGAGAAAGAAAGCGAGAGAGAGAGAGAGAGAGTATCAGAGCCATCGGCCAGGAATGTGTCAAAGTCTGTCCTATGGCGCCCCCCCACCCCCAACCCCAACCCACCCCCCCTTTCCTGCATGCTAACTCTCTGTTTCTCTTTCTGTATTTATGTGCGTGCTTGTGTGCATGTGTGTGAGTATGTGTGTGTGTGTGTGTGTGTGTGTGTGTGTGTGTGTGTGTGTGAGTGTGTGTGTGTGTGTGGGGCAGACATTGCAGTGGTTTTTGTCCCTGTCTGACAGTAATCAAAAACCTCAGGACATTCAAATCTAAAGCCGTCAGGCCTCTGCTGAAATTCCTCAATATGAGTGAAAGATTAAAGTCACAGTGGCCGTGAGATGGTGAGAGAATGACAAAAGGGCACCAGAGAAAAAACATGTTGATGTTTAGTGAATAATCAGCAACGAGAACAATTTGAACGTGTGCTCACAAACGTTGGTGTCCTGATCTTGGTGTAAGAGCCCTCCAGTATTGTCATCTTTGGCCTGGCTCCCTTTCTGTTGGCCACCACGCCCTGACTTATTAGCCTCACCCATTCTAGCCCGGCCATAAGCTTACAAACTGAATTTGAGCCGGTTTCTTGATCTTCCTGCAGAGCTCTCTGCTGTTGCTGTCCGTCTGTTTTCTCTCTTCTTTTCTCTCTCTCACACACAGACACACACAAAGGTTTCACATTTTTGAGGTTAATTGCTATGTGTTCTGAATGTGAGAAGGCAACAACAAAAGGAGGAAAGAAACAACGGAGTGATTAAAGAAAAATGTTTAACAGATGGGCCACAGCCTGCTCCAGATCCCTCGTTTGGTCTCCTACTCTGCTCCACAGCCGAAAGCACACGCAGAGATGGTGTGAGGAGGAAAGTGAGAGAAAAGATAGAAAGAACAAAAGAAGCTGGGGAAACTGTGAGAGAGTAGATAAGGGGATTAGTCGCAGAGACGGAGGGAATTTCAATCATAAAAGTTTAGGAGAAAATACTTACATTTTTTAAGTGAGCATGTGTGTGAGTGTGTCTGTGTTTGAAAAGTGCCTAGTGCTTGTTAGAATCTTCATTTGTTTTTATGTTTTAGCAGGATTATGCAAAAACTACCAGGCGGGTTACCACAGAACCTGGTGGAAGGATGTGGAAGGACATTTAGGTGTGAATCCAATTCAAGAAATGGATCCAAGTGAATTTTATTAAGTTCTCAGAGAATCACGTGTGATTCTTGATGTAAAGATTCAGACATCATTAAATGAATGTAATTCATGCAGATCCTGTTAACCTGAGACTACCACCAATGTAGTTAATGTAGCCTTTGTTTTAATTTGTGACTGTTGAGCCTTGGTAGAGGTATTAGCTCGACTGAATGCAATTCTTTACATTATTCTGGATCATACATGATAACATGCTAGATTTAGTGGAGACTGACCAAAACCACCAAAGAGCTGCTTTCAGTTACAAACACCAAACAGACCGACTGGACTTTATTAAAAGGCCAATGATCCGTTTCAACCTTGTGGAGTGCACTACTCGAATAATTAAAAAAAACATCTATAGGGAAGTGATATCTATTAGTGTGTGAAATTTGGTGCAGCTTGATTGGACTGTCGGGCCTCAGCAGTGGAATGCACTTTACTGAGGGCTGTCGTAGTTTATAGGATATTTATACCAATCGACTGAGTTTTTTTCACATTGTCAATTTAATGATGAGCAACGTTTTCACATGTTACAAATCAAGGCAATCTTGTTCCATTACAAAGTGGATCAAGAGCTGCGTTCACTAGTCGTGTTGCGAAATTAAAACCTGAATCCTGACATCATCCATATGTTGCTGCTACATTTCTTTGCTCTGATATCCTCTTTTCAACACACCACACACTAACTCATAATAGACTGTGGAAAAAATTACAGCTCTAAAGTGACATTAAATGAAATGATGCATCCTGTGGCGGAGTCTGCGTGTTCTGCAGGAGACTCTGTTTGGTACGACGAGGGACCGTGTTGCTCTCCTCCCACAAGATGTGCAGCAAGATGTGTTTTGTGAACATGGTGAGAAAGAGGAGCAGCTGAAAATGACTGAAAACACTGTCGGTCGGCTGAAATGATCACATGATAACTCAAGCACCATCACTGACACTGAGTTAATAAGATACATCATAATAGCATCACTAAAAGGTCAGACGGCCATATACGATCATCATATGTTTTTAACCCTGTCTGTTAGCTTTTTGTTGGTTTGTGTGCAATAATTACACCAAAACAAGAGAGCGGATTTCCACCAAACACGCTGGGAGGATGTGGTTTGAGACAGGGAAAAACTGGTTCTGAGAAGTTTTGAAAAATTTGGTGCAGCTTCAGATCGAAGGGCAGATAAAGGAATCTTTTTTTTAACTCTGATATTTCATCCCATCTTCGCTGGGAATACATTCAAGGGTCTTGATGGGAACATCAAGGCAGCTGATATCTCTGGGTGTGTGAAACTGGGTGCAGCTTGATTGAATTTAGGGCGACTGTTGGGCCTGGGTGGAGGTATGTGCTCGACTGAGTGCCATTCTAGTTCAGTGCTGTGTATGTTAGCGTTACAACTGGAGAATGATTATAGTACGTGCTGTTTGCACAACTTGGTGAATTTATTAAAGGTCTGTGAGGAGGTTATGTGTTTTTTACCCTGTGCTGTGGAAAGACTTTTATTCCTGGCGAGGATGTGTCGTTTTTTGGGGGGCGTCTGACAATACTGCCATGAATTGCAGGAACGCGTACAAGGACTACAAATGTCTGGAGTAAGCCTGTAACTCTCCGGATGAGTTGGACAGCTGTGAGGCTTCTCTGCTGCGGGCCGGAGGATTCTCCCCCTGAGAGAGTCACCACGAGTCCTCTGACCCCGAATTAAACCGAATTAAATCCAACCCTGACCCCAGCTGTTTGGAGCGACACCTGTCTGCACCTTATCGATGTGTCATTGCACCTTTGTGGGGGATTTTAACCTTAAAGTCTGGCCACAACCCTTCACCCCCCCTTCTCTCTCCATATTCCCCCTTTCTTTTCCCCCTGCCAAAGTGAAAAAGCAAGTCCCCCACCCCTTCCATCTTGCTCTGTCGTTGGCTCTTCAGCGCAGCATACTTGGCCCATGATGTCACTACAATGTGTGTGTGTGTGTGTACGTGTGTGTGTTCTAGTCTGTTTCTAATCAGCAGCTCCCCGTCACCCACTCCTCCTTTTCTTTCTTCTACCCACTCCTCCTTACCTCCCTCTTTTGTATTCCCTCTATTCTGCTCTCTGTGTTCCTATCAAAGTGGCTCTACACTTCAACAATAGTACAGAACAGATGACAACTTATAATACGCGTCACAGCACACATCTGGATTGGCATGAAGTGACCAGCATTGTTACCTCTCACTACTCTACATCCCAGGTCAAAAATCAAATGGACAATCTCAGCAGTCTATGATGCAATTGCCTCAAACTATTTTTTGGTCATCCAGGCGGGTAGAGCGGGTCGTCCACTAACCAGAAGGTCGTTGGTTTGATCCCCGGCTCCTCTAGTCTGCATTCTGAAGTGTCTTTTGGCAAGATACTGAACTCTGACGGCAGTGTGTGAATGGTGTGTGATAGAAAATGCACAGCATAATGTATATTTGTATGAGTTTGTGGCTTAAAGCACGTTGAGTGGTGGATAAGACTAGAAAAGCACTTTGTAAATAAATCCCCTTTATCATTTGCCCTAGTTGCAGCATCAGGTCATCAGCCAAAGACCATTATGCGTCTCATGACCAACAGCGTAAACTATTCACCACAATATGAAATGTTAAATCATCCTCCCTTTCTTTGAACTGTCTGCAAAACGGCTGTTCCTCCATCTGTATTACTGTTTAGCATTAATCTTCACTATAAGAATCTATATTCCAGTGTACCATTATTCTTCATTCAAGGATTTTCCACTGAAATAAAAGACACCAAAGGGTAAAAAAAATGGATTTTTAACACCCTTTAAGAATTTGCTGTCATAATCCCAATTCAGAGTCAAATATCACTTTACAAAAGCCCAACGTTTTGACTTGTCACAGCTGTGTATGATCCCTCTCTCCGTAGGTGAAAGAGTTCATTAGCTCCTGGTCCAGCTCTGCGCTCTGGGGCAAAGCTCAGTACTGATGCATGAGTCACCAGAGCAGCAGCAGCAGCAGCAGCAGCAGCCCTGGGAGGAAGTGCTCTGCAAAGCACACGCTGCCCTAAGGGAGGCGCTCTCCACCACTGAAGAGATCTCCACCTCTACCTGCAGCTCTCCTCCTGGAGACAGCCCTCCAGGTGCAAAGATCACAGATGCATGCAGGGAAGTGAAGCGTGCTTCCCATGGCTGTCACTTATGGTTCTTGTCTCCACTCAGCTCCACCTGTTCCTCGAGTGCCCGCTCCCACTGGAACCACACATTTATGCCCTGAAATCGGAGTCCTTACGTTGCAATGGCCTCCAGCACATACACACACTGGCATTTATGCACCCACACACTCGCATGCACACACAATCAAAGGTTTTACACCATAGAGGCAGAGGGAATTGTTATTTGAGCTGGGTGGGGGTCTGCTGGAAAATGTGTTTCTCATATTCTCGTTCCCATCAGCCTCAGTAGACAGGAGTTCTCTCTCTGCAGCTTTCTGCTGGAGCCAGAGACAACAGGCCGAGCGCTCTGTCAAGTTTTCGTCTGTCTCTCTGTCCTTCACCTCCCCCCCATTCCCTCCTTCTCCTAGTATGCATTTTGTTTTATTGCCTCCCTCAGTTTCCTTCATGCAATAACTGCTATTTTTCCTTTTCTCCCCCCGACTTCTTTTTCTTGTCCATTTCTTCACTTCTCCCCTTTCACTGGTTCCTCCCCTGCTTTTGGCCTGTCTCTCCTTTTTCTCTCTGCCTCATTTCCTCTGTGCTCTCCAACGGTTCTTTAGGTTCTTTCCCGCACAAACTCCTTCTTTCCTTTCCTGTCTATCTCCATCCAACCTTATGCCTCTCTTATTTTACCCCCTCCCATACTGTATATGTACATCATAAAGTGCATGATCATACTTTCATAGGAATATTTCTCGTCTTCATATTTCTCCCTTTATCACTTTAACGTTTGTTGGAAACAAATACAGACCACGACATGTGTTACAGTCAGAATATCAAGTAGTAATCAATTTTAACCCCAAACCTGTGATGAAATGAAATGTAGAATATATAAACATTCATTGAAATTTGTTAACAGCGATCAGCTGTGAATCTGTGTTAAAACGTTCTGTTCAGTTTGCACACATTGCACACTGGTTGTACATCTCTTTAGTCTTGTGTCACTGTTTCACTGCTTTCATGTCCGTTTATTAACATACTACCAAACCCTTGTAACACATCATGTCATAGAGCCTCTGTTCTGGGGTCAGGCTGCAGTCACAGAGACAGGCCTGTGCTTTAAATATAGTTTCAGGATGCAACTATAGTATTTAAAGCTAATTTGAAGCTTAAGTCCTGATCTGTAATAGTTTGTAAAAACATGCCAAGGAAAAGTGGATTATCTTTCTCCCTTGTCAGGGATAATATTAGATGGTGGTACATGGTCATTTTTAGGGATGTAAACCATACAGTTATATTATTTACCTGAATTTTCTACAGGAGACAACCCCTAGCCATCCCAAATGTTTGTTTTTTTAACAGTTATTTCTACATAAGAACCCCACATCCATATGGCATATCCATGACATCTCATTATATAATTGGCCTTGGGGGAATTTGGTACAAATGTTCAGTTGGACTCAGCGATTTACTGATTAGCTTTTGGGGGTCAAAGGTCAACCTTGAGCTGCTAGTGTTAAAGCAATAGTTCACGAAAAGTGAAAATCCGCTCATTATCTACTCACCACTATGCAGATGTAGGGGTGTTTGAAGTGTTTCAAGGGTAGACAGTGTTGCAGCCAAATCAAATACAATCAAAGATTGACATATTTATCACCAGTTACTTCAATTGTATTGCATTCGGCTGCAACGCTGTTTTGAGTAGATAATTAGTGAATTTAAATTTTTCTGTGAACCATCCCTTTAATGCAATGTCTGACCACACTGTATTCCCCACAGCGAAACCTGCACCAGTAAAGACCAAACCTGGTGCACACAAAACTGCTGCAAAGACAGAAGCAGGAATACAGCTCTGAGAATCCAGGGAATGATTACCTACACCAGGAGGCTATGTTTTTGTATGCGTTTGATGGATTATGCAAAAACAACTAAACGTATTTCCACGAAACTTGGTTGAAGGCTGTGTTATGGGTCAGGGATGAACCTATCACCTTGTTGCAGATCTGGTTCGGGGAAGGGGGGATCCAGCATTAAAAAATCTACATGTTTAGTGAACTGATATTCATTAGTGTGTACAATTTGGTGCAGATCCTAATAAAAATGTTCTGAATTTAAATGTGGTTTTATAATGGGCCTGTTGGGCGGAGGTATGCGCTCTACTGAGTGACATCAAAGTTTCCTATTTTCAAGCATTTTTTTGATTTGAAATGATTGGTCACTCTGATGTCGTTGTTCTTTTCAACATCGGTATTGATTTAATTATTCACAAAATTAAAGTTTGTTTCTAAGATTTAACTTAACTGTATTATCTCTGTCATTCTTTATTACATGTTCTTGTAACTGTAATTAAAGACTTCACAAATGAAATGTTGGCGTGACTTAATCATGGGTAATGTTGTACATAAATATTTATATTTATCCTTTTTCCTTCATTTGAATTAAAACACTTTTTTTCAGTTAGAGGTGGCAGAAAATATATATGTAATAGCTTTCAAGGCCACTAGATGGCAGTCCAACACATGGGGCCATTCAGTGAGTACCTGAAGTGTCCAGGCCTCTCAAGTTACCCCTACCTGATTTTTGTTTAATAAATTATTGATGTTTAGAGGACTGATATTTATGAGTGTGTGCAATTTGGTGTAAAATCCCCCCAAAAATCTGTATCTAGAGAATGTAATTGGGACTGTTCAATCAGGGGACTGTTGGGTCTTGGGAGAGGTATGAGCTCTACTGAAGGATATTATAGTTACCTATTTGCTATCACCTTCAAGATTCAAGATTCAAGATTCAAGATTTGTTATGTCAAATGCACAACAATAACACTAAGCAGTCGCTGGCAGTGAAATGCTTGAGTCTCAGGCTCTCTTCTAGCAATGCTCAAGTAATTACAACCTATAAAATAAAATAAAATAGAAATGGTATAAAATAGAATAAAATAGAATATCAAAATTTAAAATAGAAAATAAAGTATATATATCTAAATATATATATATATAAACAGCTGAGGAGAAAACAAAACAACAATAGTGCAAATATGCAAATATGTCACAGAGAGGAGTTTAAAAGTCTTATGGCCTGGGGGATGAAACTGTCTCTGAGCCTGGTGGTGCGGGCCCGGATGCTGCGGTACCGTGTGCCAGATGGCAGCAGGCAAAAATGTTTATGGCTGGGGTGAAAGGGGTCTTTAATAATCCGGCTGCTCTTCTTCCTGCACCGCTGGGTGTAGAGGTCCTCTATGGATGGTAGCGCCGTCCTGGTGATGTGCTGGGCAGACTTCACCACCCTCTGTAAAGCCTTACGGTTAAGGGCGGTGCAGCTGCCATACCAGGCGGTGATGCAGCCAGTCAGGATGCTCTCTATGGTGCACCTGTAGAAGTTGCAGAGAATCCTGGAGTCCATGTGGAGCTTCCGCAGCCTGCGGAGGAAGAAGAGCCGCTGTCTGGCCGTCTTCCTGATGGAGTCTGTGTGATGCAAGGGAGTAGGTTTGATTTGGACATTGGTGGGGTCCGTGGGATATGAAAGTGCTTCCTAAAGTTGACAACATTGTAAATAAATATTTTTGAAATAATACAACAACAGGTGTATCACTAAATGTACAGGTCAGTATAATTTCCTGCTGGGCATTTCTTCCTCCAGTGCCCATGAGCCAGCTGCAGGGTCATCAGCCAGGAATCACTAATACTAACATATACACAGATTAGTGTCCATTGTGCTCTTCCTATTTGAAAGAACCAAACACATGCCTACGTCTTTCTGTAACAGAAATGAACTGCTGATAGATTTCTTTAAGGTCAATCTTGTCCAGTGTCTCCTGATGGACATGGCACACTGCAAGATTGTTCAATCTGACTTGAGTCATGGTGGTTCTCAGCCATGTTTTAAGCCTCCTGAGAGCACTGAAACTTCTTTCAGCCTCAGCTGATGCAACTGGTATGACTAAAAGCAGCCTGATAAGATACTCAACCTGATCAAACAGACCTCTCACTTCAACTGTCAATCCTCTCATTATTTCTGCCACTTCAACACTAGATTTGACAGTGTATTTGGACCTAAACATGGCTAGTTGGACCTTTAGTATGTCCCTGTTCAGCTCTGGGTACTGATCTACAATGTTATTCACTTCTCCAGTAAGGAGAGTTTCCTCCAGCTTTTGCAAGACATTTAGATCTGGTTGGTTGAACCTCTCCTCAAACTGAATGTGCACACTATCAAGCATTTTATAGAACTCTGTTCTATAATGCTCCTCTGCTGACTTGGGGATGTGCTGGCTTGCTTCACTCGTGAATCGTTTTGGTGGCTTTCTTTGGTGAGGAATCTGAATGGGCTCAATCCCAAGGGAGTCAACCATAGCCACTGCTTTCTCAAAAACCTCATGAAAGCTCTCCTTATTTCTTTTGGCATGTACAGTAGATTTCACACACTGTATGGCACTTCTCATACCTGCAACAGTTTCAGTCCTTTTTTGAAGGGATGTGTTCAGACACTCCAGCTCCTCTATCACTTCTAATGCCAGACAAAGACCAAGTACCGTTTTCCCTTTCTCAAACCTCTCACGCAGACCATTTGCTCTCATGCCTGTGTTTGACCCACTTGATGCCATCTCCTCCAAGCTAGACAAAACACGTTCATACTGAGACAGCACCGCTCTGATAGCTTTGCCCCGCACTGTCCACCTGGTTGGACAAAGTGGTCTGAGTGATTTTAATGGTACCTCTGAACTTATGGCTTTGGAAAATATGTTCTTGAATTTTCCTGATTGCTTGTTTAATGTGCCAAGCTCATGCACCCACTGTAAGGAATCATTGATCAAGGGACAGGCTCTGCATGCAGACTGCGTAATCAGGTTAAGACAGTGTGCCCCACAATGCACATACAACGCTAACGGTTGCTGTCTCTTCAGTTCTGCTTGTGCTCCAGAATATTTGCCTGACATATTAGCAGCACCATTATATGTCTGGCCTCTTAACCCAGAAATGGGAATATTGAGCCTCAAGAGGACATCCTCAGCCATTCTTGCAATCTCCACTCCAGTAGTACCAGGGACCTCATACAAACCAATGAAAACCTCCCATGGTACCAGGTCATGGTCCACATATCTAAAACAAATAGCCTCTTGTTCTGTTCCTGTGACATCTTGTGTGCCATCAATGATGAGTGAATACTGCAAAACTGGTAGCATCTGGATGGATTGTGCAATACTCCTGACAATACAGTTTCCTAGCATCTGCAAAACCTCGTTTTGCACTTGAGGAGAGGTATAGTCATGACAGCGAGCTAACCAAGTACTGAGACGTACATCATCCCTGGCTTTAAATTTCAGAAGTTGAAATAGATTGCCATCTTTTGTCTCATGGCCTTGCAGTGCTATGCCCTGCCTGGCAAGGTACTGTATTGATCCTACAATATTTTGTAGGCAGTACCTAGCATCCTCTTGTTGCTGTGCCCATGCACTTGAGAGCTGCGAATCTATTGGGCTTCCCTCTTGAGCACTAACTGTCATGGCATGATGGTGGGATTTGGTATTTTGATGCCGCTGAAAACTGGCAAGTGCATTCTTCCAACTATTAAATCCCTTTGACGAAAAGGCAGGGTCTACCATTTTATATAGTGTGCTTTTCTTTATAGTGTATGTTTTCACACAGTGAAAACAGAGAACCCCTTTGATGGAGGGGCTATAGTGCAGTCATGGATACTGCTTGAACTAACTCTCTTGAAAATGGAGGAGCTTGTGTGGCAGCTGTTGAACTGGAATGTAATTTGGGTGAGGTTGGTTTGGTTTGTCCAGAATATCTTCTTGAATACTGACACTCTCCCTGACCCTATCCTTGGCACTCTCCCTGCTGCTCTCTCCATTTGGATCAGTTTCCTAAGAAATCACAGTATACATTTGACCACGCTGTAGCAACTACTGCAAACACACTATTAATATAGGCCTATTGTTATTCAGGTCATAATCAGACTAATATTTGACACAATGCTGAATCTCATGACTAACATATTAATCATTATTGAACCTCACCTGTGATTTTCCAGCCTCTCTTCCATCTCATCCAGCCTCTCCTTCTCTAGCCTCTCCTTCATCTTCTACAGCATCTCCTCCTCTGTCTCCTTCTCTATCCTCTCCTCCAGTCTCTCCTTCTCTCTCCTCTCCTCCAGTCTCTCCTTCTCTATCCTCTCCTCCAGTCTCTCCTTCTCTATCCTCTCCTCCTCTATCTCCTCCAGTCTCTCCTCCTCTATCTCCTCCAGTCTCTCCACTGTCTGTCACCTGACAGAAGTATGTTGATGCATGACATATGAACAGATATATTAGGGTACATACATGGGTAGACAAAATGTTCACACAATTATTATGTTTTATTCCCCCAAAATATATATGTATAAAATCACATGAGCATCTGCAATGTGCTTGTTGTTACTGTAAATGAGAGGGAAACCTTGAAGGAAAATAAAGGTTATTAAATTTAATTAATGTTTATTTATCCCAAAAATTTTTTTTAAACCATTGCTCCCTTTCCACACAAATAAAACATGAAAATAATGGTAGGCCTATACCTTAAAATGCGGATCTCTTTGGCATTATAGCCTATGCTGACTAATAATCAATATCAGTATTGTTATGGCTCTAAAATATATAACCTTTTAATTAACTTACACGTTGACTTCTAAAGAAGTCTCTTATGTCCAGTTTTCGTTTCTTCGACATCCTACACACACACACACGCACACATGCACGCACAGCGCGCGCACGCACAAGCATAAAACACACACAAATTTAAGTGTTACTGCAAATGACATCACTGATATTAAAATCCGTCTCGCTGACGTGACCGAAGGCAGAACTTACACTCGCAGATGCAGATATTAGCTATGCACTGAGGCGTCCTGTTGCTCCTCCTGTCTGGGACTATGGAGGACCATACATGACATAAGTAAAAATAAATAAATAAATAAATGTATAAATAAATACAGAAATAAATAAAAAAGGAAATAAATAAATTAATACAGAAATAAATAAATAAATATGTTAATACCAAAAGAAATGTCAAAATAAATGTCTTAAATATATTTGCACATTTATTTATTTCCTGATACATTTCCTTTTCATTTGCAGTGTCCTTATGCTAATGAGAAAGGCGGGCCTAACCGTGGTCTCGAGCAGGATTGGTCACAAGAGTGTAATGATCCAGCCCTACTACTTCTGCCTCTCAATGCTGGTGTCCAGTAGCTGTTTGCAGCGTTGAGCCAGTTCACACTTAAAATGAACTAGTTCAAGTTCAGAGGGTTAGTTAAGGTTATTTTTTATTGGGATGATTTAGCTGTCAGTAGTCCTGACTGTGAGCGTCACGTCTCGTGTTGTACTGAGCACAAGGAGCGAGCCGAGAGGAGAAGGAGGAAACAGAAACTCCAGCTCGTTACAAACCACCTGCAGCTTCTGCTCTGATCATGAAGCCGCTGATCTCTGATCAGATGTGACCAGAGAAGCTCTGTGTTTCCACTGTTCCACAGAGTCACTAACTGGCTGTTTCATGGTGAAGAGCTCAAGTCTCAGTCACTGCCCGTGTCTCTGAGCGAGTGTGTGACGGAGCGCAGGGGCTGTGTGTGTGTGTAGCTCAGTTGACCAATCCTGCTCGAGACTGAGGTTAGGCCCGCCTTTCTCATTAGCATAATGAGAAAGGCCTTTTGCTGACGTTGAGATGGAGGTTGTTGTCCTGGCACCAAGATGTCAGGGCTCTGACCTCCTCTCTGTAGGCCTTCTCATCGTTGCCGGTGATCAGGCCTATGACAGTGGTGTCAACAGCAAACATAACGATGGTGTTGGAGCTGTGGGTGGCCACGCAGTCATGCGTGAACAGAGAGTACAGAAGAGGACTGAGCACGCAGCCCTGGGGGGCACCGGTGTTGAGAGTCAGGGTGGAGGATGTGGTGCTGCCGATCCGCACCGCCTGTGGTCTGCCCGTCAGGAAGTTCAGGATCCACTCAGGGAGGGCGATGTTGAGCCCAAGGTCTCTGAGCTTGGTGACGAGCTTCAGGGGCACGATGGTGTTGAATGCTGAACTGTAGTCGATGAACAGCATTCTCACATATGTGTCCCTCTGGTCCAGGTGGGAGAGGGCAGTGTGGAGGGTTAGGGAGATGGCATCTGCAGTCTACCTATTTGACCTGTAGGCAAACTGAAGAGGGTCCAGAGAGTCAAGGAGGGAGGAGGTGATGAATGGTTGGACCAGCCGCTCAAAGCACTTCATGATGATTGAAGTGAGTGCTACTGGGCGGTAGTCGTTCAGGCAGAGGATTTTTGTTTTTTTGGGAACAGGGACAATGATGGTCTTCTTGAAATATGCGGGGACTACAGACTGGAGCAGTGACAGGTTGAAGATGTCTGTGAAGACATCTGCCAGCTGATCTGCACACACCTTGAGAGCTTGGCCGGGGATCCCATTAGGTCCAGGTGCCTTGCGTGTGTTGATCCGGTTGAGAGATTTCCACACGTCTGCCCTGGATATGACGGGGGGCAGCAGTCCTCCTGGGCCTCTTCGATCTCTGCAGCCGGGGAGTTACTCTCAAAGCGTGCATAAAAAGTGTTCAGATCCTCTGGGAGAGATGAGAGATGCAGACACTACATCAGCACTGCTGACATTGTCATGTGGCCTGATTCATCTGCTTAGATATTTAATTTAATTGTATTATCCGTAACACTCACAGCTGGTTCTCACCAAAACCTCCCAGTCCAGCCAGGTTTGCTTTAGGAGACAGAATCCTGTATGTCTCGAGCTCTTATTACATAACAGACAGCACAAGCACATGAATGAAGCTACACTCGTTACATTCAGGGTGAGGGAAACCCTTTACTCCTATATATACATGAAGAACAGCAAGGGCACTGTCTTTCACACTGAGGAAATGTTGTGTACATTTCTGAGCTTGGAAATAAAGACGTGTTGACTTAGAGAGGGGGGGCCCCAAGTAAGAAAACTAGAATAATTGCACTGCGGTTGTTGGCCTCCGCCAACCAACGCAGTTTCTGTATATATATTTCTAAATTCCTTCACCCCCAGATTCATATAAAGGTCACTGTAACCTTTGCCCTAGGGAACTGAAACACGTTGTCAAGAAATTCCCTCAAGCAGTATCCAGTTAACAACTTCAAGAGACCAAAACCCTTTGACCACTGAAATCAAATCAATTTATCATGATTCCAAGTGAATTATGCCAGATGTAATGAAGTTCCCTACGGCATGGTAACATGAAGGTCACTGTGCCCTTGACCTTTGAATCCAAGGCACCAAAATTCAAATCAGTTCATCTTTGAGTTCATGTGAAAGTTTGTAGAAAGTGCGAATATATCCATCTAGATAATCTTAAGATTTCATGTTTGAGAAAAGAACAAATATACCCTGTGATGCCACTGTGACCTTGACCTTTGACCTCATGCTACTGAGATCCAAGCTCAAGTGAATGATTGTGCCTTATGTGAGAGAATTTCCTTCAAGGTATTTTGGAGGTGAAACAAAAGTGCTTTGTGTCGTCACAGTGACCTTGAACTTTGACCTTTGGCCAACAAATTCTGTTCATGCCATCCTTGGGTCCAAGTGAATGTTTGTGCCAAATGTGATTAAATTCCCTTCAGGCATTCCTGATATATTGAGTTCAAAACAACACAAGGGAATGTGAACTTGACCTTTTGACCTTTGACCCCCAAAATCGAATAAATTAATCTTTGAGTCCAAGTGACTGTTGTGAATGACGCAGAGACATAAAAAGCTTACTACTCACCCACTCTGTAATGTCCTACATCTACTACATCCGTCTCAATGTCCCTGGCTGTGAAAGTGTGGTTGTCTGAGGAGGTCGACACTGATACAGACAGCTCATCTGGATTTAGTTTTTAAATCTAGATTCTTCTGCAGGAACAGTGAAATCCAGCAGCAGAACATGCCTCCTCATTTCCTATGAAGAGGAGAGGTGCAGGTCTGACACCTAGTGTTCATAACACACAGCTGCTGTGGGTTTGACTTGTATGGCTCCTCTCTGCTGTGAACACACTGGCAAATCAGTTTGACAGCATCTGCAGGAAATCTGCTCAAACAGTCAGTGTTAAAACAGTAGTAGTAGTCCTGGTGTGTTCTTAGCGACACATACTTTCTTCTCTTATCTTGAATTGAAAGCCAGTATGGCAGAAGACAAGCAGTCCTTAATATATGTGTAGATAAAATTACAATCTGTTTGCTCCACACTGAGTGCATAACTAAAGGCGTTTCAGTGGTATACAGCTTAAGCGAGGTACTCCAGGTATGTGAATAGGTTTAAACAACTGCTCAGCTACTCTCTGCTGTTTTAAAGTTTACTGGTAACTGAGTGGCACAAAACATTTTTTTCAGTTCACAAAGCCACAACACCTACTGCTATACTGTATGTAACATGGTTGCAGTTATTTGTTTAACACAAGCTCATCACAGGGGACTTTTGTTTGTACTACTACATTATAATTACACAGCAGGAGTGAGGTTCACCCAGGCAAAAATCCTAAAAAGCTATTTTAGTTGTTTAGAAGTACAATATCATAGTTCCTCAGTCCCTTCCTTATAATGTTCCTTACTAAATGTAAGACCTTTCAGGACCTATTTAAAGACAACAATGAATGAAATTTAAGACCTGTGAAGTTCCACAGATATGAAGGAATATCCAGAATTACTTACGAACTCGATAATTGAAGATAAGGTGAAGTAGTTTGGTAAAGAATTACACTGGAAACCCCAAATGATCTTGTCAACAACCAAGCTGAGCGTAATGAGATATAGCTTGAATGGGGTGTCTGTAGACTCGGTTATCAGTTACACATTGGTGTTTTTGTAGTTTTATTACACAGTGCTATTTATAATGTCGAGAAAAAACTACAACACATGGAGACAATACAAACTAAGCATGTCCCCAAAACATCTGTTGGATATTTTAAGACATTTAAAAGATTTAAAGGCCTTAAAATCCGGTTGACCAATTTTGGGACAACCCTCCCAGTAGCGATATGTTCCATTGACATTCGCTCTTACAGAAGAAAAGAAAAGACACAGTACCTTTTAATAAAAAGTGACAAGCAAATCTTTAAATTCTTAAATTCAGATTTAATTTAAACAGTTTTCAATAGAAATTTGAGCCCTCGTTCGTAATAAAACCACATAAACACCACACAGACACACACACACACATCCATTCAAACCCAGCATTAACAAATATTTACACAAGCATAAACCAAAATCTCCCTGATTACTAAAAACATGTAAAATAGGTACATAGCATTAGTATGTGTCTAGTAATTCAGATAATTATAATAAAATGATCAAATTAAATAATATTATCCATGCAAAGTCTGTGGTCAACAATTACATTAAGACAGTAGCAGGTTTAATGTTAAAATATTTTCATAATCTACAATAGAATAGTGTTGTCATGGCTCTCCAAACAGAGGTGGCTAAGTGATAAAAGAGTTACTGTTTTAGTCAGTTTATATGTATAGTACAAGCATAATACTTGGACTGATGGTAAATTAAATATATATATCATATAAAATTCCTCCACCCTAAATGTCACTATGAATCAGGAGCACTGCTTCGTCTTTTAGTGATGAAAGCGGCTGAGGTCCTCATGAATCTCCGCCTCATCCCAGGGTCCATGGATGTTGTCCTTGTGCCTCTGCAGTCTGACAAGTACTAAGGGACAGAGTAATGTAACACTTCCGAGGGCCAGGGCCAACAGCACCGCCCCGCCAAGCCACTGGGAACCCAGGCCTCCTACCCCTCCAATACAAATTCCCACACACACCCCAATAAAGTGGCAAGGGGCATTCTCTCTCAGCCTCTGTAGCAGACAGGGCCAAAGGGCAAACACCAGCAGGGCACAGCTGAGCATGGCGAAGGTGTGCAGGGCCCCGGGTAACCTAGAGGCTAAACAAACAGAGGCAAACAGGGCCGCATTTAAAGAGAGGCTGCCCGGGGGTGACGGCTGGGCGTAAGGGAAGAATACTAGGTGGGCCAGCATCATCACAGCAGACATGGCATACACTGTGTCCGTACTCACAGACTCTGTTAGTGTTTTTAGAACTGGCGAGAAGCCAAAGGTGAAGGAAAGAAAAATAGTGGCACTCTGCAAGTTGGCCAGATGTGTGCGGGGCCCGCAGCCCGATTCAACACGACATGTCAAGGCTTGGTGCAGTCCATAGCCCAGCAGGCCACAGATGAGGCTGGTCAACAGCAGCGTGTCAGGGGACAACAGACCCTTAAGAGAAAAACAAAGAAGTGGATTAATTATAATACTCAGGTACATCATCAATCCAGTCAAGGCATGGTGTGCTCTATGAGGAGGATAGATCTTCTAAAGCTTCACCTTCTCCATGTAGAGCCAGAGGGTGATGAAAATGGCCACACAGGACAGCTGCTGTCCCACACAGCCTGCTTCTTTCACCACGGCCCAGTAATGGTAGTGACGAAGGCCCTCGTTCCTGCGCAGTTCCTCCAGGAACCTCTGGTCCACATAGTTATCAGGGAAGGGCTGGCGCTCCCACAACACCTTTCGCCAGGGCACAGCTGGACCTGGGGCACTGTCTGGCCCCATCACCCTGACCACACACACACAGACGGATTTGTGAGAAAGCATGTTTGAGCTAACATGTAAAAGGTGAAGTTTAAGGCTGAACACCTCCAGACTCCCAGGAGACGCTTCCAACACCCCCAGACTTACTGTGTGTTACCTAGTAAAAGTTCATTCATTTGACTTAGTTTAAAATATCAAGTATCAACTAACGAGGGCCATAAGCTCCTGCACTACACACCTACACAGAGGTAACTTCATTAAACTGTGCAATACTCTTTTTCTGTCTTTGTGAAATTTATATACCTTCCTGCGTATATTCAGATTCAATCGTATTGCTATTTTTTTAATTTTCACATCTTAATATTAACTTTTTTATTGCATTGTTATTTTTCTTAGTTTTTTACCTGTCCATTTGTACCATACAATTTACTGCTGTCACTTGGCAAATCCCCCCAGAGTGACACCACACAGTGTGGCTCTAGGTTTTCACAATAAAGCATTCTGAATGATTAAACACACATCATAGCTAACAGAAAGTGTCTTATCAACATCGGCACTAATTTACCACAGTGTAAACATATCTGACAATCCCATATAATGAGTGCGTCCAGGTAGCTGTGCAGTCTTGTGTGTAGTGTTGTGTTTGCTTATGGATGTTAGTGTATTTAACCAAGGGTCCTTGGAGGATGCCTATGAGATCTTGTCATAAGGAAAACAAAGTCAACTTATGATAGTTAATGAAACTGTAAATGGCTTATATGCAATTGGAAAGTAAAATGTTAAGAGTCTCTCTTTGTTCTCTTGCAACACAGAAAACTGAATGCATTTATTCTGCCTAGAGAGAATAAATATAAATGGAGGGTGTGCCTGGTCCTACCGCTACTACAAACGTTGTTCCTTTGTGGTATTTCCTGTTCTTTGATACAGTTGTTGTTAATAAATTGCTACATGAGCAGTGGCATCTCATGTTATTCATCGTCTTATGTAGAATTGAAGGTAAGGATAAAAAAATGTATTTCTTCTTAAGTTTATCACAGTTTACTCAGACACCGTATCAGTCACACTGTAACTGATACTGGAATACAGTCTTTGAGTTCTTACCTATCTATAGACACCAACATCATACATATGGATCTGATAGATGTGGAGCTTTTCTTGATTCATACTGACTCCAACCCGAGAGCTAACAATCTCTCTAATAAACTTTCATTAAACAATATCTCATTGAATTAATCACAAACAAACAGCTTTACGAACTTCCGCTGACACGATTTGGGCTGATATTAATCTTAACTGAGTTCACTGCATTTTGACGGTTGCGCCTTTTTAAGAGAAACTATAGCTACTTCCGGTTTTAACGCGATAGTCAAACCACCCACACCACATGTAAAAGTGTGTAAATAAACACTGGAGAGCGGAACTGTCTCTATAAATGAATGGAAAAAACGTTTCCCACCTACCTGGGATGTGATTGTTGTGAATGTACTTCCTCATCAAGTCATTATCCCGGAAGTGAAGCGCATGACCTGAGCTCACAGCGCCCCCTGTTGCTGGAAGTCTTGTAAAAGCACGCTGCCAGCTTGTCAGAACAATACTGATTACATCTTTTTATTTTCAATGTGTGTGTTTGTGTGTTAAACATACGTGGCCACTGCTCTGCGGACAGAGACAAGCCAACATACCTGTGACAACATTTCAAACTGAAAATGTTCTCACTGTTTGTGTCAGTTTACAGATATTTTTCATGGCAACCGTGGGACTCATCGATAACCTTATCTAAATTCTGTCAAGCAGCAGTTTGTCAGTGTGTGGACCTCAGCAGCCAATATCCCATGTTACATACAGCTCATACAGCCAGTCATCCAGTCGGATCAACGCAGCCGCAGACACTGACCACCATGATTATATCTACCAACACATAGATTCATAGAACAACAAGGAAACCTTATTTGGGATTTAATTTGAACTTGTCACACTAGTTGTATTTTTTAGTTTTCTGATGATTAGGCCTCTGTTACATGTAGACTATCATAGACTGTAGTTGCAGAGATGATCATATCTTCATGATGACAGTGTTTTCAGAAGGACTGGATCATTCAATCAGCATCTGATAGGCTAGTTGTATAAAAGGGCGATGCTATTAGAGCGTTGCCAAAGAGGGATGGTTATGTTTGGGCAGAATCACCTGTGCTTAGCAGGGCTCTCTGGTTCTGTACAATAGCAGTGCCTAATTATCAGATCCCTGTGCCACCGAATGAGCCCAGATGGCACAGTAGCTGCATGATTTAGTAACTGCTAGGTCATCTAAGCCGCTGCATACTCAAAGAAGCCCACATATCCAGCTTCTCTTTTGAACATTGCGAGATATGGCGTTTTAACTTTTCATAAATTTCCTGGGAAATAATTCATGAATCTAGATGGAAAAGTACAAGTATTTAATGGACTGAAATCTATACTAGATGTTATAAAATAGACAGATATGTATTTTTGGTTATTATCATCGATGAAGTTTTATCTTATGTCTTAACATACAGTACAAATAAACACAAACAGGGTTTTGTTTAGGACAAAGAGGTCAAAAAAAATTATGATTGTTTTTATTAATTTACACACACATTTAAAACTACAGAGCATTAGTGGAATAAATACCATAGCAGATCACATTCACTTCTCCCCACTGTTCCATCAGGGTAGTAAAAATATTTTTTTCAAAAAACAGTGTGGCTGTTGAATAAGACAATTTAACATACTCCTTCTCAGTAACATAGAAATGCTTTAAAAAATATTGTATATTTTATTTTTGTAGAACTCTGAAGTACTTAAGAATGTAATAGAAACTGGTTTCTACTATAATCTCCATCACTTAATCTCAAAACACACTAGTTAAATGAAGCACTAGAAACCATGGTTAAGATTAGCCGACAGAGGAATAAAGGATGGTAATAAGCAGCGAACAGAGGATGAACATTTCTTACAACCACACATCCTGTGTTTCTGCAAGTATGCCAAATACTCTGTTTGATATACCCAGACTGTATGGCAAAAACATTGTGAAAACAAAAATAAGTATATTTTTTAAGCACTTTCACCATATGGCTGGCAATGACTCCATGTATGATCTCTGCCCAACAGCAGAGCCGGGGAAAATAGAAATGATGGCAGCATGGAGCTTCTAACCATGTTTCAACTGTGATATCAGTAAATACCAATGACAGAAATACTCTGAGCAAACACATTCACAAGTTACCAGAGTATCCGAATAGTATACACACGACCAATGAGAGAAAAGCCTCAAAAGTGCTCCTCCACCGACACATCAGGGAAAGTTACACACCCATTTCCGGGGGGCCCCGATAATTCAATAATACTCCAGGACTCATAATGTTAAATTGCTACTTTGGCTAATAAAATGTGAGTATCAGATTAAAGACACAAGCATTTAAAAAGAGAAAGAGTGTGGCCAAAGCAGTGAATTGTTTGTGTATATCAAACTGAACAGTGCATCCATGTAGCAGTGGTAATGACCTTGCAGGTGTCGCTAAGATAGAAATAGACTTCTGTCACCAGAACGACAAGGCAGACTGAACGTCTTCTCACAGTAGGCGGCTGTAATCAGATACCTGCCATGTCACAGCAGAGGGTCCTGGAGTTGGCAGCCCTTTAGGCCACTAGGCTACAGGTCAGAGCAGAGGAGAGAAGTCCCAGGGTGGGCAGAGATTTTGGCTCAGTTGTGTTCCTCTTACTCCCTTGTCCCTTGGGTGCCAGAGAGCAGCAAAAGCAAAGTTTCCCCATCTGAAAACCTGGCGTTTCAGTATTGGTATAAAAGACGAAAGTGTGACTTAACTTCTGTTAACAACATAAATGTTTGTAACAATGGGAAATATATTTAAAGGCCTCACAGACTGACAACAGGCAGCTATATACAAACATCTAAGGCATCTCAGTGACATACAGGTACATTTTAAGGAGAAGCTAATGTATGGGAAGATAAAATAAAAATCTAATACTTCAGACACCATGCCCTCTTCATATAATTTAACTCAACACCCAAATAAAAACCTCAGAAGAAAAAAAAGGAAGACATTTTTGCCATTAGCTCTTTGTCATTTTAGGCTCCTTTAGAAAAAGAGTCTCGTCATGATCATGACAGCGGTGTCACTTCCTTTGAAGACTTACCAGAACAAGGAAGGACTATAAATGAACACCAAACAACATCAATAAAAAGAGAGAGACAAGGAGATTCCTCTTGTAAAGACACTGAGATTACAAGTTCCTGCTTGAAAACAGGGGCTCATGCCGTCCTGTCACATTTTCTTATCAAGAATATCAGTATGTCTGTGTGTATGCATGGACATGTATGTGTATTCAAAATATCTTTTGATAGGAGTCACAAGCCTGGGGGATCAGCTGCAAATAGAAGATATCTGTGGCCGTTAGTTTCTCTCTCTCTGTCTGTCCCTCCGTTGGGAGTGGTGTTATGTACGGACTTTCCTTTTATCTTCAAAGAGCGAGCGAACCAGGTAGACCTGAACCGCCGACACCATCATCATGACAAGGAGATTTATCACCGACCAAATGTTCACCCTGTCATAGTTACTCTCCTGAATGTTTCTGTCCCGAGCCTCGAATGCCCGCAGCAGCGTCTGGATCTGTACACTTTTGCCAAGTCGAGCCTTGACACTGTTGATGCTCTCCTGAAGAAGAAGAGACAAGTCAGACTGAGTGTAAAAAGTATAAAGTATAAAAAAAACAGGAAGGTACAACAAGAAACCTCAAATTCGTTTTATGTACCTGAAACTTGGCTAATAAAAAGCTTTAATTAGTACAAAATAAGAGAGGAATGGTTGTATGACAGCCCTGCGATATGGTCGCGACCTGTCTAGGGTGTCCCCCCACATCTTGCCCAATCTCCGCTGGGTTTGGCTCCTGCCACCTCCCAACCACTAAGGCTGAACAGTTAAGAAAATGGATGGATGGATAGAAATTAAGAGCGTTGAATTAGTTTTGAGGTTATAAACAAAGCAGCTCCCTCAGGTCTGTTTGTTCTACCATGACAAAACAACTTCCTCCACAGCTCGAAGTTACACTTCCTGTTGGCCTGATGTGACTTCTGACACAAATTAGTATGAGGGAGGGGGAATGCAAGCTGAAACATTTCGCTTCCCAATAGGTGAGAGTTCAGGACATTGTCTATTGTTGTAACTCACTCTCTGTGCCTTTGGCTGTATGTGGTGTATTGCAAGCTATTTTGTGGCCAGCCTGCTTGCCTGGTCACTTTGTACGACCTGTGTCAACATAGATGGAACGGTGACAAATGTCTCAACGGCAGACAAGAGAGGGGCTTGGTCTAAAATATTCATTGTGAAGAAATCACAATCAAACTTGTCAAGACCTAACCCTGGAAAAGCGATGCCTGTCATCTTCTCTATGTCAGAGTTTCTGAAGCCTCACCATAATGTCCTCCAGCCTCATGTCAAGCGTGTCTGTTCCCTGAACATACTCCTTCCATTCATCTGGATCTTTGTCTGCATCCATATTGTCCAGGATCAACTCAAAGAAGATAATCTTCTCAGAGACGGAGCTGAATGTGTTGTCAAAGCAGAACATGTAGTCTCCATCCTCAGTTTCAACACTGCAGGAAAGCACAGGAAGGTAGAGCTTACACATTGATCTCTTCCATTCATGTTTCTCAGATGATCTATTTAAAATGCTTGGGACTTGAATCTGAAACTACAGTCCCATAGAAAAGTATTGGGATGTCAAGTCCTATTCATTTGTATTTATTAAAAACTAAAAACATTCGGGTTCAAAATCAAAAGATTGTGTGAGACAAGAGTTCAGAATTGTAGCTGTTATTCCCTGGTATTTTACATCTAGATGTGTTGAAGAACACACGACATAGCAACTTTCCGCTTTATTGTTTAAACATTTAAAAGCAATAAAAAAAGTAAAAAAAAAGGTTTTGGATATCCCCCTGATTTGGATCCACAACAAAATTGTATTAATTCATTGTGGGGGCGAACTCTAATGAATTAAGAGCTAATGACTAAACAGATGCGGATGAAAATATAACCACCTTGGCAGAGTCGCTCAAATCTGAAATATCTCATACTCATCTTTTTAACTCAATTCCAAATGTCTTCAATGTTCAACAAAAACAAAAGGAACTGGCCATGACACTCCAGTACCTTTCGAGAGAAGTGTGTACTTACGTGTGTACTCCATCCGATTTGCGGTAGTCACTATACAGCACTTGGCCAGTGGGAGACGAGATATCAAAATCGACATCGAGACCGGCACCATCTAATACCTGTGGAAGGTGGACACACACACAAGGTAAATGGTAGAGAAAAACGAAGAAAATTGAGAGATATTAAAAGAACAGTAGCAGTTTCTGTAATATTCATTTCAGACATCACCCTTTGAGGAATGCTAATCTGTTGTTCTCTCAAAGTCTCCCCCATTCTCCACTAGACTTGGAAACATATTCCTTCACAGCAGACACTACCACAGATACATGACATTTCTCGGAATGTTTCACACAGGCACTTACGTCACTTAACATGTACACACACAGTCACAGCTATATTCAGTGCTCTGAGCTGACCAGCTTAACAGGTTCCTAACAATATAGAAATCGAGGTGTGAACAACTGAACATGCTTCTACACTTGCACAACACGTGATTTGATTTCAAATGTGGTTTTCATCCAAACCAACCTTGTAACGAACCATGCATGAATGTGTGTGACTGAGAAACACACCACACAGCAAACGTAGACAAAAAAAACAGGCTAAACAACAGGTTTAACAAGAATAATGTTATGTCAACGTTGACTTAACAGTTGAATGCTGTCACTGGTTCAGCAGAATGCAACCACAGAGAGATAGTTGTTCTGTTTACTCGGCAAATGTCAACAGTCTGCTGAGGTGTATGAGTATTTAGGACCTGATATTCAATCTCCAGGGAGGCATCTTTCCTCATGGTCTGGTAGAAACACTCCTTCCGACCGGGAGGCAGAGTGAACGTGAAGTCGCTGTCCAGGGACTGGGAGAAGGCAGCCAGCGCCACAAACCTCTCCGAGAGCAGAGCCACAAACACGGGCAGAACACACAGGAACGCCCTGTGTGCCTCCATAGTGAAATCCAAGAGAGCCGGCTCGGTGTTAGTTTGTGGCCGCCACTGTGTTGCTGAGAGGAAGAGCAGCTGACGACGTCCACACAAACTTCACTGGAGTTGAAATGTTCTCAGTACTTCTGACTGTCCATACTTCAGGACCCCGCCTGTTCAAATCCCATACACGTTTTTTCATTACCTAAAACAACACAGGATCAATGCACTGCTAGTTTGTTTTAATTCATTGTAATAATTCACGTTATTTATTTTACCATCACATATTATACATATTCAATAATTGGTACAGGCACATTTTTAGGGTCCTTATTAAATTGCATCCTGGGATACGTGGTTCTATTGCTCTATTTGGTGTAAACATAGATGTGTTAAAACATTTTTTTTATTCCAACACTGCAATTGACCAATGCAAGTAGTTTATCAAATTAAAATAAGGAGAAAAGTAAATAAAATGAAACAAGGTTTAAAAAATATTAGGGAGTAGATGGAATAATACAATTTAGCTGTATTTAGTCTTGAACTTTACAATCAATGATTGTATTTGAAATATCCTTCCATTCTGGTTTGAATCCTACATTTCTTGTATATGATTTGAAGGTGTTTCGTGATGTTGAGGAAAAAGTACACAATGTTCACATTCCCCACAGCCCTCTCACCCCCCACACACACTTAATGAAGTAATGCACACATGAACACAACTGTATTTGCATTTACAAACCCCATGTAACCACAAACTCCAGTTTGAGTGAAACATGAGTGGGTTGTGATCACATCTGTGTGTTTATTGCTTTGTTGGTTTTATATCAGAAAGGTGACGCGTTCTGCTCCACATCCTCAGTGCAGCGGGAGGGGGCGGGCTCTGTTCCAGACACGGCGCTGCAACCTCTCACGCAATTGGGCCGACCATTCCTCAAAGGCTTCTTGATTGGCCTGACGCGGGGCGTGGGTTGAACCTACCTAGAGCGCAGTTGCCTGTCAACAGCAGTAGCTGCTAAAGCAAGAGAAGAGGCGGACAAGCGCCGCACAATGACAACTAGCAGAGCTTTAAAGTGCGGGGCTTAGTCACAGGAAACGTTGCCCTGCTAACTTGTGATTAGCAGAGACTGTGCGCTGGTTCTTCGGGGGGTTTGTGAAGCCGTGAGGGATCAGACAAGAGCCCAAAGAGCGAGGATGTTGGTCCCCGCGGGAAGATAATGAAGAGGCTGCGCGTTTTGTTGGTGTGCCTCGTTGTAGCTCTCCTGTGCTGGTAAGCCTAGCTCCTCCACCCACCTCACCGACGACATGTAACCACACACATGCCAGCCAGGAGACACACGGTCGGTGGTGACCGCACCGTCTGTCACGTCGTTGTTCTCCCCCTGTGTTGTTATCTATTGTTAAATATCCGCCGCTCACCAGTGAAACCATCCCCCGCAGCTGCTCAGCTAACATGGCCAGCCGCGCTGTGGGATGTGTAGTTGACCTCCAACTGGAGAAAAGAGCCTGGATATGTTTGTTTGGTGTCGTAACTGGCTGACCAACTATGTGTTAGTAGATCAGTTATATGTTGTTGTTGAATATCAACACAGCTAACTAATCTAAACCGTTGAAATTAGGCTGAGCATGCAGTATTTCTGTATGTTAATAGTGACAGGCTACTTTCTCTAGAATTATATTTCTGCATATATAACTTCCTCTACCTGTCACTTGATGCTTCGACTAACAATTATTGCGTCATGTATTATTTTTCAATTAAAATAATTGTCCACCTAAAGAGTTTGTGCCACAGCTACACCATCAACTAGTTATAGTACTTGCAATGGTTCTCATTTTAGAATGAGTATATGTATCCAACAAGCTTGGGAAAGCAATACAGTTTTCTGTTTTTAAGCAAATAATACGTAAACATGTTGCGATTGTTTACCTTATTAATAAATAACTTCTTCAATAGTTGGTGAAGGACAAATAGATTAACCTTAGGTCAACAAGGGCCAGGCAATACAACAATATCAGTAATTGTTGCAATCTTATTCAAATAATAGCAATACATTCAATACATATCAATACATTGCTTCTGCATTGTGCAACCAGGCAAAGCAAAGAGGTATAACATAATTGATCTACCTCAGATTTTATCATGGGTTTTTCATTCTCTGCTCCCAAAGAAGAGTTTAAAACCTCAAACCCTCACTCTGGAGAAGGAGATCAGTTTATCATGATAATTATCCATATTGACTGATATAATCATTTTGATCTTGATATTTTTTTCTGGCCGTATCTTCTAGCCATAGTGTCAAGTAAGTAATTATGGTTGATCAAAATCTGGTGCTCAGCTAAACACTGACCGGCTATAGGTTAAAGTCATTGTAAAGGTAATAACCCATGGTAAAAAGTAATCAACCATTATACTTACAGATGTCACTGATCGGTTTCTGTGCAAATAAACTGACCAAATCCAAAATGAGGGTTGACATCAGCTAGATGAACCTAACTAATGAATTTGTTTAATCTCACAGGCACGGAGCAGGTGAAACTAACAGGGTTTGTGAAATGGGATTATCAGAGCAGCTCACAATCCTCCTTTGTCATGAAAGGTGACTCAGGGGCTCGGGAGCTTCTCTTGGAGTGACACGAAGAATTCTCTTTTCTTGACAATATAGAAACTGAGTGACTGTTTTCTTTGGTAGAGTATATAACCTTAGTCATTATAGTTAGTTGACAAATAAGTTATTAATATCATAAAATAATACTTTTTGAGACTCCAATAACTAAGCTCTTGCAGACACCATGTTTTATGTGTAGACCGTTTTGTTTCCAGAAAATTATAAACCTAATACCCGCACTGCCAGTAAAGAGTTAACAATGATTCTGCAGACATAACTTTGGTCATAATGGATTTCATTCAGGCTTGAGTGCCCATCTTTATATCCAATAGAGTCTCCCCTCCTCCCTGCTTCCTCGTAGCTTAAGAAGCAGATCTTAGTCCTCATATTTGATTTATTATCATAGACACTATGAGCGTAACATAATGTCTTCATCAATAAGTCAAACTTGCTCTTGTGCAACTCTGCTGTATTTTATTCACGGTATTCATGCTTTACTAAAAATAGGCAAACTGGCATGAATAAGTCTAAATGTTTGGTCAGCCTGAAAAGAAGAACACGAGGGGACTTGATGGATTGCAAACAGAATCAGATGAAGCATCCACCTCTTAGTTTGTAACCGTTGTACCTTTTTATGAAGAATCATCACCTTCACATAGATTAGATCATTTTGAAAGGTTTCAGGTGGTTCTCAGATAGGATTTATCCGGGCTGGTTGTCATTGTAGAGGACAAACAAAGAAGGACGGAATGAAAACCCAACATTTAAGCAGGGTTTTACTTTCTGCCTGCTGAACAACTACCACAGGAATCAAGAAAGATGTTGTTAGTCATTTTAATTCAAGAAATGTCCAAAGACTAAATCTACAAATCAGACTGGTCTCAATCTTCAATAACGGGTGGATTTGATTACAGCTGTGCATCTCCAGCGTTTGGTTGCTTTAAAACGCTGGTGCACTCTCTCACTTTCCTACAGATTAATTATTGTCTATGCAGCCACATGCATATACTACATTACTAATGCAAACCCTGTTTAGTGTGTTGCTGATGGCTTCTCACTCCTCCGTGCCAACTCTCACACGTCCCAGCGGGAACAGCAAATCAGTGAAGGAAATCGTTTCAGTAATCCGAAGGTTTCCAAGGCAGCCGCGATTTGAGGCATAGAAAGAGGCTCTTTAGTGGGGGACTGGTGAAAAGTTACTTTGGGGGGGACATTCTGTCATTGTGCTTTAACTCTAGTTTTTAATTAACCTGTACTTTATGAAATGACAATGGCTAATATGGACATTTCAACATCTTTTAGCTATGTGAAGTCTTGCCCTCAGTAGGCTTCATTACTGAAATGCCATAGGCATAGCAGAATGTGTTCTGTGTTAAATGCTGCCCCTGCACTCGCATAGTCGGCAACAGGGGTGTTACTGTGCACTGCTGTGGCAGGCTGATGCCTTCAGCATCACTAGTGTGTCAGAAGTGTGTGAATGTGCACTTCAGGTGTGTTTGTGTGAGGGTGCACATTTACAGCCAGCTTAGTTGTCAGTAATAATAGCTCCCGACAGACATGCACTTTCTCTCCCCTATAGATTTTAAGTCCAGTGCCGAGATGTAGGCTGAATGTGTTGTGTCAGCAACACATTCAGCTAACACAACCCTTATTGCTGTTTACACACTGATCGAACTCAATGTTGTTTAACCTCAACAGTTGACATCTAATTGTATATTCTGTCCAACTACCAACGAGGCAACGTAAACAACTGGACTGCAATCATTGCATTTGCTCAGTAGTATGCTCAACAGAAATAGCTGCATGTCTTGTCATTCTCTCATTCGGAGATTATTATTATGTAATGTGATTAGCACTCATGAGATAACTCTGTAGCAAAATATCCAGCTGGGATTTTCTAATATATTCCCCTTAGACTAGCATAACAAATCTTTGCAATTCTCTCAATATGTGCAGGTGCAATAAAGTTGTCAACCTAGTGCTGTTAATTAATCTTATGTTGGTTCCATACTAATCAGGATATTTAGTCAAATAAACTTTTCCTCTGATTTTGGACCTCGCGTCTAAACGCAAACTGCGTTTTAAATCATATTTTTACAAACGTCTTTCAAAATGCAGATTTCAGAATTCTGGTTACTGTGTTTCTGTGTGTACATTTAAAATGGAGTATTTAGGAAACTGTAATGTCACAGTTTACTTCGTGCAAGTACACTGATGCTTTGTGTCATGATTTTTTTGGCATGTGCCAGAAACAACAATAATAGAGGTTATTTACCAGTGTGTGGCTATTACATGTTACAAGTTCGTTGCTAAATTTATCATTCACAGGGTCTGCTACACTCCATATGTGTTGGACCACAACGCTATTCTCTGGTATTTGGTGGATTGTTGATGGAGACTTTATTGTCACCTACTGGCTGCTTGTTTGAGTGTTTTTAGTCAATTTGTGTTCTCATCTGGACAAAGATGTTGTCATGAGGACAGGGTTTAAGGACTTTGAGTTAAAATGTCTTTAGAGTGTTGTGGAATGTGTTTGCCTTTACTGCTTGTGTTCCGATCTTTGTCCTTTATGTTTTGGCACCAAACCATGAGAAGACCACAAGGTATTGCTTGTTTAACCTGTCCTTTTTCCACAACCATCTATAGGATTTCATGGTCTATATGGACTTGTACTTGCCCTGTGCTGTAGATAAGGGTTTCGCAACTCACATTTCCAGTTCTTCGGCAAATGTTACCTTCTGCTCTGCAAAACAAACATTTTGTCACTAGAGACACTCAAAAGGAAGATCACAAAATGAGTATGTGCTTTCTGAATGCAGGGATTAAAGTCATCACTACACTCAGTTGGAGCCAAACAGGGTACGGTCTGCGCAAGATGGATGCACCCATGTGGTGTATGTCCTTACCACTTGGCTATCAGGGTGCCCCCCGTATAGGAAGCTTCGCAGAAATCTTGCAAGTGTCCCAGGAAGGACAAGATCGTCTCTCTGCATATTTAAACAAATCCTAATTGGCCACATCAGTTAAGATGGGCCTGTGAACGTTTTTGACTAGCCCTTCATGTCTCTTTATTTCCCGTGTCTGTGCACAGAAGAACAGGCTGCATTTAGTACACACTACGCAGTACAAAGAAGCAAGTCACATTATAGCTAGAGGAGCCTCTCGTGTGTTCAGGCCACATTGTAAAAGTTCCCCTTTTTGAGGCAGTTATTGCATAAGTAGATCCTCCTGGTCACTGTGCACTTGTAGCCATGGAGCCTCTCATAAGGCTTGTGTTTCTGACTGGTAGATACTCACGGCCATCTGTACTGGGCACCGAGAGCAAATGTCAAAGAAACAAAGACAGCTCTGTGTGTGTTTTGGGTTATTCCATCCTTGGAAAGGGAGTGGTGTCGGAACATGAAGGTGAAAGGGAGGTAACAAAGCCTGCCTTTGGTCACGATGATGTTGCTTACTTTAGCCTTTCCTTGATGCTCATCACCTCCCAGCTATTAATTTAATCCTGCAGTCATGCTGTAACGTTTGTGGCCCTGCAATACCATGTGGTTGCTGTGATTTACAGCATGTGTGTCTCTACATGTGCTTTGTTATCTCTCATCTTTAGCTCAGCATTCATTAGATGGCCCTTTGTTGTTCTGATATTGTACTGCTGGAAACCTGGGCTTTGTGAATAATGTGACCGATTGCAGGAAGAATTACAATGTATGGATTTAGTTCTCTGGTACCTTACATATTCCCAATTGTATTTATAGTTACAGGATGTTGCCACATTCTCACTTCCCGTTGAGTTATGGATAGGCTAAAGGACTTGAGCAACACTACCTAGTCATGTATTATGTTATACCACCTTTCAAGGAGCAGGGCGGCTGTGGTTAAGGGGGTAGAGCATTCGTCCGCCAACCAGAAGGTCGGCAGCTCAATTCCAGTCTTCCCCATCTGCATGCCATTTAAAGCATTTTGAGTTGTGTACAAGACCAAGTGCTGCATACCAGAAACACATTTTTTTTATCTCACAGTATAAAGTGATCATATTATCGAGTAAAATAAATTAGCGCATATTGTTAGGGCTGGGCGAAAGGACTTCAAATCAACATCACATTTTTTCAAACATTTACCTCGATTCCTGTAATGAATTTAATCGACTACCCCATAATGAGCATAGTGGTAAACCGGCAGTTTGTGAATACAATGCATCGGGGAAAGTATTAACCGACATTAGAAAAATTAAGTAGGTAGGAGGTTATAAATATCAATACATATTCGGTTAATTGGCCAGTCCTATATATTGTGAGGAGCTTGGAGTGTATCCATGTAGCATGCTTGTTTTCTTATTCTTTCTTAACCAGCCTAACTTTCTGAGCTAAGGTACCTCTTATATATATATATATAAGGTGCTTTTTGTCAAATAAGGGCTCTGTTTGATTAACTTACATCAATTAATTTACAAAGAACGTCAACTTCTACTTCAGGATTATCATTCGCTGAAGTCCTGAACCAGTTCTGCAACTTCATGTCAGTATTTCACTGTAATGTTACAGCAAACTCTCATTGTAAAGGAATATGCAAGAACAGATTGAACATTTGCTGGACCCATCTTGATGCAAAGCTATAGTTAACAATGAATAATTAAAAAAAGCAATGGCAGCACGCTAACCACTATACTTTTCCATGAATGTCAATTATTGTTAGTAACTAGTGTTAGTAAAAGAAAAGTGTTTTTTCCTAAATCCCCTCTGTAAGCTAGACAAATGTACTGTATCAACTTGAGCTTCTGGTGCCAACAGATTCATTATTAAAAAGCTCCTACAATTTGAACACACCATATTGAGTTTTAAGGACTAGGATTTTTATTAGCTAACTATCCTTTGTTAAATCCAAAATAATGATCCCAAAAAATAACTGCTTACATCAGTTTTTTTTGACAATGGTTGGCTGGTTGCACATGTTCAATGTACATATGGGTTTTAATTAAATACTTTGACTGAGTCTGGGCCTGAGCAGCTGTCACTGAATGTTTTATAACTTGAAATGCATGACCTACCTTCTGGAATGAAAACGTCTTACTTCCTGGACTGTTGGCTGAGAGACCAGAGTCTCAGTAACTGAGAGTCCATCTTTCTGTTGTTGTTGTAGCATGCCACAGTTTAGTACAGAAGGCTGACAGCCCTAGTTTAATGTGAGGGGACAGAGCTGGACTGGCACTCCAGACCACACTATTGTTCCTGCCCACTGGCCATGGAAACTGATGAGCACTCTGAGCTCTTTTGCCTGCTGGCTTTTCTGCTTCCCAGCTGCACGACACTGTATGTCGATGCTTTAGGCTTGTGTCTTTTTTTATAACATGAGCAATGTGAGGTAGTCTAAGTGAGCTAATGCCTTGGGTAGATCTAATGTGAGGCGAAATGAGGTGAAATCTGCAGCGGAATCTAAAGCATGTGCTCAGTGGTATGGCGAACAAGATTCTGTTTGTGACGGTAGCCAGGACCCTGCAGCTGTATTTGTCAATATTATTTGTTCTGCACAACATTTTTTTTTGGTGAATTTTGTGACCTTAACTTCTAGGCTTGTCATCAAAGAAGCAAGACAAAATGTTATGGGTGGCTGAGTTGATGCCTATAACAGTCCAACTTTTCAAAAAGAATCACGATATTCCTTTCTCTTTAATTCCTGGAAGCAGGAACATCTTTGCTGGTTCTTGTTGGTCACATAGTTTTTCAGTAAAAGTTAGACCTGCTGTGAGTTGAATGAGGGCCAATGGCCTGAGGCTCTTTCAGTGGTTACAGAGCAAATGCCTCTGTTTACCGTGTCAGTGAATAGCACTCTGAGGGTGGAGACTGTTGAGTCTTAAAGGTGGAGACCTGCGTCAGAATACTAATGTTGTTTGGGTATGGCAAAGAGAAGACAGTTCATTGATTAACTGTTTGATTAATGATCTTTCAGTTAAAATTTGTTTTGTTGCACTTTTTGTATTTGTATGGTAAATATCGTACACAATTTTCAGTCTTAAGTTGTTTCACTTTTCATGCATCTTAGTACAGCCGTGTGTTTAAATTACTTGTGGATAGGTGACTGCACTAAAACCATTTGCTTTTTCCTGCCCTGCTAGAGAAAGGGACTATTTTTCTCCTCCTGAAAATGCTCTGGTTTTCTTTCCCTCCCCTCCCCCATTCTTGCTTGCTGCTCTTTTTGTTTACCTTTAAGAGCAACTGAGTGGTTCTCAATCTTCTTCAGTGTGCGTGTTGGTCTATTTCTCTTTTTCTTTGTTCGCGTCTTAGTCTTGTAGGCAGCATGTGTGTAACTGTCTTTGCGTGCATGTACCTTTGTAAGTCTGTGTGTGAGTGAGGGCAATATACAGAGGGCAGGTCCTGTTCAAGTCTGACACATAGTGCTACTACAGAACATTATGTACTAAAGCTAATGAGGGCATGTTTTCCTAAAGCCGGCACATATAGACAGACCCACCAGCTCTCAAGTACCCACCATAATACCAGTGCCTTAAAATCTTCTTTCCAAACCTGCCTGCTAAGTGTAAGATCCCATTATCGTATATCACATGCTGAAATAATTATATATGTCCTACACATTAGTTTTTGTTTTGCTGAATATGTTGCTGTGAATATGTGTGAAAGAGTCCATAGTATTCATGTCATTTTTTTCTTACATTTTTAGGAAGTTGTGCAATGTTTACATTGTAGCGCCTATGGGACATTAGTGTTTCATCACGCTGCACGTTAGGACATTGTGTACCGGGGTGAATGTTTGATGAGTTTCTGTGCTCCCACTGTGCTTGCTGATGCATGCATACTGATAAAGAGCGCACATGCATTGTTGAGTCCACACCCACGCCAACCTACACTGGGAAAAATGGCTTTTCCTATCAAATTACATTATATCACATGACTGCGTCCTTCAGTCCTTTTGTTCTGAGTCAATGTTCCTGCTGTCACGTTCCCAAACCTCTTTGATCCCCGTCTGACTTGCACTGCTGTGATGCTCGACACCGTCACAGCTCGACTGTTGCCAACACACAGAGTCCCTCAGAGTTTTGTCATCATATTTGACTTGGTCTTAATTAATTTCACTGCTGATGAATGCAATGTTGTTCAGGCATTTTACAGACTGATACATGATATGATTCTGAATCCAGTAGAAACGGATGTTAAGTCCAATTGTTGGTATAGTTTCCGTTGTCAAACCCAGATTATATCCTAAATGTATTTTGTAGCTATTTGCCAGGAACTTAAATAAATGTAAAGTAGAACCTTGACTTTTTTTTATTTTAATCCCCACTGAGAATAGTGTTCTTGCAATTTGAACTGCTTTAATAGGCCAAACCATTAATCAAGGGAATAATAAATCAATTAATTGATGATGAAGACAGTTGTAAGATCCAGCACAAAACACAACAAGGAGGAGACAGCTTCTGTCTATACATTTACACGAAAATGACACTCTCTATCGGGGACTTGTTAGGTGAATATTATCTTACAGGATCAGCACTCGCTCTCCACCCTCATGACCAGGCCTACTTGGCACTACAAGCTTATTTCCAAATAGAGGTGTGTCTGTTCATCCGCACTGCAAAGGCTCCTGTGTACATGGAAGTACTTATGTGCGTCAAAAAAGTCGATCAGAAAGACAAACAAGGTTCACAAATAACTTAAACTAATGTGGATTGTCAGTTTATTTCCATTGTACGGATTGACTTTAAGATTATGATCACCTGGCTCTGATGAGAATCCGGATGAAGTGGTGTCATTCTGCCGGGAACTACTCAGCATGAGTAAGTGTGTTTTTATTACCCTGACATTTTCGTAAGAATTATACTCCGCCAATCAAGTTCTGCCTGTTCATAATTATGGCATGAGTGTGTAGGCACTTTGTTCCTGAACAGGGCTTTAAGATGACAAAATATCATCCAACTTTGTCATGTATTACGTTTTTACTCGTTTCCCTGCAGTTATTTCAGCTCCCTGTTTGAAATAAACATAGTAAGTCATGGCAATAAGGATTAAATATGGAATCGATCCATAGCAAGAGGCCACAGCAAATCTTACCAATACCTGCAACTTGAAACTTTTTGATTTGACTATTTCCCTCCAAAGACATCTCAGTGCAGATCATTTTATAGTCTGCTGGTTTAGTGATTAACCTACCTGTGCTGCCTGACTATTAACACATTTATCACTTAACTGCTTGTGTTAAAAGTTGCTCTGTTTTTCTTGTCATGCAGAAACCCTCACTGGAAGGAAAACACTGAGGTGTCAGTATTTAAAAAAAAAAAAAAAATCACTTCCTGGAATTAATTTGAAGAAGTTTAAATGTTAAAGATTTGATTTAACACACATTGATGTAACAACTCTACATCTTCTCAAGCTTGCCAAGTTATTTTCTTGCTGTGAACTATTAACAAGTTCCACATCTTTCTTAAGGTGTATAAAAGGGATAGACCCCAAATCTTTTCTGATGCAGATCTTTGGTTCAGTTAGAACAGATTTCCTTCTCTGAGAAATTCGATAGATTGAGACCCAGATCCTGTTACCAGGAGCAAGCGAAGTCTTTAATGTTTCTGCTGGGAGGCAGTTTATGTTGTATATCTTATTCTTCTATACAGCAAGTCAGCACACAACATAAAAGCACTAAGAGAAATTAGCCTGCAGCTACTCCATCCCCATCTTATAGGCCTTATGTCACTCCATGAAAAGAAGAGTAGCGAATAAAGAAATGTGTTTTCAGGACAAAGGTTTAAACTCTAAGAAAAACCGAGGTTCTGTCAAATGCTGCGCTGCTTAGAATTTTCAGCAATTTGAGTAAAGATACATTGGCACGGTTATCATAACCTCGTTTATATAAAGGTGCACTGACAACTTAATTTCTGATAATAGTTGACTGGCATGATTCAAATTTAGAGGGGTCTGTGGGACATCTGGCCCTGGCGGTTCATTCCTTAATCTCTGTTTTGAATTCAACAGTGTGGATAAGAACAAATTACATTTTAGAAGTCAGAGGGTTTCTTGTTCCAAACCAAATCTTGTCAGGCCCCAAGCTGAGTTTGTGGGTTTACATAGGAGGAGGAGTTCAGGGCAAGCACAGAGCCAGTTTTTCTGTGTGTGCAAGACTTCAGGAGAAGATGTAAAGGGGAAAAGAGCACAGTGTTTCTGTTTCAGTCATTAATATGGACCTCGGTTGCCTATCTTCGTAAGGCAGTTATAACCTCAGTGACATGGTAACAAATAGGGGCCTATTGTGCAGGACTTTGTGTGTGATAGAGCTATTCACCAGTTCAGCCACGTTGTCCTGGCTACGCGGAGGATGCACCAGTGGAGAGGATAATGGAGGATCAGCAGGCTTTAGACCGAGCTGCTGCCTGACATTATTCTATGCTTTAATGTGGAGGAAAATTAAGACGCACATGCAAACTTCAACACATAAATACAGTCAGTCCTCTAAGGCTGGATTTTTAGGCTCCGCTTCCCCCTCCTCCTTCTCGTCCAACCAGTGACGACATGTTTTTCTCTGCATGGCAGATGCGCTGGCCTGCTTCTACTGGCAAGCCCTGGTACATCCCCCTGCCCCACAATCCACCTCTGCCCACGTGGATCCTGTTCTCTCTCTCTATCTCTCTCTCTCTCTCTCTCCCTATCTCTCTCTATACTCACTGCTCTTTCTCTATACGTTCCTCTTCGAGATTGTTTTTCTTCTTGGGTGTTTAGCAGAGTGTGTTAGTTACATATAGGTTGTCTGCCTGTATGAAGGATTGGAGATGTAGCACTGTGGGGAAAAACGTGCGTTGGTTCGTTCGCTCCCTCTCTGTGATCATATGATTAGGCTGGTGACGATAGGGTCAAAAATGTATTACCATGATAAATAACATTATTATTTTTTATAAAGATTAATGACTGTCTCTCTGCTCTTAAAGATGAGTTAAATCAGAACTTTCACTAAGGAGAAAAAAGTTTAACTTTTAAACTAAATTATTCTAAGCTGTTTTATTGCCCAAATCTAGTCACTACATAATTACATGTGTCTCCATAGCCTGTTGCATCATTTACCCAGATCCAGTCCCAGCACCACATGTCATATATCAAGAATACTCTGAACGTCTCTGAAAACTATCACAAGACTTTGCTTCAGGGAAGATCATACGGATGCACAATTCACTTTCCTGTTAAACTCACAATCGCCTTAACATCTAGTCGAGTGCCTTTGGCATGTTGTTAAGCACTTTGTTAGCACAGTCGGTTATGACACATCTCTTATTTATCCATCTCTTTGTTTTGGCGTCACATTTGACCCAGTGACGCAGTTCAAGTTTCTTTATTTAAGACCATTATGGAAGTAAAGACTTGGTGTACATCATGTGCTATTGGTTAGTTAAAGTCAGTGTGTGTGTGTGTGTGTGTGTGTGTGAGACAGAGAGAGTCTATTTAATGAAACGCAACAAGCAGCTCTGAGATTTAGGCCAGGGGCTGGACATGCAGCCACTAATCTGTCCTGGCTCAGCTTGTTTATAGTACGTGTGTTGCACTGTCATGCCATGACCAAGATGGGTGTATTATTGTAAGTCGCTTTGGATAAAAGCGTCAGCTAAATGATAAGTAACAATGTGTATGAGGGAGCAGATGGACAAAGGCAAGCTGCTGTGAATCAAAAATTACAACTGATGTATGGAAATCAAACTCTGAGACCAGGTAAACATCCTGCCTGAGAAGAGATCAGAGCTCAGTGCCATGTAGCTTGTGAGCGTTTCTGACTCGGCCTGTTGTCTCTGCAGGTTTTTGTTGACCCAGTCAGATGGTACAGTCCAGTACAGTTGATTTGATCCAGTTATGGCCCGAGTCTGAATGGTCCTAAAGCCAACAGGAAATATCAGGGGATTTGGCTGCTCGGAACCAGCACAGACAGAGTATCAGGATATGTAGTCAGTATGTCTGGGTGCATCTGTCCAAAGCTGATTTGGACAGATGCATGTTGTCACCCGTGTCTGTATGTTGGTGTGTTGCATTGGCCAAGGAGGTTTTTATCAGTGTTTGTCTGTAAGTTGGCAGAATTACACAGAAATATACTGAGCAGATAAAAACGTAACTTGGTGAGGAATGCAGTATAGGTCAGGGAAGAAGCCGTCAAATCTTGAGGTGAATGCAGGCAAAGGATTTTTTGTTTTACTTTCTTCAATTTAGGGTGTATTTGTTTGTTGAAATGTTAACCAATTTCTCATGGAATAGTTCATGTAGGGAATTGATTGACTTTAAGGGGATTGATTGGCCTTGGTGGAGGTATTTGGCATTTTGTGTTAATGCGTCTTAAGTGTTGAATCCAAGATTTTCTTTTCACTTTCTATACAATTTTTTGACGGATATATCATAGATATATGATAAGTTTATAATTAAGGTTATCAGTCCACTCCCTTTTTCTTTTATATTTCTACTATAAGAAACAGACCATCTTGAGCATGATTGTGGTGGAGGTATGGTCTGCTGAGTGTCATTCTAGTTCTTTAACTGTGTTTTAGACGTCAGAGGGGAACCTATAGGAAAGAGAGACCGGGGCCTCTGAACTCGGACAGGAAACGGTGTAAGGAGATAATGAGGAAGAATGCACCTGCCGGCTGCTGACTCATTAATCTCTTCACAAGCTCTTCCTTCCTTAGCTTAGACATGACCCACTAACGTACAGTACACGGCACACTTAAACATCCATTCCTTTTGTGATCTATGCATTTCTCTCCATATGTGGGTCATATGTTCTCCCCTTTTATGTTTCGTAACCATTCACATTCAAAAGTAGGTCAGAGTACACCCCCATCGCAGATCCTGAAAAGCAGCACCTTCACCTATCCCCCTCCCCCAATTTCCAGCTGCTTTTTTTACTTCCGAGGAGAGATGTCAACACTCGCTTCTTTCAGTTCATTCATTTAGCTGACACAGTGCAGCGGAGGGGGTTATCATTCAATTAACAATTAACAAGTAGCTCATTTTGTAAAAATCATTTCCGGTCTTGATTTGTTCCACATAGTCTAATCTCTGCAATTGAATATTATTTCAATAGCGATCTGTGACTTGGCTGTTTACCATTCAAACATTTAGGCAAATCAGTCAAATTTGATCCATCACGGAAGTTTATACAGGATTGTTAACTCTGTGACGTGTTCACTTAAAAGCGTACTGTGTTTTGTTGTCCATTAGTCACCTGTATGTGTTTACACAAGCGTCCTCTTATCAGAGTGATTAAAAGGTTTTTACATTGGGGTGTATTGATTCTCCAAATCTGCGTTTCCGTTGAGACTTTGATCTTTGAGCTATGATTTGTGCCTGGGGTGGAGTAACTATTACTACTGGCATGATCTCTCAATCAATGGTTGGATCAAAATTGTCATGGGACAAACAACAAAATAATCATAATGCAAAATATTTACAAAATGTACAGCTTGACCTTTAAAAAAAATAAAAAAAATAACTATGTAATGCTCTTGATTTGTTTAAGCCTTAATTATGAAATGAAAAACAAGTTTCTTACCTAAGTAAATAATGAGAAGTCATCGGGCTGCACCTGCATTGGTGGTAGTGGTTTTGGGTATTGGTATGTTTTAGGTCCTATAATGCATTCGGTCTTGGTTTCTGAACCGCAAATTATATGTAAAATTTGAGGGTTTAAACAGATTTGTTGATTAACAATACTCTATGTAAGTTATGACTTTTCCATCTAAATGTAAATACAACTGCAAATACAATTTTGAAAGGTTAGGTTTTAGACGTTTTGCTTGTCATCTCAGGGGGTGACTAACATGAGCCTGACTTTCATCAAAGTTCCCAAAACTCAATCAATGAATGGTTGTTGTTTTTTTGTGGTATGGACTTTTACTATTTGGGTCTTTAAGAATGTATTGTATTTGTTGTGTAGTTAAATGGCATACAAAGGAAAACTAGTCATTATGTGAAAGTAGAGTGTGAAATTAGAGGGTGGGAAATCAAAGGTTTCTCAGAAAATGTTAGAACTTTGAAGACCTTGATTTAAAATAAGCTCATTGACACCTAGCGAATCATTCAGACCATGCGCGACCTTAGAAAAATGTGTTGAGCAATTTAATGGCTTTGTGGTATTCTGCGCAAAGACGCCAGAATGTGAGTCTCTCAACATGCAAATATTTAACAGAAATTCAAGGTCCATACAAATACTGCTCTCTTTACAACCGCAAAGTTCCTTTGACCAAAGAAGGATAAATTCTAGCATATAGGATCGTCTGTGGGAAAATCTGGCACTAAAAATGTTTAGCTAATTATTACATGTTACTTATTTGGGATACAATCAAATGTTTTTCTGTATAATGATTGTATTCTGACACATAACCATGATAATCATCCTCTCATAACTCTCCTTTTTGAGCATTGACTTTGTTTTCTTGTTTTTAGTTTCTTGTATCATCTCATGCTGGTGGATATACAGTGTACTAAGTTATGCATAGATGTTAGGTAACTCAATGCTTTCAAATACTAGACAGAGATTAAGTGCTGTAACATATATAAGGTTGTGAGAAATCTGAGAGGTGTTGTGTCAAGGAATTAGGATATTTTTTTTACCTCGACCAAGGTTATGTTGTCAACATCACTGATTTCTTTTAACGACATAGGGCATCAACTTTGGTGGAGGAATACTCTCTCCAAGTAGCCTTACTTTAATGATTTCTACTTTGAGTTCTTCCACATTATTGTAAACAGAATATAATAATATATGATAATAACCTTTGCATGTTTTATCTGTTGTTTGTTTGTTGAGGTGAGTGCAACTGGCTTGACTGAACAGAACTTAATTTAATGTCACTTTCTTTTGTTTACTCAGGTCCTCATGGCCCACGGTACAAATGATTACTAAATATATTATAAAACATTTTCACTTTGCGGTTTTAATTTTTTTTCAAATTAGGTGAATGCATTAGTGAGAATGTTTGCCCTGCAGGGATGTCACGTTGTCCTTTTTATATCTGTGGACATTTAACAGCAGACTCTTTGTAGCATCATCAGAAAAACACGCACATCAGTGTACATGTTTGAGGGGTTGAGGGTAGGAGAGGATACCTGAGACATTTGAAACGTATTGCAACATAGTTTCAAGCTATGGATCTAAGTTTAGCCAGGAGCCTATATAAGCTCATGGTTCATATTTACAGCTTAGTATCTGTACACTCCCGGACTCTTAGGTTTCCCTCCCTGGCTTAAGGTGAAATGTTAGGACATATAGGACATACCATTTTCAGCAGGGGACCAAAACAACAACAGTGCATGTCATGCCTTGGTGATAGACATTAAATAATGGTTTTGGCACTTGTGTTCAATATTCAGACAATAAATCATTGACATTAACTTGTAAAATGGAGATAAACCACACTTTTGCAATATTTTTATTGTATCATTCGAGCACTTGACCGCAGGTCCTTTGTTTTGTGTTTCTGTCGGCCATTGGCAAGAGATGATGGTGTCTGTCCTCCATCAGTCCTACCGGAGCAGAAATAATTAGGCTACAGAGCCTCTTTCATTGCTGCTGTTACACAGCCAACAGACATGTTGTAGTAAGTAAATTTCTGGTTATTTGGTAAAGGGCATATTGAAGCAGTTCCAATATCCATAAATCCAATGGAACAGACTGCACAACAGTTCCTGGTACTCAACAGGATGTTATCTCATCTTTCCATCACCTCAGATGTGAATAAACAGTGTCCTGATGGGGAGGCGTTCTGAGTGACAGGACACTGACTTGCACAGATGGTTGCAGGGTTGACAGGGTGCTAACACGACTGTCCATGTGTCCCGCTCTCCCCTGTCATTGATATTGGAGTGCTGGGGGGGGCTCCAGTTACAGAATCACATGGTGTTTCTTTCCGAGCCCTGTCTTTGTGTCTTTTGACATTACAGTCAGTGATGCAAGGCATTGTCAAGTGCTCCGTGCAGCTTTGAATTTTTTATTTCCATAATGTGTACCGGCCCTCAGGTTGACCAACACAGGTGTTAGTGCTTGTGGTTCTCTTTACCAGGAGCTGCAGCAAGCTGTTGTCTTTGGTCTTTGAGCTACACTGGTTTAGTAATTGAATCTGTGTGAACGTCCAGTTTGGGCCTTTCCAAACTGAGGGTCAGTTGGTGAAGAGGACATAGTTTAACTCAGCCTTTGAATCATGAGAAGATTGTGCAGGAAACTGTCTATTGAGAGGAAAGAATCACGTCAAGTCTTTAAATATTCCAACATTATCTTTAAAATCTCCCCCCCCAAAATTCTTCCATATTGCCCTAAGTCTTGGTTATGCTAATAGCTTAAAAGCAGACTCGTAGCTCAGGGAAGCCCTCATGTATTAGGGGTTGACTCCGCATCATAGTAAAGGAAACATGTTTAGACAAATGTTTGCAGTTGAGCTTTGCTCTCTACTTGGGTAATTCTTCACTCCATTTCCACCCCTGCTGATAAAGAAACCAACTGAGAACATGCTGTTTCTTTCCTTTACACCTATCTTTGTCTGTCCTGATTTGTTATCATTCACTTACCTCGTCTGTGTTATTTCACTTGATGGTTTTTAGCCATCTCAATTTTCGCATTTCCTGTAATACATTATTCAGTCTCTAGTATTGCAGAGCTCTGACATTTATTTGATTTTTTTTTTTTTTTTTTTCAAGGATGGCATGGTCATTATTAACCTGAATACAGAAGCAGCAGTCATGTTTTTATGCTCCAGGCCCAGTTTGCCTTGAATTCACTGCAGGCACAAGCAGCTATATATTGGTGCAATTCTATGGCGTACCTAATATAAAGCCGTGGGGAACAGGGAAACAGGCACGGAGTATGCAAAAATATAGAGAGACTGAAATCAGACTGAAATCACCTAAAATTAGGCTTAAGTGAAGCTCAAGAGTCACCGCAATACCATAGTAGAACAAAGGAGAGAAACATGGACGAAAGGATAGAAAAGACAGATTCAGTGAATGAAGTTTGTCTTGAGTGATTCAGAAGAATACAAAAAAAGTATACTTTTTTTTTTAACTGCTTATGTAACCATTATTATACTATCTTTTACTTGAGGGCTTTTATTGGCTACGCCCAACAAGTGCCTGTCCGTGCATCATTATCTTCGTCTGTTTTATAACCTCAACATGATGTTGAAATGGGGACAAAGTGACTGACACGTTGTTCTCTTTGTGTGTTTCAGGTACCCCAGTCAACATGTGTCTTGCTCGGAGCAGAGCTCTTCTGGCCCAGGTCAGTCTGCCAGGGACAAAAACCCTGACGGCCACACGCAGGAGCAGGACTCCAGGCAACACAAGGTTTGTGCAAAACAGCTTAAATACACATTGTTTCAAAAAATGTGTGTCAAATAAAAATCTGATTTCTCAATTTTCAACCATTTTAACCACTGCAGCTGGAAACAATCTTCTTAATAAGAACAATGGAACTATTTTAGAGTGGTTAGAATTGCTGGCTCATCTTTTGGCCAGCTGTTCAATGTTGTGCAGTATTATTAGACTCACTGCTCACCATGAAATGTATGAGTTAGCAGACCACCCAGAGAGTAGAGTGGAGGGATTCGGGTCATGCACTTAAATGACCCACTAACCCCTGGTGTAGGAGCCATGGAAGGAGGAGGGGAAGTTATAGAGACTTGGTGTGAATGATCCATGATTCTGGAGGCCACTCTGTGTTAGATGGGGGGATGAGGGTATTGCATAATTCCACCAAGACGGGTGAACATTTTCCGATTGCCTCACCTCATCTCTTTTACTTTTCAACTGACAACTTTCGTTTAATATTAACGTATGGAAGGAACTGAGTCAGGAACACTCGCTTTTAACAATTTCCCACTGACTTGGGGTATGGCTCTTCCATGCATTTCCACTGAACAAAGTCAGGTACGACTCCACGAAACTCGTCCAAAAGAAACCACTGGTGTGGGTGGTTATATGACAGGGCCCACTACAAAATCCTGAGAAAAAGTATGAACAAGATGCCTTCCACTCCAAGTCTTTAAAAGTACATTTATTTAAAATAAAGCAAAGAGGTTGCGTTTCTCTCAGCCATGAAACTTTTTTTCAATGGAAACTACACCAATTTCCACGTTGTAACATCCTTTGTCTGCTTTTAAGGTTTACTGTTGGTTGGCAAACATTAAATTAGTCCTGAGAGTGGCCTACATATGGTTGTCAAACCTGTCGTAATTAGGGTCGGCAAGAAGTTCAGTACATGAAGATAAGAGCCACTTCCAGTGAGATGGTTTCTTAGAAAGCAGCCTAGTTACTGTACATGTTGTCAGGAACACTGGTCTAATAAATCATAGAAACGGAGGTGATACAGGTAGAGAACCACCCTGTGGGGTTAGAGTTCAGACTAAGCTCTTCCAATTCTCAGACTTTTTTACTGCAGCCTTAGTGGATGAATCATGCTGGTGACTTATGTCATGTTCACACCACATGACTTTCAAAGTTGTCAGATAACTGTACCGATTATACAGCATGTGTTTGCTTGCTGCTGGGAATCTTGATATTATCTTCCACAGGTAAAACTCTCCAACAAATCTGTCTGCTCTTCAAAACTGTCCTCTTTTCCAAAAGACATTTTGTCCCAAAAACATCCAGTAAATCATGGTAGAAAAGTAAAAGGGAGAGAGAATGGCAGGGATTAAATTCCCCGAAGACAATACATTTCTGCACACCAGTTATTGCTCCGACAAACTTATAATTTCTTCATAGTAACTTTTTAGATACAGGCCTACTTTTTGGCAGCATCAACTGGTGTGCAGACATTTCTTGTCTTCTGGTATAGAGGGTATATTTCATATACTTTCTGAGCGATGCATTCCCCAAGGTTTTGCATTCCCCCAGGTTTTCCCATTTCCCTGTGTCTTGTGCCCTCATTGGCTAATAGCTTGTAAGCACACTCTTTGCCCGTCACAACAAAAAATGTCAAAGTACTGCATTTTAACTGCCTTTGTGCTATTTAGTCGGTTAGATATTTTTCAGGCTTCTGCGATGCACCACTTAGTCTAATATCAACTTTGAAAAGTTTACAAATAGTGATTTCGTGCTGGCACTTAGCAAATGCTAATTAGTCCCTGATCTGATGTTTTTCGTGGCGATCTCCAGTCACCGTAGATGAGTGGAAGGTCGGGACTACAATAGTGAAGTCTGAACGCTCCCTAATCCATTTGAAGTCTGCCAGTGGATATCATTCCCTCCATTTAGAGTGGAGCTGTAGTTTGCCAGTGGAAGGCTGACGTTGGCTCACAGGAAGTTTCCTCTGCTTTGATGAATTCACCCTCAGAGTTGTTTTTGGTTTTATGTGTGCTTTAGGGTCAGAATGAATAACTATTTAGGAAAGTGGGTGTTGTTTTAGTTTGGCTGTGTGGGGATAGAAGAAGGGGAATCATTGTTTGTGGGTCACCAGCAAACAGGCCTGTCAGGGCAGTTGACCAGACCTGGCAGTCTGTCACTGGCCTTATAACACTGGCCTTGTCTGTCAAGAAAAAAAATGTCACAGCCTGAGATGCAATGACCTTTTACATCAGAAAATTTCAGAAATGAAAATGTATGTTTGTAACTTTGAACACAATCCATTTATAATCAATTGCTAACAGATTGGATTGTTGTGGTGCAATGGTTCAGACAAATTGAAGTTCCTATTGAAGACTGTGGAAGATTTGATGTATATTTATTTTAATTTCTTTTTTTCCCCTAGGTGGCGGAAGAATGGACAACACACACATCATATGATATAGGACTAGAGACGGAGAGAGCAGCACTAGAGCAGCCTGCAATACAAAACAACGAACATCATGAACAGGTAATACAATATGTATGTCCATTATTATAAATGATTATGACAGAATTAAAATATATAAAGAACCGAGAAAGGTTATGATGAAAAAGAAAAGTATTGATAGGGAATCCCAAACTAGGGGTCATGGGCCTCCTGGGTGGTCGCAAGATGTTTCACAGAAATCAAAAGAGTTAGACACATGAAAGTTTGTTCTTTTATTTTTTGCAAATTAGCTCAAATAAATATAATTTTTGCCTCCACCCACTCCAGCGAAGAGTTTGGGAACTTCTGAGGTGTCGATGATATGTTAATATTTTTTTGGTTTTCTCTCCCAAGACTGTGAATCCTCAGGAAGCTGAGGTGGAGGAAGCAAAGCCAGACCCAGAGTCTGACACTGTCCCTGTTGCTGCTGAGCCCGACCCCAAGAGGGATTTGGACCTGAAAACTGACGCCCATGACCAGGAGACCTCATTGTCCTCCACTCCAGAACCTGTTCCAGCACAGGGCCAAGTTTCCACAGATATCCCAGCCCAAGCAGAAATCCACAGTGGCCCTCCTGCTGCTCACCCCAGTCTGGACTCGAACCCAGTCACACCCCCAGATGAAGCTGAACACACACCTACCTCAGAGAGTGCCGGCCCAGCCCACACAGGGTAAGCCCACATCCACTTCTTCACTGCAGGGACCTGGTCTCTGGCGTTAGAAGTTGGCTATAACCACCGAACAGTCACACTGCTGAAGTGGAATTGAAATCATAGAAAACAATCTGTTCCTCTTATGGTGGTTAAAGCCAATTTCAAACCAAATCTTTTGTTCAACACATCATTGTTCTCTTTCATCTTTTTGTTTGGTAACTTTTGTTACTTCCATTTTTTGTTTTATTTCAATTACTATGTTTTGAGTGTTTACAAACTGAAAGAAAAACTGGAGAGCAGCTCATGGAACTAATGGCCAGCGCTGTGAACTTACATGGAACCGCTCTAAAAAAAATTCCAATGGACTTTGCCATTCAAGTTTGTGGGATGTAAAAAAACAACTGCACGGACATGGAACTGTGACCAAGATGACTTCAGAGGATTCCCGTCAGACCTGTGATGGAGTGGCCACTCGTTCAGGTGGTTTCGCCTCTCACTGAGTCGCTGCTGGGATCAGCTCCAGCTGCTCTACTACCCTCAAAGGATAAGCAGCATAGATAATGGCTGGATGGATACTTAAGAAGTGAAAATGGCCCAGTTGACCATCTTGGTTGACCGGATGGACATCTGAATTCCTTCCCCAATTGACTGTCAACGTCAGGACATTTGAAGATGTACACAACACCTACCCCGCCAGAGAGAGACTCTCCATCCCTTTTGTCCATCTTTCTTTTGCCCACTCTGTCTCCTGCTCTGTGCCCCTCATTTCCTCTCTCCCACCCACCTTCCTCTCTCTGCCTTCCCCCAGTGTAAGGAGGTGTGGTAAACACCATGTCCTTTCTTTCCCTCAGTGCAGCGCGAGCTGCCAATGCAGGAGATGAGCTCCCAGTAGACATCTTTGTCTTTGCTGAGCACTCTGATTCACAGTGCGGGGTCATCCCCCCCGAACTGGCAACCTGTGAAAACTCCCCTTTTGGCATCCCTCTCTTCAGGTGAGTATCTAAAGTCCAGAAGCCAATCAGAGCGCAGAGACAGGTAATCAAGGTACAAGTTGAACCTCTCTGCTGTGCGCAACCGTCGACCGCTGGCCTTGCTCTCCACTTACTTCTATTTTGTTTTGTTTTTTCATTTCCTTTTTCCATCGTTTTGCCTGCTCACAACAAGGATTGTCATTGCTGTCAAATAAACTGTATATCTTTTTTTTGTAGGCACCATGTGTCCAACATTGCAATCCACTTATTTGTCTTCTTCTCTATCCTTATTCTTCCCCTCTCCACTATCTCTCATCCCTCCAATTCGTTCTCTCCCCACCTCTTTGCCCCATGTCTGTACTGTAGAAAGGACGAGGCTGTCCTAGAACACCAGCGGTCAGAACAGGGATCCAGTTCTGGTCCAGAAGCAGAGGTCCAGTCTACACCAGGCCTTGTGGATCAGGAACAACAGCAGCAGCAGAAGCAGGAGCTGGATGATGGGCTGTTGGATTTGGACCAGGAGGGCAACACCTCCCAGCATCTGCAAGAAGAGCAGGTCAGCAGCTTGTTCCCAAGTGTACAAGAAGTGTTTTGAGCAGAATGCCACAGGCAGACACATCACAGTGCTGAAGGTGTCATGATGAAAAATGTGACTCATAGAACTTAATCCACATAATCATTGGACAGAGGTGGAAGCTGTCTTTTTATTGAACACAGCAGGGTCAACATACATGGCTCAGGTGACTTATTGGGGTGCTTCGACACCTACCCTGTCTGCTCCAGGCCTTCACACGATTCAGTTTAGTCCAAACCCAGATAACAAGTGTGAAAGCAGCCTCGGACCAAGGACCAGACGAATGGACCAAAATTGAGTCCAACTGAATTACATGGTCTCGTTCCGGATCAAAGTGTGACATTTTTTGGGGGGGATGCATCGAAGTTTCGACCAACCAACGAAGACGTTAATTGTTTGGTATAAATAGCATAGTGATAACACGGAATTAACGAAGTGAACAGAGCCATTCATTTTCTAAATACAAACAATACAAATATTTTTTTTTTCCCCTTTTTTAATAAAAGTAAAAAAAAAAAAAATTGACCTCATGCCAAAGTCAGACAACAGGCAGATGTCTGTCTACAAACCAATCTATGTCAACTATGGGTAGAGGCAGCTTACATGGGTGATGATGAAAGAACACATATGTCATACAAAGGTCTTTACTGTGCTCCCTAAATTGCAATTTAAAACCAAAACTATCAGGATCAAATGAAAACAAGTCAAGTGACACAAACCTTGGTTCGGACCACGATCTGGACTTTCAGGTGTCAAAACGGCTGTAGTCTGTAATTGTGTTGCATAAACTCATGGCCAGGTTGCCATGAAAAATCTTAATATTCAGTGTGTGCACAGCTGCTCCAGCAAAGGGCAGCTTTGAATCTTTCAATTGGGAAATACTGAGTCAGCTTGTTTTTCTGGATGAAGCATGATTAAAGATGATTGTTTCCAGGGGGCTGTACCAGACCTTGGGAGGGGATTGTGTCCATTTCTCATTTCTGCATTATTTTGCTGTTGTGGCGCTACGATCTGTTGACTAATCTGCATAGTGGCTGGCAGTAACTGGTGAGATGTTTACATAAGAGATCGTCTGAGTCGGGGGATTTTTAAGGCTCAGACGCTTTTGTGAGGTCCAAAAGGGCGCTTATATAATGCATCAAAATATTATTCACAGCTCAATGCTTTAGGGGCCACAGGCTAGCTGACTACAACCAACTAATTTCCAGTGGTTCTAGCATGCAAGTCATGGACAGCAATGTTAGCTGTAGAACAAATGACTAAATAGCAAATTTTTTCCGAAACTTAGATTAACTTAAGTACACTGCAGAGAAGAATGTAAAAGATATTGGATTGCATTCTTTGTGATATTTGAATTGAATTTACTTAACCCTGCTGATTGTTACTGGGATCAGGATACTAATGGTTGGTTTGCAGTTCCCCTGTCATTCTGCACCTGTGTGACCGTTAAACCTGTCTGTGGTTTCCAGGCAGGGGACCCCAGCGTTGCCAGAGAGACTGATCCCTCCGTGCCCAGCAAAGAAGATATCCCCACCTTTGACGAGTGGAAGAAACAAGTCATGGAGGTCGAGAAGGAGAAAAGTAAGTGCAGTCCTCCCTCATTAACATGCCCATTTTGGTACGTATCCATGCACGAATGGAAAGAAAGGCACAGTATCAACAAATTAATGTGTCCGAATAATTAGTGTCCGAATAATTACCTCCACCAAGGAACGTATGTTTTCATCTGCGTGTGCTTGTTTGTTTATTGAGCAGGATTACATTAGAACAGCTAGGGGGGGGGGGCATGACTCAAGGAAAAACCCAGAACATTTGGTTGCCGCTCAATATCAGGGGGTGGATGCTGTCATTGTTTCTCACTTTCTTTAACCTTGCGAGAAATGGTGCTGTGCATTTTTGATTATTCATAAGGGGACTGTTGGGCCTTGGTGGAGGTATAATCTATTGAGCACCCATCCAGTTCTATTTTTATTTTTAGGTCCACATGATGCTTCATCGTTTTTAGTCTCGCAAAGCTCTGTAACTCCAATATTATCCTTGATGATATTAATCTCACTTGGTGATGCAGTGATATCATCATTGCTTTTGAAGTCAAAGGGTCCTTTTATAAGCTGCAACTCCTCTTGTTGTTTGTGTCCTTAAGACTGTGAGTTTTTTTTAACATTGTCTACCTCTATCTGTCTCATTTGCTTCCTTCCTCATGTTCTATTCATGTCTCTCTCGTGCTCTCACTCTCTCTCTCACATCTCTTTTTCCCTGTGCACGCAATGTGCATTGGTCAGCAGAGCGTGTGTTTTATGTGTGTTGCGTAACCTCACAACTCAATGCTCACAGGCAATGTTCGTTTTCCAGTCTCTCTAATGGAACCCTCCAATCTACTCAGGTCAGTCTCTCCACACCTCAGCCAGCGGCAGCCTCCATCCAGTGAAGAAGGTCCAGAAGAACTTTAAGAATAACTACGCATCTGTGGAGTGTGGAGCCAAGATACTGTCTGCCAACAATGAGGCCAAGGTTAAACACACGTTACTTCTGTCGCCAACACACAGGCACACACATTCTCACACAGCAAAGGATACAGAGATCATTCTGTCATGTTGTGTCAGCAGATGGATGAGAACAATTTTACATTTAAGTTAAACATTTAGTTTATTTGGTTACGTATACTATTAAATTTAGTTAGTTTGGTGATGTTAACATAAAAAGCTGTTATATAACTAAATATAATAAGTGATTGTGGATGCTAATTCACTCACTCGTTCATTTTGCTTCGGTTTCCTATACAGAGCACTTCCGCAATTCTCATGGAAAATATGGACCTTTACATGCTGAATCCTTGCAGCAACAAAATCTGGTGAGTACAATGAAACACAGCCAAAGTAGACAGTTCATACATAACATAGCTATATTTCAGTACACCTTTGAATGAACCTTGTGTTTGAAACACTTTTCAGGTTTGTGATAGAGCTCTGTGAGCCTATTCAAGTCAAGCAGCTGGATATCGCTAACTTTGAACTCTTCTCATCAACACCAAAAGACTTTCAAGTGTCCATCAGTGACAGGTATACTCCCTTTGTCTTTTTACATGTGCACACAATCCCTCATACACTGGCAATACATTTCAGACTGAATCAGCATTTTCTCATAGGGACTGTGGTTGGTTTGCGACAAATAAAAAGCCCCGATCACACTTTGTGACCCCATTCTGACCTGGTGTCTGTCCTGAGTGGTCCAATCCCATGTTGTCAGCAACAAATTCAAGTCTGAACTCACCGAAATGCGTCCTGAGATCAGACCCCATTTATTGCCACAGTGCGAACGCAAATCTGTCCAGGGCCACATATGAAGTGCTGCTTACTCAGCAGACGTCCACTGACCTGCTACACTTTCATAATCAATACATTTTTATGCTTCTCAGTGACCATATGTTGATGTGTTTATGGCTGCCATATCAACACTGACCCCCACATAATGATTGATACTTCTCTTAAATTTTGTCAAATCTTTATTCACTGCACAGCTGCACGAAACTCATTATCTCGCTCTCACTCTCACTCTCACTCTCACTCTCAGAAGACACATTCAGGACATATTTTAATGCCAGGGGTTAACACATGAACTTAGAGCTGTCCACATGTGATCAGATCTCTCAGGACGGATGTTAATACCAGTCCTCAACAGGGTCTTTGTGTGACAATATGCTAATCGGTCACAGTGTCATTCCCAGTGCCCCATGGTCGATGAATACACGTCACACTATACGAAGCTGGCAGTAAAATAAAAGGCAACTGGATATTATCAGGGAGCATGGATAGATGAAATCTTTTATTATTATATTGACCTTAATAATAGCTGCAAGTGAATTGGCACTGCATTTTCTAACACGGATGGAGTCAAAATTAAAACATCTATATTAAATGTAAAATTCACCAACATGTACCCTTGATGCAGAATTTATTGCCATCAAGTTTAATGTTTAATGTTGTCTAGTTGTGAGTCAGCCATTTTTGCAAATCACCTCCTCAAACAGCAGTATCACTAGTTAGACGTCTTTTCTCTTCTGTAGTATCGCCTCAAACTTTGGTATTTTCAGCGTCCTCTCGCACCACAAGTCATAAACTGTTTATCGTGGGAGAACAGACCTCTAGTCATACATTTGACATTTGCATCAACCCTACGATAACATGCTAGATTTCCCTGTAAGTGCAGTGTAGCTCTCAGACACACACCTCTTACTTTTTGCATTTGCTCCGTTTGCAGATATCCTACCAACAAGTGGGTGAAGCTGGGTACTTTCCATGGCCGCGATGAGCGCATCGTCCAGAGCTTCCCACTGGATGAGCAGCTTTATGCTAAATATGTGAAGGTACGCCCTTTTCTCCCCACTGCTACAACAGAAAATGTATGTCTGAAGGAGAGCGAATGATTTGCAATGAATTAGTTCTTCCTCCGTAGATAAATATCCACAGAGATGCATTGATACACATGGCTTAAAGCTCAGGGGACCTTCCTATGACTTCATGGTAAATCAGCCTTGCTCTCATTGCTGCCAGTTGCCCCCTCCCTCAACTGGACGAAGAATGTGCGAATGACTGTCAGGGTTTCTGCTCATGACTGAGTTGTCCTTGTAAGAACTTTAAGGGTGGATACACCTAAAGATATAACATGTTACAATTCTTCTTTAAAATGTCCTTAACCTATGTTATATTTATTGTTAACTTGTCTACTTACATTTTCCAAAATGTTTCCAGCAATGATCAAACCCAGAGAAACGCATGATTTTAATCAAGATAGCTGGACTTTATTTTGATCGCCTTTTTAATTTCTTCTTCTTTACCCGTCTCTGCTATAACTTCTGGGGCAGTTGGCTTAAGAAAGTAGAAAGTGACAGTTAGCCAATAGCCTTTTTTTTTCTTCCACTGTTTGTATCCGTCACTCGTAATGCATCGCAATTATTCCTTTCCTATGTAATGTGAATAAGCTTTATACATGACCTCATCTGTGAACAGGATTCGCTGCAGAGTCTCATCGCATTGGTTTTCTTCGACAATGGTGGTGAAGAAAACAACTCCCACGATTCCACGCTGCTTCACAATCTTTTGAAAAGAAAGGATTGCAATTGTTTGTCCTCTGCTCACAAAGATTAATTCAAACTAGATTTTCAAGCATTTGAATTAAAACTCTAAGCTAGATCATTTTAAAACCCAGTTCACCCAGTTTTCAGTTTTCAGTTGCTCTACCACCTACTCTTGACTGCAGGGTTTACAGTCATTACTGTCCACAGCTCTTCATCCACAATTTATCCCAAATTAATAAATTTAATTTTATAATGCAGCATAAATATACAAGATGGACATCCATTCCATTTTGTTTAGTGACGTACAGTACAGTCTCCTTGTTGAATGTTTTGTTCACTGTATTTATTCAGTCTTCTGGTGTGTATGTTCCATTCTGACTGAAATACTCTGTGTGTCAGTTCAAATAATGTGCATGTGTTGGGTTTCTTTTCATTTTTTGGTGTCAGCTACTGTTGAAGAATCTGAGTTTCAGTGTTGATGCATTGTAATCAAAGGGTATCTGTGTTTCTGTGAGCTGTCCCTCTCCCCACACTCCTGCCTCCTAAGTCGTCGCTGTGTCTTCACTTGTTCTTCTGTTCGTCTGTGCTCCGATGATCATCCTTTTTATGTGGTGACTGTGGGTGTCATGTGTGGGTGCTTCCTCTGGGTCATGTGTTCTATTGTGAAAAAATGGTTTTTATTACATAAACTGGTTTCGTCTTGAATGATTCAGGATTATCTGCTTCAGCTATCTCTCTGAGTTAAGCAGCTTCTAACTGTTGTCTTATGTCTTGCATCTGTCCTCAGTTGGTCTACGTCTGTCCCTCTGTCTTGCTTGCTCTTTTTCTTGATCAACTGCTTTGTGTCTTGCCTGTGGACGTGTAACGGAACATTGAGAACAACATGTCAGAAGTGTGTTTGTCTTAGGAAAGAGCCAAACTGTAATCAGATGCCTGACTTGCTTGTAGCTTGAATCAGTCTTTACTCATTTCTTTTTCTTGTTTTTATTTCTCTCTCCTTCTGTCCTTCTCCTGTCTTCCTCTCGCATCAGATGTTCATCAAGTACATAAAGGTTAGCACTCTTTTCTCTGAGCTTTGGCTCAGCATCTTTTAATGCATGTGATAGATATAAAGAAATTTAAACGTGCACTCAAAATATTTTGTGAAAGCTTGGTACTATTAGTATTAATCTTCACATGTTTGGTAGATTATGGGTATATGGATTGGGTTGTGAATGTGTCGATGTTTTCAATTAAAACCTTTGTCCCTTTTCGCCGCAGGTTGAACTCCTCTCACACTTTGGATCAGAACACTTCTGTCCCCTCAGTCTCATCAGGTAGGATAGAAAATAGCTCTTCCCCATCCAGTTTCTCTTAACAGGCCGGCCTCTTGTTTTTTTTAATCTAATTTGAAATGAAATAAAACAAAGTGAAAGATTTCCTTGTAAGTTTCGAACAAGAGAGCGGCTTTTTATTTTGTCTGAACCGTTCTGAACCCTGAGAGAAAACTAACTGAGCCCAACCCGACAGGCATTGTTGTTTTTTGGGGGTCTGAACCCGACCGGAGCCTGAGGCAGTAAATATATGCTGCATTGAGTTTGTTTTTCCCTTTCCGCAAATCAGCCCAGTCTACATGACTGACCTGAACTTGAATATCATTTCAAGGTTTTTCTGCAAACCCAGCTCGACTTATCATGTCTGGACTAGGGGGTCTAACGGGTTTGGTATCCACACTATATTATACATTATACAACATATTAGAATGATGTTTCAGGTAAAGAAAGACACTGTTTTATCTTTCAGATAAGAACTCACCCAGGAGAATTGTCTAGGTTCTTTATACATGTCTCTGTTCTTTGCCGAACATACACCCTCGTGAACACAAACACACACACACACACACACACACCAACTTCTCTTCTTACTGTGTGGTATCAACGACCCATAACCTTTTCTGTAGGTTGATCTGTTTTTGTAACATTGTGTGGTTGTGTGTTTTGTGTAGGGTGTTTGGTACCAGCATGGTGGAGGAGTATGAGGAGATAGCAGATTCCCAGTACCCTTCAGAGAGACTGGAGTACTTGGATGAAGACTATGGTGAGTTGCTGACAAGTTGCTCAACTTCCTTTTCAACACTGGTTGCATATCATCTCTTTACTTTACAACAAATTGGAGAAGAACAAGCACAAACGTATAGTTAAGCTGCATCACTTGGCAGGAAAAACACATGTGCTGAAAATCCTTGGACCCTGAGAGGAGTTGTCCTGTAACTTAGTCACCAAACACCTTGAACGAGAGTTAACCATTAACATCAGCTGTCTTTTAGTGCGGAGTAACCATTTTCAGTCTTTCACTTCTGGGCACATTGTTTGATAATTTTATGGCAAAAATCTATGAAAGTATAACTCGTATCATGTTCAGGCTGAGGTACTTTAATTGTGTTTTATTTATTGTGTTTTTATTTTTTTCCTTGTCTTCAGATTATCCTCCTGGTTACCAACCGTCAGAGGACAAGGGCTCTAAAAACCTGCTTGGCTCGGCGACCAGTATGTACATGTATATCTAGCTACACTAATAAGGACTAAATGGTGTAAAATGTATCATAACAATGCAGCTGAAATCCTGAGAATATAAGATTTAATTGTGCCGAAACTGAGATCTATCTTGATAATTAACATCACCTGCACAAACTTGTACTCTACTTGAAAATGTCCTCACATTTCTAGGCATTTTGCTTTAATGTAAAGTGCCTACAAGTGTGCCACGTATTGTACATCCCTAACCACAAGAGTGAGACATTTCTAGGCATTTTGCCTCAATGATAAGTGCCTAGAAGTGTCCCAAGATGTCCTCACTCTATAGGTCTGAATCTCAAACTTAAAGATAGAGAGGTACAATGCTGTTCACAAATGCAATGTCAGTGAAAAGCAAAATGGAAAATAAATGTTAAAGCTTGTGGCTCAGTTGAAATATTTCTCGTTTCTTTTTCCCTTAGACGCCATCCTAAACATGGTGAATAACATTGCTGCTAACGTGCTGGGCGGAAAGTCGGAGCTGGAGGGTGCAGTAAAAGGAGGTAACATCTACTCCTTGTTTTCTGTCCTAAATCACCTTTACATCCATATTATAAATGTCCTTACTGCTGTTTTTCACCTGAATCTTGTCTCATCATTCTGACCTAAGAAGTCTAAAGTCTGACAAACCTTTTGACTGTGTGTGCATTTAAAGTTATCTTTGTTGGAGGCCGCATTTAAAACAATTATCAGTATAGTATTTAAAATTGAATTTCCTAATTCTGTTCAGTTGTTAGGTTTATGTCACTGACACAAACATAAGTGGTTTCTTGAAAGAGTTTTGCCTCTGTTTTATACTGATATTTTATATTTCTTTTCAAGCAGCCCCCCCTGGTCACTGGGCAATATGAGGAACAACTGGTTTACCCTTAGGCTACAATTAATAATTTCTAGGTCAGGACATCACACAAAGTAACTCTCAGTTCTCTAATCATGAGTCACAAATCCAGTTTGACCCCATAACGTTCTCATTCCTGCAGAGCATTTGATTGGTTCAGTCCTGGTTTTGTATATTTCTATAAATCTACTTTTACACATTTCACTTTTGAGCATGAAAACATGAATGGAAACAATAGGACCAGTGTTTTGCTGGAGGGAGGGTTCACCAGTTGAACAAAATGAGAAAATGAGAAAAAAAACGCAAACTAGAATGCCACTCGCATATCTCAGCCAATGCCAAACTGTCCCCTTACATTTTTAACCAAATCCATCATGATTGTTTGGACATAGTTCTAAAACTATTTAAGATAAACTCTTGATTCCCAACTGAATCCACATTATCTCAGCTACACATCAGTTGGAGATATAAGTTCCCTATTTGTTACCATACAGGAGTTTAAAGAAGCCTATCCCATTATTAATCCTCATTTAAATGTGTGTTTTTTTACATTATTATCAACACTCATTGATATCAGTCCCCTAAATATACCTGATATCTTTTCATCGAGATCTATGAATTATTCTCTGAGAAAATCTGTGAAAATGTCCTAAAATGCATTGTTAAAGAAAGTGATGAAAAATATCCTTGATCCGGACCTTTGTTCAGATCCACACCATTTGATGAATTCTTTCTTGGGTCATGTTGGTCCAAATTTCATGGAAATCTCTAGTTTTGGTGTAAATCCTTCTGATAAAAACAAGCAGAAAGAGAGGAGTGAGAACGTTGTGTCCATATCTCTCAAAAACTGAAAAGGCAAAATCATGGCCGACAACCGTTCCACACAGTGTTTATGAATAGAACAGATTAATTACAAGGATTAAGTCTTTTCTTGAAAAATTTTACAGAACACTAGTTTCACAGATCTTATTGTTAATTCCTCAGGAATCATTCCACACTCACGGAGGAACTCCACTTTTCCTTTCTTCCAGTGCGCTGGTTGTACTCACTTTACAACTGCTTTTTTTCCTCCTCCCCTCGTCTCCCACCACTGGCCCTCCCACATATTGTATAGATTAACTGCTTCTAAAACTGGGTCACTGTACCTTCCTTCTGTAAGGTATGAGCATATGTATGGCCTGAATGTGTATAAGTGCTGAGAGAGCCAGATGTTTATTTGGCTGTTGGCAGGAGGTCTGCAGCAGCGTTTCAGCAGAACTTTGGCTTGCTGTGTTTTACTTCTAGGAAAAGAGCTCGGATGAATTGGGCCTGTTACGCTCTCTCACTCCGCTTTTCCTCAGTGACAGCCATATTTAACCTACATCTTATTTATTTTTTCACACGCGCTGTGCTTCTCTTCAAAACAAGTGTAAGAATCTTTGTAAAAGCTCTTAAAAAACACTTAAAAAACGCGGATTCAAAGATGAAAATTGAAACCATGAACTGTCATATGTGAAGTTTACATGCTGTACAGTTGTGTTCAAAGGAGAAACTATGTCTAACTTCCTGCTCCCTTTCTGTGGTAAAGTTATCTTCCCCTTTACACCCACAAGAGCAAAGGAGAGGGTGTACGAGAGAGCATGATTCTAACTGGACTAGACTGGTTCCCTGTATTTCTGACTTACCCAAACATGAGCCTGCCAGCCACACAGTCTCAGGAATGAGGTCTCTGTTCTCAACTACAGCCACATAGGACCTGGGGAGAAGTTTGCCAATGCCAAGAGCTGTGGGTCTGAGGCAGCTGTGAAGTTTAATCCGTCCTCCCAGTTTGTTAATTGTTATATGTTTTGTTTTTTTGTCAAAGTACCAGGTAACACAACAACGGAGAAGAATGAAAAGAAGGGAGCTACTGAAGTCAAAAGTTCACCAGCTGAAACACTTCCCGACCCTGCAGAGTAAGGACAAATGATTTATTGATCAGACAAGGTGGAGCAGATGCATACATTTCCTCTATTTTATTCCCACAAAACAATAAAGTTATTTGTTGTTTCCCATTCTTTCTTTCAGACCGGAGCCTACAGAACCTGAAGACCCTATAACCCAGGAGGACTCGAACATCTCCAAGGACAGCTGCACACCCTCTCCCTCCACGTCCGACTCCCCCGAGGACAGACAGATTGTCACTCTGGTAGAGGAGGAGGAGGACGAAGAGCCCAGACAGTCAACTGTTACCCTTATGGAAGAGGAGGGCGAGGAGGAAGAAGAGAAGAGGGAGGAGGACACGAGGAGGGAGGCCGACAGGAACATGTGGGAGAGCCAGAAATACTGTCCTTTCGCGTCGCTCTCCTCTCTGTCTCTGTCTTGTATGGCCACTCTGCCGGAGCTGCTTCACCGCTGGTGCTCGGCCAGGCTGGCGAAGGGGAGGCTCCGCAGCCTTCGGCGGAGGCAGCTGAGCGCTCAAACCCAGATTCATGCTGCTGCAAACACCCCTATCCTCACACACTCGCCACCAGTAATCCCTGTCCCTTCCCCAACACCTCCACAAGACGTCCTTCCTCTCACAGAAAAAGCTCCAGAGACTGAACTGCCTAAGGGGCAAAATGAGGACAAATCTCTTGGTGAGGTGCACAACACCTACACACATCCCCACACTCGCATGCCTGATGCACTTACTCCAGAGATCAGCATCCTCCTGGAGCCGAGTAGAACCTCCACCATCCCCCCTCACAGTTTCTCAGACGTCCACAGTTCTCAGACGCGACCGACCCCCACGCAGGAGGAGAAGCTGCTACCACCCATCAAAGACGCAGCCCTGAACCCTGTCCCTACACCACCCCTCCATGTTGCCTCTATCTCAGAGACGCAGCAGGCCAGTAGTGCCAGTCCCTCCCTCACTGTCAGCTCTCCCTCCCAGCATGTGTCCCCTGAGACGGCCTCTCCTGGTGTTGTGATTCCTCCTGTCAAGGAGCAGCCCGCTCAGCCTCTCCCGACTGCATCAAGGCCTGAAGACCTGATCCCCCCTCCCACTGAACTGCCACCAGCGGTTCCACTCACTGATACTCACACAGATGCAGTAAATTCAGGCACAAACAGCGGGGACTCACAGAGACGCAGTGTTCAGGCATCTCAGACTCACGGGGAGCAGGGGGACTACATCATTCAGACCGGAGAACCCTATCGGGTGGACGAAACAGTGGACGAGGACCTGTTGAGCACTAATGGGAACAGCAATGTCCACCGGGCCGCCACAGACTTCTATGCAGAGTTGCAGAATGGGGGAGACTACAATGGCGGGGGGGTGAACGGAAATGGCATGTTGTTGAACGGGGGAGCGGTGCATGGCTCCAGCCAGAAGGAGAGCGTGTTCATGAGGCTGAACAACAGGATCAAAGCTCTGGAGATGAACATGAGTCTGTCTAGCAGATACCTGGAGGAGCTGAGCCAGAGGTACACTAGAGCGGTAGTCAACCAAAGAAAAACTTGTTTGATTGAAATTGCTGGAAAACGTATATAATTTACTTTTATCAAGTTAAAACTGTTTGTATGTGTCTGTCAGTTTGGAGCAGACTCAGGGTAAATGTTCAATAATTGTTAAATAAGTGAACATCATAAGTGAGACTGAGCCGTCACGGACCAGGACATAATGACCAAGCAATCGACTACAGCCCTAGTTTACCTTGGGCAGATTGCTGACACGTTGTGGGTTTTGGATTTGTCTCGTTCAGGTACCGTAAACAGATGGAAGAGATGCAGAGAGCGTTCAACAAAACCATCATCAAACTGCAGAACACCTCCCGCATCGCAGAGGAGCAGGTCAGTTTGTATTAACTAAGTCAGAACAATAACAGTTGACCTATGCACAGTGAATACCTGGGAGTAAATGGTGAGATTGTCTTACAGCCCAGTATCTGTTGTCTCCTCTGTTCCAGGACCAGAAGCAGACAGATTCCATCCAGCTCCTGCAGAACCAGCTGGAGAATGTCACTAAACTGATGTTAAATCTCACTGCTGCCGTCAGCCTGTTGCAGAGAGAGGTAACTTCCACTTAAGCTTTTCAGACATGACCTGCAGATAAAGTCCAGAGAATAGGGTTCGGACTTTATCCGATGTTTTCTTATCATTAGCAATCGTGGAGGTTGGGGATACTACTGAGAGAGAGAGAGAAATCACTAGGCTGTGTACATATAGAAAGTACATGATGACATTCACATACAACAACATTGTGGTTCATTTTACTACAAGGAAAGAAATAAAGTGACCAAGCAAACATGAGTTCCAGTATATTGGAAATATTTGTGATTTATTCCCAGAATAAGCTTTTTTTTCACTGCAGAATCACGATCAAATTTCTTCATATTCACATGCAGAATCTGTTTATTGAGATTATGCAGGTTTAGAATCGGCCATTTTTACTGACTTGTTTCCCAGGATACAATTTTAGCCCATTTGGGGGTGGGAACTTTGCACTAAGTGCATATTAGCACATATAATGTACAACGTGCTATTGACTAATGTGGCACTCGTGTCGTGCCTTATCTTAAAAAAGAGATGGTTTTAAAACTGTATGCTAGCTATTGCTCACGAAATGCTAACATTTCAGATGTGGGATTTTCTCAGCATTTGATTTAGCCTGTTGACGTTTTCCTCCGCAGGTATCTGATCGCCAGAGCTACTTGGTGGTCTCTCTGGTTCTGTGTCTGTCTCTGGGCCTCCTGCTGTGTCTGCAGTGCTGCCGCAGCTCCTCTCCCAGTCCCAGCTCCACTGCTGTTGCGCTGCCCAAGAGCAACCACTACCCCAGCCCTAAAAGGTTTGCCACTCACACACACTCCCTCTGGTGTAGACCGGGCATTTTAACTCAGTGTGTTTGGCTTTTGATTCAAGTCATTTTTAAGGGATTCCACCATTGTCAGATCTGTCACTGAGCTCCCCCACACAGTAAAACTTATTGGATCACTACCAGACTTCTCAACCTAAAGTTGTCATTCCTGATAATATTGATATTTCCTTGTTAGATGCTTTTCCTCTTACGACGACATGAGCCTAAGGCGCAGGGTTACCTGTCCGCTGGTTCGTTCTAAGTCCTTTCATCTGCCCTCTACAGAAGGTAAGAGACCCCCTCCCCAAAACACACACACACAAACACACATACTGCAAAACAATTTCTCCTTCAATCTGCCCTTGCAGCTGTGATTCTCCCTCTGTATTTGCCATTAGAACGTAAGCAGCACTGAGACTGGATATTTCAGTCGTAGATCATGGCAAAGATTGCATTGTCGCTACCGTGGACCTTTTTCACTGTGGATCTCACTATATAACTGTCCACATCCAAGCACTGCCCACTCTTTCTTCATTCTTTCTTTTTCTTCCCCGCTGTCCCTCTGTCTCTATCGCTCCACTGTCTCCTCTCACTCATGTTGCCATGCTCAGTGGCTGATATCCCTGGTTGTTCCTGCTGCCTCGAGCAAGATAACTCCTCAGGGAGAGGCTGGTGCAGGCAATGCAAGAATCAAGTCTTTGACTCATGAAACTTAAAACTCCCTCTGCTGTTCATTATCCCTCAAGTGTGTGTAAGTGTGTGCTAGTGAGGTCCAGGTATTTCTGATGTTGTGGGGACCTAAGTCATTTGACACAGATCCATAACTTAATTCATTACATTAGGTTAGGTTAAGGTAAGGCAAGTAGTAACTGTAGTTAAGGTAAGAGTAATTCTCTGAAGTCATGGAGACTTGAGTGTGTGTGTGTGTGTGTGTGTGTGTGTGTGTGCATGTGTCTCTGCATGTGTGTGTGTGAGAGTGTGTGTGTGTTTGCCCTTGAGGCTGTCATTGCCAGCTTGTCTCCACATGCAGGCCTAAGAGTGTGATCAAAGAGCACGATGCTTCGCTGGCTCATTGTAGACGTTTGCAAGTAGTAATTAACAATAAGTGAAAACATGATGATTACTGTGATTTAGGCCTAATTCTATATTTGAAGTAAAATGATTTGTGCTACAATTTATTTATTAAAACTACTTGCAAGGTCACGTCACGCTTGTTACATGTATGTATTCCTGTTTGCCATTCCATCATTAACCTGGCCCCTCTCTCCCCTCCCCAGTAGGTCCAGATGACTTGTACATTGTAGAACCTCTAAGGTTTTCTCCAGAGAAAAAGGTACAGTGTCTGTTTCCGACTGCTGCTGTTGGCCGTGATGGCCACCTTACTTTTTAAGTGCTGTGTTGTTTTTCTAGTGTCAGTCCAGTGTTTAACATATGTTCAGCCCCCCTCCACAAAGCTGATATGTCTGTTAACCACTTCTCTGCTGACACTGTGGGCATGTTTGAATAAATCCAGATTAATATCGCAGCCAAGCCCTGAGATCCGCTGTAAATACTTTGTAGAAGTTTTCTGTATTTTAAATCCTAGAATCCAACATTCCCTTTCAAACCTTCCCACCATTCTCTGACCCGTTGGTGTGACCTCAGTGTCGAGCACATAAGTGATTAACATGGCGTTGTATTATTACATGAATCTTGTCTTGCTTTAAAAGTTTAACGTTCTTCTTTTGTCATTTTCTTCCTCTCTGTTATGTTTTCTTCTGTAGAAAAAGCGTTGCAAGACAAAGTCGTTGGAAAAGGTTGAATCTAATTCCTCTGCCTCCCTCACAAACGGGGGTATCATGAGTAACGGCTTCCACCCCTGCCCCCCTGGGCCAATCCCGGCCCTCCTCCCCCCTCCTCCCCCGCTTCCTCCTCTTATTCCTCCCCCCCAACCACCAGTTCCTCCCCCTCTCTTCACGAAGAACGTGTCGTCGTTGCCCACGTGCGCCTCCAAGGAGCTTCTCTCCGAGACCAGCAGCTGCTGCTCGTCCACCCACTCCGAGGAGTCCTTCACGAGCTGCCTCCCCCCTCCCTCCCCCACCCCCCCCCTCCGACCGCTTGTGCAACGGCCACGGCCTAAGCATCCCCCTCCAGCCACCCCCTACCCAGTCCCGTCAGGAGAAACGCTCTGTGAAGCGGCGGAAGTCGCGACAGACAGAACTGCAGTTCCCGCACGTTATGACCGGGGACGGCGTCGCCTCTCTGCCCAGCCTGCAGCAGCTCATGAAGGGAAACAAGGAGATCAGCGTGGGGACCATCGGAGTGACAGCCGTCACCGGACATGTCTGAAATACTCACACTTCACTTCTACACAACTTTCTACTCAAACACAGCAAGGCTATATGGTAGCGGACTTACAAGGAGAGAAGGTCTGACTGCATCCCAAAGAACCACTTTTCCCGCGTGCACCCGGGCGCACCGTGGAACTGACATGGCTCTGGCGACTGTAGTTCGACATCATCCAGTCCTTATCCACTCCTGTCAAAGACCTGTTTACGGTTACGTGCCTTTATATCTGTTCCAGACCTTTTTATTGCTAAACGAAAACCTGAAATGTAAAGAATAGCTGGAGTGGCAGAGAGAGGGAGACTGTGGTGGGAGTGACTCATTGATACAAGTCAAATCCATTGAAGTGCGTTCAAGATATTTGTTGTTTTTTCGAATGGATAAGCACATGGGCCTCAACTCTACGTTTCTTCACACACCAAGAAGTATGAGGCTGCTCCTCTGGGATGGGATGTGTCATAATGAGAGAACTGTAGAGTACCACAGACCTCTTCTTTTAGCCTTCTTTCATTCTCTCTATCATTTTTGATCTTATCCATTCTGTCTTGGCATTGCATCCTTACATGACTGCAGGTGTTCATACGGGACCAGTGTTAAACTTCTCACTCTCTGTTTGTCTCCGTCGGTCTGCCCCGAAACAACCGTCAGAGCTGAATGAAGAAAATGTCTTTGCATGGAGTGAAGTGTTTGAATGTGTTAGTCCTTTCACTCATGTGTTCCACTAAATCTCAAACCTACAAATACAACAGCAGCAGCTTGTCGATCTTAACGAGTCCTCCTCGATTAGTTTGGGCTGGGCCCGAAAACCTTTGATCACACAGCAAGTTGAGAGAAGTTGTGCTTTTTATCAGTGGACATTGTGACTGAGAATGCTGGATATTTACAGTGAGTGTCGACAGGCTAGAGCGAAGCTGAACTTTATTCTTTTTCTTTCATATTCCGAAAACTGAGCCATGCTCCTCATGTTACAGATGTGCTTTGTTTGAATTATTGTCCCATGTAGTATGTAAAGTTCTTTTTTTTCCTCCTGCAGTGTACTCACTGAGGACACTGGGTAGCAGAGCTGAATGTTTACACTATTGACTCACTCTCTCACACACAGACACACACACACACGCACACACACACGCACACGCACTGCTGGGACCCTGTAGTCAAGACTGACAGACCAGTTTTATTTATCTATTTATTTATTTAAATGACTTCAGATTTCTCTAAAGCAAGCACTGGTCCGACAGTTTCCCTTCCCTGCAGTGTCGCAGTAGTTTACCACGTGAGTATATTATAAAGAAAATATAGCGGTGAATATACTCAGCGGTACTGACATACGGTCACGGTGAACGGCTCAACCACGAGGACCTTCTCTCTTCTTTTTTTTTACATTTTTTTTTTTCTTTTACCTTGGGCTCTGACGTAACAGCCCCGAGCTCTGTTTGCCTGATATGTCCGACGTATATCAGCAGTCACATGTACCTACAGCACCCTATGTTCCCAACAAGATAACGGGAGTATTGATTTACATGTTCCTGGAGATAGTCCCGCTGCTGCTCTTGTATTGGTTCAGAGCTGCTGGGAGGTTGGAAGGAGTGGAACCAGCTCCACTGAGTGTGTGTCTCCTGCGTGCTTGTTACTCTGTCTTCGTTAGGATCCTCTAACTGATTTTAACTCGTGATTTCATAACTCGCCCTCAGCATTGAGTTTAATATTTAAACGCGATGCAGGGGGAGCCGATGTTGAAAAAAGAGATTAACTTTTTGTTTGTTTTTAAATAATACAATTTAAGCAATCATTATCTGTATGAATGCAGTTTCTGATTGGCTCTGTGCGGTTGGACTTGTGTAGGCTTTGACAGCGATGGAGAACTCTCTTCTCACTTTACTCTCATGACACCTCCCGACCAGCTCCTCTTTACATATCGTCCTCTGCCGGGGTCGCCTCTGAATCCTTTGCACGACGTTTTCCGTGACTGTGAAGAATTTTGTTTTTTTTTCCAAAATGCTTGCTTTTATCAACCACTCTAACATTTTCCCACTAGGGACTTGAAATGCTTCATCCCTCTGAAACACCTGCTTCTCTCACTCGCTCATCCGTCTCCGCAGCCCCGCCCTCACCATGCACCCGCCCCGACCGGTCTTTTAGTCACTCATCACTGCCCTTTGGCTTTTTGTGTTCACCCCACCATGAATGATAACGTGCTCTGCGAAGATAAGGACATTGTTGTTAAATAAAGGGAACACGGTATATGATTAGGAACACTATTAATTTGTTCCATAAGCCAAGCTAAACATGAGGTGTGTTTTTTTTTTTACCCTCTTTGAATGTGTATGATCTTATGTTTGTGTGTGTAAACCTGTATGCATGTGAGAATCTTGTTTTGGTGTTGATCTCATGTATGTGTGTGCAAGTCTGTGTTATGAGAAACTACTTTAATGAATCTACCTGAACCCATAACACAGCGACTTGGGAGAAAGCCCAGGGGGAGAGATTCTTGGAGCTCAGTGTGCACTTTGTATGACTCCTCATGCCTTTTATTTCTCTTTTTCTTTTTCTACCTGACATGTAAAAGTTCTATCTTTTCTTTTCTCTCTCTCTCTCTCTCTCTCTCTCTCTCTCTCTTTGTGATTACTCTGAAGAGCTGCACAGTATTTTTGAGCAGAAGTGAGTTACTGCAAAAAAAATGTAGTGCCATTAGAAACTGTGAATTTCTAAATAAAACTTTCGTCGTCTTTCGCCTCGCCTTGACTTTTATTATGTAAAAGTATCTTTGACATTTTTAATATTAGTCCAGCAAGAAAAAAGTTGAAAGCATAAACTCAAGTAGGAAACTGACACAAAATTAAATTCATTCATTAGTGTATTCTTTATTTGAAAAGGGACAATGCATTATTAAACATTGACACAAATGTAAATGCACATGAGTTAGCTGAATTGCTATTTTTCATTCGCAGTCTTTTTACCAGATGTTGATGGGCATCCTGCAGTGATAAAATATATCGTGCAATAATAAAACAATTTGAGCATTAACTGAAAAGCATATACCACTGAGTAGACAGCAGCTAAATAGAGTCCTGGTGAACTTATCAGAGTTTGTATTGGAAAAATAAACTAAGTGTGGTTGAAAACTATTTAGTAGTTAAAGTACGTTTTTGCCTAAAGAATTTTATGACCTGTATCTACAAATATACAATCTGTCCAAATGGTTTATGACCTGAGCTGTTTTATGGTCTGAACTGTTTATGACCTGAATACTATCAGACCCTTTTGCCACTTATTTACCCTCCAAAGAACGGACTGTGTGTCTTCTTATCTCCTTAGAAAACACATGTAAATCAGTTGTTTGTGTTTAGATTCCTCTCTCAACCTGCGCCTATAGAACCAGTCTGAACTGGCCCCTTAGTCTTCCTATATAAGATCCTTGCATGTGGCTGTCCTGCATCTTCACTCTGAGATCCCTGTGACTCTCTGTGTTGATCCCTTCTGCAGAAAGCTCCTATTAAAATACACGTAAACAAATATAGAGTTCCAGCCACTGGTATTTCCAGATTTCGATCACAAGTGATATTGTTGCTTCTTAACTCTACATTTAAACAAGTGATACAATGAGGAACTATAACAGATTGTGGACAAAATGCCTGCGGTTTCCCTGAATGGGATTGTGCAGCGCCCCCTGGCGGTACATCTGGTGGTTCTATTTGTAGTAGATCTAAAGCTGATCAAACCAGACAAAAAGAGGAGCTAAATAATTGATAATCTAGTACACCTCTCAAATGCAGACTAGGCAGTTATTTTTCTATATGATGACGTTTTTCCTGGTAAGCCTTTTATATCTGTGATGAAAGCTGAATGGCTTCTTGTCTGAGGTGATGTATAATCTGTAAGAAGGGGGAATGTTGTAATTATCAATAAACTGACCTTATAAAAGACCAAGAGAATAAAGAGGTATGAAGTAAAGGTCCAAGGCCAGTTTGTGTGTCTGCCCTCATATGTTTTTCAGATATATATATATAAAAAAATAACAGTCTTTGCATTTATACATTTCATATACGATGCTTTAGCTTCTTAGATGTATGTTTGAGAAATTAATAAATTGCTGCTAAACAGCTACTTTTGAATGACCAAACTTTGGCTGCATATTTAACATTAAATGGTAATGAACTATATTTCTCCAGAGCTCTTCCAGTCTTTTGGACCACTCACAGTTTGACAGTACAAGTTGCATTCACCTATTCACACATTCATCCAGTGCTTCTATACACAGCACTTGTTCTATCACACAATGTTGGCACTATCTTGCCCAAGGACTCTTCAGAGTGCGGCCTGGAGGAGCCGGGGATTGAACCACCAGCCCTAGGTTAACTGCAGTTAATCATCCATGGAGCAAGACAGCAAAACTAACAAAAGTACAAAAATAAAATCATAAAACGGTCAGTACTTTGTGGTAGCCGTCTGTTTTGAGGGTCTTTTCTCAGTGTCTGTGTAAATAAAAATGATTAATATATATATTCAAACCACTCATGAAAGCTTTCTAAGAGACAAATGGTCTAATGTACTTATACCAATTTAGATTTAGTAATTGAAATAATAAAATATTTTTATTAAATAACTAAGATCAAATCAGGAAAGGCTTTTTGGTAGAAGTACTTTTCAAGAAGTTCAAGTTTAATCGATAAATATTTCCTGTATATATACTGTAGTGTCATATCCACCATTGTGGACAATGATCATTGTTGTTTCCTTGCTCCCTGTCTTTTTTATTTTTTAGGTTTTCGATTGTAAAATTTTATTTAAAAAACTGTCAAAGAACAGAATCGTGAGTAAAATGCATACAGCCAACCGCAAGGTGTCGCTGTGGGTAAAACTGAGCACAGCGTCCAGTCCGTGGTTTCCCTCCGTCTCGCTGCACTCCTTTGTTTACGTTTATGCAGCAACATGGAGGACGAGGTGGATGTTGACATCGAGGGAGATGAGACCGAGATTAGACTGAAGTAAGACTGGGATCTGTGCTGGTGAATAAACATGTGAACTGTTAGTAAGACGTGTTTACTGCTGGTTAACTCTGAGCTGTGGTGAATTAACATGTGACCTGTTAGTAAGACGTGTTTACTGCTGGATAACTCTGAGCTGTGGTGAATTAACATGTGACCTGTTAGTAAGACGTGTTTACTGCTGGATAACTCTGAGCTGTGGTGAATAAACATGTGACCAGTTAGTAAGACGTGTTTACTGCTGGTTAACACTGAGCTGTGGTGAATAAACATGTGACCTGTTAGTAAGACGTGTTTACTGCTGGTTAACACTGAGCTGTGGTGAATAAACATGTGACCTGTTAGTAAGACGTGTTTACTGCTGGTTAACTCTGAGCTGTGGTGAATAAACATGTGAACTGTTGGTAAGACGTGTTTACTGCTGGTTAACACTGAGCTGTGGTGAATAAACATGTGACCTGTTAGTAAGATGTGTTTACTGCAGGTTAACTCTGAGCTGTGGTGAATAAACATGTGAACTGTTGGTAAGACGTGTTTACTGCAGGTTAACTCTGAGCTGTGGTGAATAAACATGTGACCAGTTAGTAAGATGTTTTTACTGCTGGTTAACACCGATCAGTGGTGGTGAATAAACATGTGACCTGTTAGTAAGACGTGTTAACTGCTGGTTAACTCAGCAGTAAACATGTCTTGTGTACCTCCTCACTGCAGACTAACTAACAAAAGATGTGAGTTCACGACCAGCTTCTCTCTCTCTCTCTCTCTCTCTCTCTCCGTTACAGTGAGCTGGACTCAGGCGGTTTAGTTCAGGAGCACTTCATTCAGTCTGCGTGGACCAGCAGCGCGGGGACACTGGTAAGAATGAGTTCATCAAGCAAAGTCATCCAGCGACTCTGTTTGTGTCTCTGTGACTGTCTCCCTGTCTGTCTCTGTCTAACCGCCTCTCTGTGTCTGTGTTGTGCAGCCTTGGGAGCTGGACAGCTCCATCAGCCCAGAGAACAGAGAGGTCATACAGAGGATGCTGCTGGAGGAACAGTATCCTTTCACTGACCTTGAACGCATCACACTGACGGAAACAGATCAAACATGTCACCGTCAGATATTTACACTGATTTCTCAAAGAATAATTCATGGATCTTGATGAAGGAAAATCATGCATCCTCTTGTGGAAGTGACCAAACAGCTAATCAAAATTAACCTTGGTTTATTCTGTGGCCATAAGGCAAAGTTGAACATGCAGGGAGTGGAAAGGAATGGAGAGGGAATTGTGTTATTATTTCACATTAATATGGATAATAGTAAACATGCAAATGTATTTATTGAGCACAGAATGGATATTTGTTTGCCCAAATGAAATTGTTTTGGTTCGCATGGAACATAACATCTCTTAAACCATTGATTAACGTGCTCGCAAAACCCTTTGTCTTTTTGCTCCAAATCTCAGATTGCTTTCTTATGAATGAGGCACAAATATACAGGGCAAGTCCAGGGAAGAGATGGACATAAGTTCACACTTATACCAAAGTGAAAGCTCTGTTTCACCAGGATAAAGCAAACGAAAAAAGATCCCAAAATGTAATGCAGCCGTCTGTGGGCCTTGCCCTATAGTTCCACATAATTCTGTTGAAAGCAGTTCAGTAGTTTTTGTATAAATCTGCTGACATGTCATAAAACAAAACCCCCTAGGCAGAGGTCATTATTTTTATTTAATTCGGCTCGACCAGACAGATTCTGTAACGTCTACTGAATTTACATACAGTACATAAAGTTTTTCAGAGTGAGGAGGCTTATGAGAAACTGAGATGACAGCATGTCAATTGTCTTGACAATTATGGCTGGTGGAGCTGAAGTCTAGCATAACTAGAAAATAAAGGCATAAAGCTTCCCAAAAAAAAAAATTTAATTTAAGCAATTTATCAAGTAAAATCCACAGAATGTTTTCCATCTAAGCTTCTTGAATTTGTATTATCACTTTTGTTATAATTGCGAATTGAGGCCTTTGGCGGAGGTATCCATTCTACTGGGTGCCATTCTATTGTTTTTATTGTATTTATCAGTTCCATGTCTCTGTTGGTTGAACTGTGTTGGAGAGTTTATTATTCTGAAACATAGTTAGGATCCCATTCACTATCAGTTGGTCCTGAACTATAATCACAGATACTACCTGACAGGTAAAGAGATTCCTGATCATATTTGGGAAAGTGATCTGAACAACAAGCACAAAGTGAAGACGTAAGTCTGTTCTTCTTTCATCACTCACTTACTGGTGTTGTTGGCAGTGATGTCATGCTCCTTTCTGTCTGGTGGTCAGTTCTCCAGCCAAACCCTCGCCCGCAGCCTCTGGAACCTCTTCTCATTGGTCCAAACAGGAGAAAGAGCTGTTTGAAGAAGGACTGGTGAGCTCCCCCTACTTCTCCAACATCCATTGCCTACATATTATATTCAGCATGTCTTAATGCTCAATTTGAGTCTTTGTGTGTGGAAGTGGTAATTTCTGTGTGAATATGAATAATTATAACGTGGGTGTGCTGTTCTGCAGGCTCAGTTTGGTCGAAGATGGACCAAGATTGCCAAACTGGTGGAGAGCCGTTCTGTCCTCCAGGTCAAGAGCTACGCCCGACAGTATTTTAAACACAAGGTGAGATTAAGCTGTACATTATCCCCGAGTGACGCTGCTACTTAAAGCAAAACTACCCAACTTTATTTTAACCTTAAAACAGCAGCTCCAAATTGAGTTTGATGTTTCACAGACTTGGAATAGGGAGAATGCTGCAGCTTTAATTTTCGTCTCCTCACTGTGAATGCCTGTTGTTGCTCTATGTAACATTGGGGAGGGTGAACCATCTCCTGGGAAAAGTGTGTAATAGTCTGATAGTTGCAGAGAGTAATGCCAAACTGTAGATCAGAGGAAAATACATTAACAAGCGTTTATCTCCAATATTCAGTGAGGATATACTTTTAACCAAGCTACCTCAGTATTTTCTTTTAAAACCTTTTAAAAATGTCAATTTTATAAAATGGCTTTTGAGTGTTTTTACTTGTTTCTTGCATTACACTTTATGGTTTTTATATTATATATGTTTGTTTTTGCTTTATTTTATCAATTTTCTTTCATTAACATGTTTATATTTTGAAATTACATTTATTATCATTATTTATTTTAAAACAGGAAGAAGTTGAGTTTGGTCAATTTGTTACAGAGGCAGCTCTTCTAATTCAGGAAGCTGGGAATCATGAGGAATGTCCACCGTTGAGTTGCGCTTCAGATCAGAGACATCACAGTCAAAGCTCCGGTCAACACATTGATGGGTGTCTTTCGTTTGTTGAAAATCACTTGCTCGGCTGCAGAGGGCACTGTTGTTCAGTTAAAGTCACATAGTGTGACTTGATTCAAAGGCCTATCCAAATATTTGAATGTGATTTCCTAATAATTCTTTCACAACCAGAGGAGACACCTTGTGACAGCTTTAGAAATAATGAGAGACAAACAAACTCTTTCATCATCCCTTTATTTTCTCAGGCTGAATCAGAGCCCACATCTTCAGCTCAGTCGGCTGGACCAGACCTGCACCCTCCCCAGACCACATCCAGTCATGCATCCTCGCTGGTAAACACCGTCCGCATAGAGAAGCTGTCTGACGGCGAGGACGAGGATGTAGACATCACAGATGACCTGAGTGATGATGAAGATGATAAACCGCATACTGGGATCGAAACTGAGCCAGAGCAACAAACAGGGACAGAGATCCAGATAGACAGTTCAGAAGGAGAGCAGGAGGAGACAGATGAGGATGAGGTGGAGAGCACCCAGGAGATGAAGGACCAGCACAGCCACATCTCTCCTTTTCCACAAAGCCTTCAATCTTCCTCGTCGTTCCGTTTCACTGAGGAGTCTGTTGTCACCGAGCCAGACGAGACGCTTCCTCTGAAGAGCCCTCAGACAGAAACTCAGACAGACTCAAAGCAGATGAATGATGAGCATGAGGCCCAGTGTTCCCAGTCTGAGAGCTCAGCACATACTGGTCTACTAGAGGAAGCCTTCGGTGATGAGACAGGTAATCCATGCTGTCTATGATCCCATCCATGTTTCTGTGCCTGTGAATTTACTGTATTTTTAATACTGTTGAAAATGTTCTAATGCTTTTCCTTCAAGACTCAAGGATGTTTAGTCAGGGATCAGATGATGACCTAGAGGAGGAGGAGGATGAGGATGAAGAGGAGCTCAAGGTACCTGAGGAGGAAATTACGATGGAAAGGGACTCCGTCACTGAGGATGAGAAACAAGCTATTCCAGAATTCTTTGAGGGACGGCCATCCAAGACCCCTGAACGATATCTGAAGATCAGAAACTACATCCTGGATCAGTGGTATGAGACCCAGTGGTTATTCAGTTCCTCAATCTCACCACACCTGTGCAGGGTTTTAATGTCTTTGTTCTCCAGGTTGAGGAGCAAGCCCAAGTACCTGAACAAGACCTCCGTCCGCCCAGGCCTGAAGAACTGCGGCGACGTCAACTGCATCGGGAGAATACACACCTACCTGGAACTTATAGGAGCCATCAACTTCAACTGTGGTAACTTTTGCTGAGTTTGAAGCAGCATTTACTCGTGTTCTATTTTTTTCCCCATATTCACTGAGAGCTCCGTCTCTTCTCCCACAGAACAAGCCGTGTACAATCGCCCTAAAGTGGTGGACCGCTCCAAGCACAAGGTGGGCAAAGACGCGCTCGAGGCCTATCAGCTCGCCCAGAGGCTCCAGAGCATGGTAGGTACTCTTGACACACAGAATGTCAAGCAGCTAAACTAAAGCTGCTTTCAGACATGAACTGAACTCCAGATATTCTCCTGAAATCCCTTGAAGGGCTATAAGTGAGAATGCAAATCTCAGAGTCAGGGGCTGTGCACATTCTCTGTAGTTTCTCCTTCCAGCTCCCTAGTAAAAACTGTGGATATTGTCTGTGAGCCCTTGTGAGATTACAGCAAGATGTGGGGCCTTCACAGTGGACAAGACTTCAAGACAACGACATTCGAGATCCTTTAGTAATAAGATCTAACACTGGTGCCCCAGCCAAATGAAAATGTTATGTCTTGTCTCCTACATCCTCTACCCAGACACCACCTGGTTCCTGTTTTGTTTTCCTGTTATTGTGAACACAACTGACCCAGTAAATGTCCATATGTGAAAGGCAAACTGAAATCAGCTTATGACACTGCTGGACCTTAACCTCACTTCTGTTTGGTTACAGCGGACCAGGAAGCGCCGTGTTAGGGACCTATTGGGAAATTGGTGTGATGCTAAAAACCTGGAGGGACAGACATATGAGGTTTGGACACTGTCTCCCACACACACACACACACACACACACACACACACACACACACACACACACACACACAAAGCAGTATTGATAACTGACAGATTCACATTGGTATATTCACTGATCCTGTGTGGTTGGGGTTTCCTTCAGCATCTCAGTGCTGAGGAACTTGCTCTGCGGAGAGAGGAGATGAAGAGGAGACCGAGGCCCTGCAAGATGTCCAGATACAGAGGGTGAGGGTGTTTTCCTGTATTCTGCATTCCTTTCTTCCTTATGTTCTTTTATAATACATAGGATCTCACTCTCTCTGCTAGGTCTTTCGATCCCTTCCAGCTGATTCCCTGCAGAGCTTTTGGGGAGGATGTACAGGTCAGTGTCCATTTCTTCCACCGTTCACTCACCAGTCATGTATTCGATCATGCAGGATGTAAATCTAACCTTTCATTTAACCAGCATTATGACTCTCTAAACTTCATACAGGTTTATAATAAGAGCAGAGTCAATTTCCTCCCAAAACCAGTCTTTGAAATCAGACAGCCAGTTTTAAAAATGGCTTATTTTATATGAGATCTTCATTCACTGATCCTTCTTGTATTTGTGTCGTGCATAGACTCATGTTATATATGAACAGTTCTCACCCCAGTCTGTATAATCATAGGCTTTTTTCTGTTCTCTCAGGAACCATTCCAAGTCATTGTGTGTGCAGAGACTCTTCTCATCATGGACATGGTACGCTACACACACCACCACGCATGCTGAGGGTGCTCTGTGTGGAATCATCTTGAAAAATATGGCTTGATTTACAGAACGGCTTCAGTATTAGAACATAATGACATAGAAAAGCAAATAAATCACAATATATTCTTATCATTGTGTTTATGTATTTATTAAATTTATCCATGAAAGATCAATCTGCAGGGAGGACAAGTAAGTGATTCTGTGGATTAAATAAGTGGTCAAACGCTCCTTTGGCAGCATTAAACTCAAGTAAGCTTCTCAGGCAGCGGAGTTAATTTCCCCCCCGATGAGGATGAGGAACAGATGTTCAGCAGCTGCAATTATTCATTTAATCCTTCAGCTGGTTATCTGTTACTGGGGAGAGCAGCCACAGAACAAAATCATCTACAAAGACAATTTGTCAAACTGTTGACTGATGATTATGTATAGTATATGAGATGATTTTTAAACCTCTTCAGCTTATTAAAAATCAATATTTTTCTAGATCTGAGATCTGAGACAAGCCCCAAATCAGCTTAGGCCTCTTGTGAACAAGAAACTCAAAATATATCTTTGTGTTTTTCAAGTCAAACTAACTTAAAACTACATCTCTCATCTGGTTTCATTTACGGGACTCTTTTTTTTTTACCAAAAAAAAAAAGTGTCCAGCTGAGCTGAACTAAAATCCCGAGATTTACTAAATCCTGAATCCAGTAATTATCTTTGGGCGTCATTGGTTGAAGGAATCTCATAATGTTTACAACTACACTGAGTATTTGAATGGTGCTAATAATTTGTAATTTATTAGTTGCAATAGATGATGTTTGTTAATTTGTGATTTAATTGAAGATCTGAACATATTTTAAAACAGATTATTATATACATAAGGTAGATGTAGAGATGATCTCAGAGGTTTCACTTAATCTTTCTTCCACCGGAATTTATTTTCCTTCGTTCTCTGTACGGTTTTCTATAATTATCTTGTATCGTGTCTAAAACAATGTAATATTTTGAATAGTCTCACTGTTTAGAAGCTTGAAGATGGTCTTTTCAGAGTGCTGTTTGCACCATGAGCTAACTAACTCAACCTTAACTTTTCTTTTTTTTGCTACAAAACCACCAGTTCTCTTTGTTATATTTAATTATAGAATAATTGTCTCTTTTAACTTGTTCCTGAATTGATTAAATGTGCTGTGATCCTCAGCATGCGCACGTGTCACACGGGGAAGTCATCGGTCTGCTCGGCGGGACATTTAATGAGAAAGACAAAGTGTTGAAGGTAGGAGGAGGAGTTGATGAGAATAGATAATTTATTAGAAGACGAGAATGTCTGCACACCATTCTTATGATTCACCACATTGTTGTTTGCCAATTTTTGTCTCTTCTGTCCAGCACCTAGTGTTTATCAAGTTTGGATGTGCATGCTTTTTTTATACTTTCTGAATAGATCCTTTATTGACTATGTATTTCTAAATTGGTATTTAGTGACAAACTGCTCCGTGTGCTTGTATTTAGATATGTGTGGCAGAGCCATGCAACAGTGTGAGCACAGGTTTGCAGTGTGAGATGGACCCTGTGTCTCAGACGCAGGCCTGTGAGGTGCTGTCGTCCCTGGGCTTCAGTGTTGTGGGCTGGTACCACTCACACCCCTCCTTCCACCCCAACCCTTCAGTACGGGACATAAACACCCAGGACCAGTTCCAGGTAACATGAATCACCGAGAGAGACCACGTACACGTTTGTCTGTGTGCGTCCGTAGGTCTGATCTCCTGTGTCCTGATTGTTCTAGAGTTATTTCTCACGAGGCGGAGCCCCCTTCATTGGTATGATTGTGAGCCCGTATGATCCAGCAAATCCATCCCCCCACTCCCAAACCACCTGTCTGCTGGTGCAAGAGAGCCCGGAGCCCTCAGGTCCCCAGAGTATGTCTAACACACACACACACACACACACACAGGTGCACGTACTTTTATAGTTAAGATCAGGAAAGTTAAGTTGTTGAAATCAAACAGACTATGTAGGTCAGAGACTTGTGCAGTTTATCCTCCGGCTCAGTGTGTCTCTGTTACTACACAGAGCTGCCCTACAGATTTGACTTCCTTTCATCCCAAGACATCCCAAACTGGGAGCAGACAATGAAGAGAGCTCAGTGGATCATCCACAAATACTCTCAAACACCCGGGTGAGTCAGACACAAGACTGTAGTGGATATTCTGACACGTGTCATCAAATGTTGATCCCTTCTTTTTGTGATGTTGAACATGTTTTTGTTGAGTGTTGTAACAGTTGTTTCCTGTTGTGGTTGGTCAGGACTGTGAAGTTGGATAGATTTTTCCGGAAAGACTCTCGTCTCACGTGTTTGGAGAAGGTCAGTCTAACCGGTCATTACCACTTACATGTACATTCCATAAACTGAGATGGATGATGTGTCTCCACTTCCTTCTATTATCTAGAAATTAAGCGAAAAATATCCCAGATATGAATGCTGCCATCTGGCACAGTTGTAGCCAGAGTCTGCACAGAAGTGATTGAGGAAAGGAGCCATAGTAGCGAGGTCCCGTCAATACACACACTTGACCAATCAGGAAACTGTCTCAGCTGTCAAATCATGATGTTTCACCAAGTATTTATAGCAATGAATAACTAATTGAAACCAAACTTAGCAGAAACTGAACATTTTGGCATGATAAGAACTAGCTCATTCGACAGAAACCATTTTTAAGAAAGAATGATTTTATGTGACTTTCCAGTATGGTCCATGTCCCATCCACTTACATGGAGGAGGCAGTCTGGTCTATGTGCTATACTGCAGCCAGCCACCAGGTGGCAATCGAGATGCTTTTGCTTCACTTTTGGGAAGCAGTCATGTCATCCAATCTTTATTCTGTATTTATAGTCTCTGGTTAATCCTAATGTATAACCTGTTTTGATTGACAGATTGACCTCATCTTTTATGATTTAATTGTCTCTCTTTCATTTGACTCAACCTTCTCCCTTTAGATGCTGTCGTCTCTTGCCAGGTACCTAGAGCCCCTGCCAGATGAGGAGGGAGAGTCCTTCCTCACCCAGGTCCAAGCCCTACTCCAGTCAGACTTTATTACTAAGCAGCCATGGGAAGGGGAAGGGTCTTTAAATACCTCACCCAGACCAGTGGACAACTTGGCAGCTGATCAGCTGCTCAGCCAGAACAGGTTCCAGGAAGGAGACTCGGATCCGGATTGTGGCAAAGCTTCAGACAGCAATGAACAGATCACCACGGAAACATCCTCAGAGACAAACAGCAACGTAGTGTTACACATGGGCTCAGTGTTATCCAGCGAACATGACTATTTACTGTGATGGACCAGTTATATCTCATTCGTCCTGTAACATGTAACGAGTATAAAGTTTTATGTAAATACTATGACTTGTTATCAGTAGTACAAACTATCTGATTTATTTTTTTAAATAACATCTTATTCTGTTAGAATCAGATTGTGTGAACAGAATTCATATTAAATTCATTTAACCAAAAACCCTGTGACTCACCCTTGATTGTGTGTGTGTGTGTGTGTGTGTGTGTGTGTGTGTGTGTGTGTGTGTGTGTGTGTGTGTGTGTGTGTGTGTGTGTGTGTGTGTGTGTGTGTGTGTGTGTGTGTGTGTGTGTGTGTGTGTGTGTGTGTGTGTGTGTGTGTGTGTGTGTGTGTTGGATTCTTTTACACAAAAATGAAATATATTTGCAAACTTTATTAGGCAAAGAATTATGCCAAAGCAAGGAACTTTGTGAGTTTTCAGCAGTCCAGACCCACACATAACACAGCATAGATTTAGATAAAGAAGACATACGTCGCACACATTGCACAAGACATCACATGGAGATAAATTATATCACATACCAATTACTTTATAATTTGTGAAAGTTATTTAGCGATTTCTAGAAAAATGTTCATTGATCTTGATAAAGAAACAAATCATTCATTTCGAGGAGACTGATAATTATGAATGTGGATCTGGTGAATTAAAATGTTTGGTTATTCATTTTAAATTTACAAATACAAGCAAACAAGTCAGTTGTCTGTTTTTTTTATCAACAATTGTATGGATGAGTTTCCGTGATATAGTGTAGTTCCAGCCGGAACCTTTGGGGCGCGTCATGTTTCTAGACGGAAACATTTTTGAAGCAGGAACGTCAAACTACCACAACAAAGTTCAGTTCAGTTCAGTTCGTGTGTTCGGCGTCACACGGAAATTAAATGATAAAGTGTTCGTGTTAGAATATTTTAAAACAGAAACACAACATGACGGCGGCGGCTCGGTGTGAGGTCAACGAGGACAGCTGCAGCTAACGTCCTCCGGAGCGATGACATTGACTCTTGTCCGATAACAGCCTGAAGGAAACCTGAGACATTTCTACAGTGAGATGAAGTGTCTCCGCTCCCTCCGGTGAGAGGCTGCCTCGCATCACCAACACGAGCTGTTCCATGAGGAGCTCTATGAGAGACTGAAGGACGTCATGGGCTCTCTCGCTGTTTTTCTGTCACGGTGCCATCGCCTCCTCCCTCTCCCCGCTCACCTGAGTCGACTCGGCTTGGTAGGTAAACAGGCTTCACGCCCTGTGAGCTCCGGCTGCTCTCAGATCAGCTGTCACCGAGCAGGGAGCTCTCTCTACCTCAGACCTGCCCCCTCTCCATCACCTCTGCGGTTCCGCAGCAATGGACCGACCCTGTGTCTCCAGTTTAGCCCCAGAACCCCCTCCCTCCTGCAGCCGGGTCCTGTCCACAGCCGGGGGGGACTCCAGCTCCACACCTCATCTCCCCGCAGGGCCCTGCCTGCTCCTCTCCTGTGGCTGGTGCTCAAACCTCTGCAGAAGCTCCTGGCTATAATACTGGGCAGGTAGGGGACTCTGCAGTTCAACACTGAGCATACAGACTGTATTAGAAACACCACACTAATGCTGGGTAGTTAATTTGCTCTCAAAACCTCATCAGTTCTTCATCGCATTGATCAAACCAATCAAAATGGCTGATATTCTTTACATATACATTGTAGGTTGTTGGTCTTTTTGTAGTGAAGCTAGTTTTTGTTTTGCTCTGTTGTTTCGGGTCCCTTTTGCAGGGGACCACAAATGTTAAATAGCTTGCAGTTAAATTTAGTACTAAGCATATTTATTTATTCTATTTATGTAATTACCCATCACATCTTTTCCTGCATTCATAATGTTGCACATTTGATATCATAAACCCTCACAATGTAATCTGTGATAGACCATTAAATTGAAACCCATGGGCTCTTCTGCTGTAGTCCATCGGCCTCAAGATCACCACCACAGTTGTAAAGAGTCATAATCTCTCTATACACTCTCTATATGTAAGCTCCAACCAGTTTGGTGCTTACATATCCCCCCCAAACAAATTTGGTTTTTCTATAAAAACAAATATGAACAGAATTGCATTTTCCCCCATTGTGATGAGAACAATTCAATTGGATAATGATTGAGCAGGGGATGAAGGGGTGTTTCAGTGGCCACTGTTACCTCAAAGCTGTGGGTTTGAATCTGCCTGTACAGGTTCCCTCTGTGTGCAGTAGGCTTCTTCCAAAAGTCCAAAGACATGCAGCTTAGGTTCATTACCAGTAGGTATGAATGTAAGCTTACATGGTTGTTTGTTTGTGAGATCGACTGTGGATCTGTCCAGGATGTACCACGCCTCTTGCACAATATCAGCTGGGACTGACTCAATGAGCACACACACTTTGAAAGAAGACATTGGTATTATTTTGGAAACCAATTGATAACATTCAATATATTTATTCTGAAAACTTACATCAGTTGATTTTATTAAAGTGCAATCAGCAGGTATAGTCTTAGAAATAATTTAGTGCATGTATTATTTTTAAAAAGAGATTATTGATCTCCATGCATCTGCCTGGATTCTAACTTTCCTACTAAAGTCTGCAAATTTTATAGATATGACAAGAGCTCGACTTATTCTTTAATTTACATTTTTTACCAGAATGATTTTTGAATTGACCCCATGAGGATGTGTGAGCTACACAACCAGGTCTCACAGAGCGTGTGGCCTCTCTCTGTGTGCAGGAGCCTAAGGAAGTGGTGGGTTTCTCTACCCTCCAACCGTCGGCAGCTCGTGCACGAATGGGTCCGGAGGCGTCGCTGGCATCTGGCAGCAGGGGCGGGTGTTGCCATGGTGATTGCGGCTCTACTCCTACTGACTCACCTGGATGAGTCTCCTGTGACGGGACGGACCCGCCTCCTGGTGTTCAGCAGAGAGAACTACATGGAGCTGGCTGCCCTGACTTCAGAGGCTGTGAGAGAGGGAGAGGGGACAAACAGGATGTGTGTGTGTTTTACAGGAAGACTAGAGATAGAAAATTATGTTTAAATCATTTATTGAATCAGTAATGAAAACAGTAATGCCAATAAGAGAGTCTAGACCACACATACTGTAGTAAGGTTCATGTTGGGGGGGAAATGTGGTGTAGCCAAAAAGATCTTCCTTAAAATGTATTTATTCACCCTGTGTTTGTGTGTGTTTCAGTACATGGAGGAGTTTGCAGAGTTGCTCCTTCCAGTCACTGACCCCCGTCACAAGGTGGTGGAGCGGGTGGTGCAGCATCTGGCACAAAGGAACAAGGACATCCCTGAAGTGTCTGATGTCACCTGGACCGTCCACATAGTGCAAAGTCCAAATGTCAACGCCTTTGTCCTTCCAGTAAGTAAAGAGATATATTCTTTTTATGTTGAATCATATTATCATACCTTGAACCAGTGCATTCTGAATCTCACCTTTTGAGGATGTATTATTTTCCTTGTGACAGAGCAAGTTAGTTTTCACACCACTTTTTGCTGGTTTTTACATCCTTTCTACGTAAAAAAGACCAAGTGACAGTAAAGAAGATGAGTGCACAGATATTGCAAACCTCTGTCAAGGCTGACGTTCTAACTCGCCATCTCGAAACTGAATAATAACTCCTGGATTCTACCAGTTTATCCAGATCCAATCCAAAATTGAATGGGTTTACCCTGGGGTCATGACACACCCCTCTGCAAAATTTCATGGAAATAGGTTCTGTAGCTTTTGCGTAATCCTGCTATCTAACGAGCAAACACTCAGGAAAACATAACCTGAGGAATACATGTAGTAAAATAAATTTTTTTGCATATTTACTTAACATTTTTTCCGATTACTTAGTATATGGGACTTATAGTACTGGGATACATCACTTCTATTTTATGTTGGGGAGACTTATTTTAAAGTTGATGGTAATTGCCCCAACATTTTTATACACCTGTAAAGACTATATTTACACCATATGGCTCAAATTTGCATTTTATTCTCCTTGTGTGTAGAACGGGAAGGTGTTTATGTTTACGGGGATGCTGGACACTGTGGTGGATGTTCACCAGCTCACCATTGTCCTGGGACACGAGATGGCTCATGCATTGCTGGGACACTCCGTAAGTGTGTTAGCCTCTTCCCACTATGTTTGTGATTGTTGCTTTGTGTTTATACGTTACCATATCACATTTACTGTCGTGTTTGGCCTGATATTGGCAGTCTGTCATGACTCAGTGACCTTTAAGCACTCTGAGCAATTTCAACAGTTTTTTTGTAGAAACACTGAAGAATCTCTGTGTAGAATGAACCGATCTTAGTCTGTGTAAAGACTTGGGATTAGTAATGTAGATAATAAACCCTTTGCATATTTTGTATCACAATTTTCATGACCAAAAATGTTCATGGATGTGCTGAAAATGTCTGAAACTATTATTATTTATATAATATAGAGCCATGTAACACCATATCAGCACAAATATTGAGGAAGGAAGGCATTAGTTTGCCCAAAATCATGATAATGCTGATGTCAGCTTATTAAAAAGCAGTGATTTCCAATGTGGACAAATTAGACTAACTGACCCTAGAATTCGTGAGTTCAACGATTTACTCAACTTCAGACAAATCCAACAGAGGAAGCAAATATACTGGTTTTAGCAGCAGTGTTTTCTCTACCACTGTCTGCACTTGAGTCAGGACCAAAGGCATGCAAGTTGACAGTGGTGGATGCTAACAGCATCTAGCTTTGGCCAGAGCACTAAAGCACACTGTGACTTTGGCAGCTTAGACAACTAAATAAATCTGTCGCTCTGACACAGCCTGCCACTCATTCTACCATGTTTCTACAACTCACAGTAAATGCACTTTGCAGACAGGCCAACTTTGGTTGATGCTCGACACTATGAACTCATTGTGCCAGAAATACTCACAAATCATCAGAGTAATTACAATATACATAATTGAAATGGTACAACTAACCGTCTGGAATGTGACTACTGGTTAACAGGTAACCGTTCACTTCCTGATAGTAAACACATGAGGTGCTTCGTTGATAGCAGACCTTGCTCGTGGTGCAGAAGGATGACTCATTGAAAACACTTAGAGTGCAAATTATTTCAAGAACAAAGTGAAGTCATGTAGAAGCCCTTGGCACACAGAGAAGTTACAGCTGGAAGACGGCCAGGTCTCTCCCATATAAGGTCATAAAATATGTATGCAGACCTCCTATAGTTATGCGCATTATACACTGAGAGACCTGACTATTCATCATCAGCCCCCCCGCTCTGTCTCAATGTATAGCATTGGCTGAGGGGGCATCAGTTGCTGCGATTGCATCAGCCGGGGATAAAGGCTCACTGACAATCACCTCCAGACACTCACTAATCCTGCGTGTGCTGTGACGACCGCAGACCTGTCGACCTAGGCCACTGTCATGCTTTATTAATTTTCCTCCGATGGCTCTTTTTTATTCCGGCAATAAAAGCCCATTTCTCTTGTTCTAAAAAAGTGTCTAATGAAGTGGGTATTTCGAAACTTTAAACGTCCTCGGAGGAAATGCTTGAAGGAGATTTTAATTAGATGAAAGGAATGAGCATTGATGGGCTTGGTATTACCCAGTAGGTGTGCGCTATTGGATTGGCTGTTAAAACCTCTAAGTCTGTTACAGAGTTAAGTTCCACTAAAATAGATGGGAACAATCAATATGTTCCAGCTGCCTTCACATCCCACTAACTTTTCCCCTCTATTTTTCTCTCCCTTTTCCTTTTATCTTTTAATCTGTGTACCAAACCTTTACTCTCCTCTCTCCTTCGTACCTTTTCTCCTCTGTCATCTTCTCCTTGTCATCCCGCGTCCCTTTGCTGTCCTCCGCAGGCTGAACAGGCCAGTCTGTCTCATGTCGTGGACCTCCTGTCTCTTATTCTGCTGACAGCCATATGGGCTGTTTGTCCTCGAGACAGCCTGGCACTGCTGGGACAGTGGGTGCAGGACAAGCTTACTCAGGTTTGACACATTACACAACGTTACCTATGTTCAACTGTATATCACTATTTTCCCTGCCACTCAATAGAAAATTAGCTTTACACACATGCATTTATTTGTACTGCCAAGGCAACAGCACAATTTTATTATGTAATTTTATACATTGTTCTATAATTGTTCAAACTTAAAACACTCAAACACTTTCTAAGAGGAACATGTTTGACTTAAGGTTTGTGCAAATCTGATGCAAACATCATGTGTCTCTCCCCTCAGCTGATGTTCAGTCGTCCCTACAGTCGCAAGCTGGAGGCCGAGGCCGACAAAGTGGGATTACAGTTGGCTGCTAAGGTATCATCATCTTCATCCTCATCATCTCCAGTGTGAGGGGCTCTCCACTGCTTTTATACATTAAGTTTAGTTTTACTCAGCCTATGAAATCTATGATATTTATATAATCTCTTCTGTGGCTCTGGAGGATCTTACATTTATTCTTTATTCAACGGGGACATTGAACAAAAGCTTGACTGAACAAGTTAAACTGAGAGAAATCACTAGTTTTTACTGAGAGATAAGCCTTCACCTGAAAAAGCTGGAACAAATCCTGCTTTTCTTTCTGAGTGAAACTAAAACTTGTTGGAATCTACCCTTTTACCTGTTCTTGACTATGGAGATGTGTTGGATATCATTTCCACGGATCATTGTCTTCACATTTTGGAAAGTGTCTATCATGGGACACAGAGACTCTTCACAAATTATCATTCTCTTACTCCCCCTTGTGTCCTTTACCCAAAAGCAAATTTGTCTCCCTTATGTGTCACTTGTACGTGTTCATATACAAAACCTTTCTGGGCAAAATTCCCCTTTAAACTGGAACTATGGGAGTTTAGGATTTATTCTTACCAAAGTCCATACCTACTGGGAACAGAAAGCTTTAAGGCGTTTGGCACCTAATGTTTGGAATCATTTACAGATTGATTTTATGCTTCCAAACCTTATAACGTTTAGCGAGTTTAAAACCCTGACAAAATCTCTTGAAAGTGTTTCATATGATCAAGTTTTATTGATATAATATATGTGTTTGTCTGCTAATTAATTTTACTCTTGAATCAGTATTTTCTTATGGATTCATGCAGTCCCTTACTCTCAATTCCTGTAGAACATTTATAAAGCACTAGGGGGCACTGTTGTCAAATGAAACTAAACTTAGTGTGCTAGTTCACTAAGGATTTTCATCTCAGCACAGGACAGAGGGACGCCACATTGTGTGTTTCTGACTCCATGGTGTGCTTTTGTGTGTGTCCTTCCCAGGCATGTGCAGATGTGCGGGCAGGACCTGTTTTCTGGCAGCAAATGGAAATCAGAGACCAGCTGACAGGAGAGCCCACCTTCCCGGAGTGGCTGTCCACACACCCGTCGCACAGGAACAGATTCACTCTGATGGACAGCCTCATACCAGAGGTACGGACACACAGAGCCCTACCCCTGTCTGTTGTGAAGGAGACAGAGTGTAACTGTAGGAGCTGTTAAGGAGTCTTCATTTAGCTAATTAAGCATCAGGAGAGACGTGTGCTGACATGTGGAGAGAGAGAGGCCAGAGAGAAAAAGAACAGTGGAAAAAAACATTTTCAACACAGGGGCCCAAATATCTGCTTAACTGCATTTCATGGAGGCTCTAAAGGGAACATTAGCAGCTCAATCTCATATGCGCACTCACTGTGCACATACTGTGGTGGTCAATGGTATCTCCGGGCTATAGGGGAAATAAACAAGCAGTCACTAAAAGCAACTTCATGTTGCACATGTGTGTATGTGTGTTTGTGTTTGTGTCTGAGGCAGAGAGAGATTAACAGTGTTTCAGGCAGCGATGAATTTAACCTTGACTGTGAGTTGGACTGTTTGTACACCGTCACATGCTCCAACCACTACTGACGGACAGATGGGTAAACCACTAATTGTCCATCAGGTGCCTGTGTCGTTGAGTGGGGGCATGTTTCACGTGCTTGTGTGTGTTGATGTGTGTTATATGTTTGTGACCATGCATCATTTCATATCCCTGTGTGGTAGCTGACCTTTAGCAGCAGTCGTTGCAGAGGCCCGGCTGTAGCCACAGGCAGCGAAGTGATGAAGAATCGCTGTTTGGGGGAATTGTTGGCCTGCATTGTGTTTGTGCAGAGAGAACTCTCTGGCGCCGCTATCCGCTGCACCCTCCTCCTCACCAATTCATTCAATCCAGCATAGCGGCACATATGAGCCACTTAACAGCTGAGCTCAGCCGGGTGAAAATGATGCATAATGTGATGTTTTTAACCTTGCGAGGGGTGACAGCATCAGGCTAGTTAACCCGACTCCTGTGAGGGCACTCTGCCTCCACTAGTGCACTCATCATCCTTCAGCAAAGCGCATTAAGTCCACTGGTAGCATGAGAGGGGAGCCTGTTGAGTGGTGAAACAAAGTGCATGTGTGTGCGCTCGTGAGTCTTGCAGGTGACACTAAGTGTGAGATTAATGAGTTGTGTGTGAGAGACAGACAGAGAGGATGTGCCTAATTGTGGGGGAAGGGCTTGTGGTTTGTTCTTGGCAGCTCAGCCTATCCAACCCTTCAGGGATGGATATCCATAACCAGCAGTCTGGTGTTCACTGGCTGCACCAACACGGTCAAGACTAAGTCATTTCATTTCTATAACTGACTTTTTACATTTCACCAATATTCAGATTATCTTACCAAATAACTAGAAAAACTAATGGCGTCTTCAGCCTCATGCATCTGTTTATCTCTGTACTTCAATCTCTGTCGTCTTTGTCTCTGGTCCTTCACATTCTCCTCTTTATCCGTCATCACATTCATTTCAGTTCACTGCTGCATTTTGATGATTTCTTATTCCACTACACTGTGAACAAAAGCAACAAATGAGCCACAACTAAAGGGTTAAATACATATTGTTTGCAGTTATAAGTCAGTGCATATTAACCTGTAACTATTTGAGCTGTTTACTCATTTGTTCGATCAGATTTAAAGTTATTATAATTCATTTGAAGTATAGTTTAATATGGGAATTTTTTCCTTACTTTATTCAAGATTTTAGGCTCTAGGTTTGAGAGTAGGACTTATTGATTTCAGATTTTGTAATTCTTTCACTCAAGATTCTGTGCTCGCGCTCAAATCGTTCCACTTTTAAGTAGATAATAATAATTCATTTTATTTATACATAGCACCTTTCAGACATAAAATGCAGCTGAAGGTGCTTTCAATAAAATCAAAGACATGAAATAAGAGATCAATAAGAACACTTCAGCAATAAAACAGACGTGCTCTGCTTCGCTCAAACTTTTTAGTTACCCTATATTTTTTTCTGTTGCTTCAGCTCTGCCCACAAACACACTGCTATCATAAAACATCTTCCCTCGGATTTGTCCTCTCTCTTTTCTTTTGCGCTTATTTTTTGCAAAAAGTCTGTCAAAATTCCCCCAACCAATAGAAATTCAGATGTTGGCAACTCAGTTAAAGTAACCTCTGTAGGGGAAGTAAAGCTACCTCACCCTCAACAAGGGCGGGACAGTTTGTTGCTGCATTAATGTTGTGAAATCACCTCTTTGACTGTTCTGCGTTGTGTCTGTGTCCAGGCTCTGGAGTTGAGGGAAAGTTGCGTCTGCCCCGCTCTTCCTGAATCGGATCCCCGTGTCGTCTTCTCCCAGAGCGTCCAGGTGCTGCTGAAAAACGCCAAGGATCGAGAAAGAGGACCAGAGGGGGCAAGCAAGACCCACCTGCCTCACAGCCACGCCTCGCTCCCCCCTGCACTGCCTTCTGCTCTGCTTCCCCAAACTGCACCTCTCCCTTCCCCAAGTGTGGATCAACAGAGCAAAGGTCCTGTCCCAGTTGTAGCTTCAGAGATATTAGCAGTCCCTGTCCCTGCTCAGGACAGACCACAGGACGGGTTGCAGATCAGCTGACGGGGAAGTTAAATCTTCACTCTGGTTTTTCACTGACTGGACTGGACTATTTGCTGCTGCTAATTGATATATCCTTAATTTCAATTTAAGGGGTTTCTGGTGAGACTCCTACTGGTAGGTCAGGGTACCAGTGCAATAGAGGGTAGAGCTGGGGTTGATAATGTGAAAAGAAGTAGACAGGGGTCTTTCTAGTTTAAGAGAAAAACTTTGGAAAACGTTGCCACAAATAAAAAGATTGAAAAATCAGTGGCTCTTCTAATCTTTTCTCTCCAGTGCAACACGCTGCTGAGTGAACTTTCAGGGAATGTTATCCATGCGAGTGACGACAAAGGAGCCACATTAATTAGATAACCTCGAACAGGGAAATGCTGAATTAATTAGTACAGCTTCCATACATTAATATGTGCATTATTCATGGACACACAGCAACAGACGAAGGTAAGCACTTTCCGTGTGCATGTAGGAGGGTGTGTCCATGGGAGGCGGAGGACATCTACATTCTCATTATGACTGCTACATTCTCATGCTACACACACAGCAATTTATGCATACTCCATCCTGAGGGATTTGATGGAGTCAATTTATGCCAGGTTGTTTGCAGGTTTTTCGAACATAGCCCTCCGCTCTGGAATCCCAACTTCCGCCGTTAAGCTTTGAGAAATCTTTCGTGGGATTTTGTAAAATCTTATTTAACAAGGCAAGTTGACTGAGAAAACTGTCTTTATTAACAGCAGCAGCCTGCAGGAGCAGTCGCACAATGAGGAAGGGGAGGGCAGTTGCGGTTCAAATCTTGGTAGTCCTTTGTGTCTGCGCTGAAACAAACCGCACACTTGGTTCAATTGAGAAATCAATAGGGCATGTCTGCGTTTTCATTTGGGATAAATTATTTTATTTGTGTCTCATTTCGGTGCTGGATCTGTATCAGCTTGCAAAACACCAGCCTGAAGTCTTACAGCTGCTGTGGAAGCTTTGTTTGACTGCAAACAGGGAAGGTCTATATTAGAGTCCGTGTCTACATTAGAGGAAGTTGCCAAGTGATTGGTTTTGTGCAAAACAGTGCAATGAAAAGCCGAGGCAATATCGGTTTTTGCATATCAATATCTCAGCAGAAATGTGCTCCATTTGCTATTGGCAGGGAATAAAATTAATTTGTGAAGCGAGACAAAAGTATAATTTTGGCTATTTTCCGTTGCACATTCCACTTTTAATTCAAATGCTGGAAAGATCCACATCTATCAACGAGAGAAACCAGGATTATGGAAATACAGTGTGTTATGTAGCATGTGTGTTTCTGTGTGTGTGAGAGTGTGTGAGGAAACTATCAAGCTTCTGTGACATCGCACAACAACATCAAAACACTTCAATCGTCACACCAACCAATTAAGACTGGGTGAAAGACGAGTGTGCCTTTTTGCATGTGTGTGTGTTTGTAGAAACTCATTGATTAGCAGAAAATAAAAAAATACCTGGCTGGCCTCTGACAGATGATCAGACAGATGTAAAGTCTTCAAATCTCAGACACGATTACAACAAGCCACTCGAGATCTAATAAAAGCTACGACAATTACAAAGAGACCTCACCAAAGTGCTTCTGTAATGTCCCCAAACTGTTATGTCTTCTAAGTTGTTGAGTACGAGATCAATGTTGTGTTATCTCTGGGTTATAAAAGCTTTAGAGCCTATTTTGTGCAGGGACTTCCTCCCTTTCTGCCCCAGAAGAAGAAAGACAAACCAGAACTGCGATGTGTTGAGGTGTTCCTCCTCTTCCTCCTGACACAGATCTGACCTCGCTCAGAGCTTAGACACACAACCTCCATTCACTCGACTGGAGACTTCCCATTTCTCGGCCACATTGTTATGTGCAACGCTGAACCATCTGGATGCAGCTCCCTCACCACTCACAGAGAAATTGGAACTTGAGCAGGAAACAGATGACACACTCACACCCAGAGGTAATTGTAATGAGCGTGATACAACACACACACACACTGCACTGCGTAATTGTAGCCTACTGCCGGAGTCTAAACAATACTGCAACAGAGGGCTTAATCACGGAAAACAAAGAGACAGCAGTCAGATGGATGGAAAGGACAGAAATAGAAAATAGACAAAGTGGAACCGCGGGGATCGACAGGAGAAAAGAAGAAGATTTCATTTCAAGTGGGTGAAAGAGCATTCTTTTGGTGTGATTTACATACAAATAAAATATTATATTTTCTTTTAAAATAGCATTTGAGCTCAAATGCTGAAAGGGGAAAGACCGATTCTGCTTGGTTTCTCTGTTCACATAGGAAGCCTTGGGCAGATAGGATCTGTCTCACGCACTGAGGGTTCGGGAATCAGATGTCTGCTTAATGTCTGTAACTTCACCTCAAGTCTCTTATTGTTTTGTGTTTGTATATTCCTCCGCCCACTAGAGACATCAGTCCGCTTCTGAGACCTCCGACAAACTGCTTGCAGGTATTTCAAGGTATCGACAAGCGAACGCAGCACACCCACAGCAGAGACAGCCGAGGAGACGGTGCGAGGGAGACGGGGAACTCTCGATGCTGTTTCTCCAACAAAAACACTCCCAGAGAGAGTCAGGGCAGAGAGGGAGCAAACCAACACATCTGCTGTGTAGGTGTCTGAATGATGTCCCAGAATGCAGTCTGGCTGCCCTCTGCCCTCCCTCTGGAGTGTTGCTCGAAGTGGCTCGTCCACAGTTTGATTTCTTGGATCCACACATACACACCCGGCAGCTGGCTGCAGTGTGCAGAGGGAATATGCTGATGGAAATGTGTGTATATGTGTGTGGTTGTGGTAAAAGTTCCTGTGTCCTTCCGCTGTGCATTAATTATACATGTGGCATGTGGGTGTCTGATTGAAATGAATATTTTACTGCTTTTAATCACTGCCATTGCCAGAGTGATGGAGCATCTGGCTGTGTTACCTGGGTAATTAAAGATGCTGTCTCACACACGCACACACGCGAGTCTCAGAGGTTGTGTCTGCAGTATGAGACAGAGGTACTCCAGAGGCTTCCCAATGAGTCACAATTAGATTTGAAATGTTTTAAAGCAAAGGGGCCCATAGAAAAAGAAACAAGAAATGCATTCTTTTTTTTGTTGCTTTTATCTGACTTTGATCAGCAGAAAGCTTTTTAAATAGGCCAGGGACAATGGAAATGCTCCTTCAGGTCATCTGGCCTGAGTGTTGGGCAGAGAGTCAGTTATTTCAAAATGCTGCTGTAGACAGAATATTCTTATTGTATGGAATGGAAATGCAAAATGGAAAAAGATTTTGTTTAGCTACAATATTAAAGGTCAATCTTTAGCTGTCGATGAATACAAATCAATACAGTCTGCTTGGTGTCCAGGGGGTCAATTGCAGGGGCGTTTAATACTAAAACAATTTTTGTGAAGGTTGGAATCATGTGGCTGGTGTGATGTGTTTCTTTTTGATTAGGTTCACTTTGGTTCGATTTAAGTAAATTTTGCCTGGGGCCCCCAAAGTCATTTGAAAAGCTCCTGGTCGTTGGATAGATGAAGATACTTTTGAGACCAGGATCCAGACTCTACACGTGTAAAACATCATAATATCTGATAAACCATTCATTTCCTCACCACCTTTAACATCTTCTCAGCATGGACAGTTTGGTGTCACAAGTCACAGAGGCCCTTATTAGATGTTACAAAACTCATTTTACCGGCGATCCAGCAGTTACTCCTACATCCGAGTCGATTTGACCACAGCTGTCTGGGAGCAGTTTTTTGCATTTCACTCTGCAGTCCCAATTTGTCGTGCATCCACCCCACCCCCTCAACATACCTGGCTGGCACCAGAGTTTATTTTTAGCAAATAGGGCAAAGCTGTGCTGCTCAGGTTGTTCTTGTCTGGTGCAGTTTAGTGTGTGATCTAACTGGGTTGATAACACAGGGCTTCTTACCCACACAAACACCCAGTGGAGTGCAGCTTTAATGTGAGCTAATGTTGTTGCTGATGTCTCAGTCACACAGAACATTCTGTACATACTGTACCGTGCCAGAAGAACCTGCACTCTGTCAACCTTCAGGTTTTTATCATAAAGAGGAATCAACTCAAACATACCCTCATACGAAGGACGTCCATCGCTTCAACGTTTTGACACTTATATAAATGAATATTATATTATATATTTAAATATATATTTTACATATTATATATAAAACTCATAAATAGGCCATCACAAGAAGCTAGTTGGAATGTGATCCTCTATAAGGTCAGAGCAGTGCCTGGACATGGTAAAAATGATTCACTCACTACCTTTTGCATATTCATACAGTGCATCTATATGCAGCACTTTCTCTATCACACATCACTTACACACACCGGCTCAGCGGTCAGGGGCAATTAGGGGTTCAGTGCCTTGCCCATGGACACTTCAGCAAGTGCTGACCTGCTTTATCTTCTGAGCCACCCTGTGTGGGTCGTGTTGAATGTATGCATATGTATATATTTATATATGCATATTTTCTTTTATGGTTTAATTATTTTTCACTTAAGTATTTTCTTGTGTATTTTGTACAGAGGAAAACATAGAAATGAATTAATACTAAGTAAATAAAAGTGATGATCATTTATGTCCTTTGCTCTGTTTACTGCATTGCTTGTGTGATGCTGTTTTCCTGTGAGCTGCCGCGGTGTGAACCACAGCGAGGAACCGTCTGGCACAGGGTCATCGAGGCCATCTAGGTATTCTCTCTCAACACACAGAGCAGGTCTCCCTCTAATGGCTCCTCGTGTCCTCTCTGTTTGCCTTATCGTCTTGATCTGTGCTTGTGCGTGAGCGTGTGTTCTCGGTTGAACTGGTAGAGGTCTTTATAGTCTGGCTGCTCTGATGCTATTAGAGATTAGGATGTGAACACGGCCCTCATCTGACTGCATCAATCCCAGCCCTCGCGTCGGTTTCCCATTAATACTAACAACGTCAGATGCAGACTTTGTAGCTCTCTTTACCCTCCTCTCTCTCTCTGTCTCTCTCTCTCTTTACATCTGCTCCACTGTCAGTGTTGATTTAAATCTGAATCACCAGCCGTCTTCCCGCTCTTTCAACAAGGAGAAGGTGCGATCTAATGAAGGGAGCGAGGGAAGGCAGATTGCTGAAGCAGAGGGGGACTGGAGGATGTGGAAATGAGATGAGATGAAATGGTTTAAATCAGTCCTCCTCAGGTGCTGCGACACCGGTAGCGCTCAGTGTTTGAGTGCATACATCAAGTTACAACTCGGAGTAAGTGTATTCAGAGGGCGAACAAGTTCTTTTTATGGGCGTGGGAGAAGAGCGGACAGCCTCGCAGCAGTTTAGCAGGTGAGGTAGCAATAAAGTGCCATTAAAAGCTTGTTGATGACGACTAAATTAAATCTGAATTGACACAGAAATTTAATTTAAAAAACACATATTATGAAAATTCCACTTTTGTAGTGCTTCTACACGTTAATTTGGCTGTCTACCGTTACAAAAACTCTGGAAAAAAACAACTCCCGAGATTTGTTGTGGTTCCTCTATGTCAGAAACGATACGCTAGAGTGGGTCAAATGGGATTACGACCAAAATAAACGTCATAGTCACACCATGCCCATGTAGGGAGTTAGCTCGCGAGCTAACCGGGCCGGTGGAGCCCGGCTAGCGTTAGCTCGCTGCTGCTACCCGTCAGACATTTAAGTGGCCACATAAACAAGGAGCCCCCGGGACACCTCTAAACGTTGACTCAACAGTGTGGAAGGATGCTGCTGCTGTGCCAGCTCAAGCTCCCACTGCTCCCACTGTGGGGCTGCGCTGGGGAGCTGGGGCTCTCGCAGCCAGGCTCACCGGGGGTGAGGAGGGCGGGGCACTCAAAACAGGTCAATCTGAGGAGGGCTGTTTTAGACAGGGTAAAAAGGTGCTGTTTTAAATGATCCTTGTGGTATTTTGCCCAAAATATGTTACAGACATTTCATTAAGACCACAAGGAACCATATCAGCTGTGGTAAAATGGGCATAATATGTCCCCTTTAAAGCCCCTGCAGAGCGTTTGGGTGGCCCCAATATCAGTACAAACCTTTAGTTTATTTTCTTCATTTCTGTTTCTCTCAGTGCGTTGTAGTCTTCTCTCACCAGCTCTATGATCCCTGTGAGTCCATTAACACAACCTGGGAGAGAGGAGTTCAGGCTGTCAGTCACTGTCAGGCAAATTCATCAAACTGTGACGGACCTGATTGGCCATTTACACCTACAGGACTGCACAAGAGGCAACACCTGCAGCTATCCCCACTTCTTCTCTGTGACAGTCATTTACATGATACTTTCTATAAAGTATCATTTTTACACTATCAGAATTTGTTTTACTGGATTTGAACACAATATTATTGGCTTGTCAGTGAAAAGGAAGCAGCACAGACACAGAGAGGCCTGATAAGTCCGATTTTGGAGCCTCTCAGTTGCTGAGGAGTTATACCATGGTTTGTGCTTTTGCCTGTGTTGTGTAAACAGGTAGCTTTTCTGCTGTAGCTATATATCTTGACCTAGCCAAAAATGTTTCTCATCCTAGGATAGCTGTGTTCAAAGAGCTTAGGTCAGCTCGCCCTTGTTACCTTCACTAAGGGGGTTAGCAGGTTAGCAGGATTACACAAAAACTTTTTTTTTCTTATACTTAGTGGAAGGGCAGGGTATTGTCCAAAGAGGACCTCTTAACTTGTGAATTGGATTTGATGAAGGGGATCGATCCAAGATCTTTTTTTTCACTGTCTTTAACGGGGGCGTTTTTATGAATTTCTTAATAAATATTGTAGAGATTCAAATCTGGCATATTTAAAGGATGGATATCTATTAGTGTGTGTAATTTGCTTCAGACGGATTCAATTTCAGGCGACTGCTGGTCCTCGGTGGAATTATGAGCTGTTGTAGTTTCAACTGGCACTGAGAGAAAAAATAATAAGTAATGGATTAAGTCCTCTCATTTACCTACTTCTTGGTCTGTAAACTAAATGATCCTGATCAGCATTCATCACGAGGCAACACGGTGCAAATGATGCTGTTTCAAGTCGGAATTTCTTGATGGAGGCATTTTATGTTTTCTGTTGTTTTCTTCTGTTTGAAGAAGTGGTTCCCAGTTACTTCAATTGTACTGGATTTGGCTGCAACGCTGTTTACCCCTGAAACTCCAAATGGGTTTACTGGACTCAAACACTTCACACAGCCCTCCATCGGAGGGGGGTGAGTAGATAATGGGGGGAATTTTCATGAACTATACCTTTAAGGGTTGGGGTAAGGGGCTAGGATGTGTATTATGTCAATGAGTGTCCTCACTAAGATAGAAGTACCAACTGTGTGTGTGCGTGTGTGTGTGCGTGTGTGTGTGTGTGTGAGAGACTGGCCACGTGGTCCAGAGAAGAAGCCTCGTCAGTAAAGAAGTGAAAACACCTGTGTGGCTTCACCTGACTGCGTCACGTCTTCAACACGAACACGTGGGACAACACGAAGACAACACGTGGGACAACATGACCCCGTTCTCTCTGAATATGACTGTATACACCGCAGATGTGTTTCATTTAAACACTGTGAACACATGGGAGCAACAGTGAGACCAGCAGGAGGCAGAGACGACGTTTGAAAACGGATAAAAAAAAGAAGTAAGAGTTCTGCTTTATTTTGGAGCACGTTTACAGAATATATATAATGCATTCTATAAGTATAAATGTATTAGCTTCCAACAGCTTCAGTTAAAAGTTGCTCTTTATTAACTTCATAAATACTATAACTTGTATTGGTTACGTTGTTGTTTAAGGTAATAACTGCTATAAATAATATTAGGCAAAACATGCTGTAAGTTATTCATTATGGTGCATGCTCTCATTTTAAATGTATTGGTCTAAAACACCCTGTTAAGTTAAACTTGGCTGCTTATAAATGCTATAACTTTTAATGTTGTTAAGCCCAAACATGCTATAAGTCATTGTTTGCTAGGTCAAACATTGCAGAAGTGGTTATTTAAGATAATACATGTTATAAGTGTAATAGTATTAAGCTAAAACATGCTATAAGTTTACTTTCATGAGGCTGATTTAAGTTCAAATTGATGTTGCTGTTTATTACCTAATAAATAAAAAGTTAACCTTATCAAGCTAAAATAAGTCATTGTTTATCAGTTCTTGTTTAAGGTATAATACATGCTTACAAGTTTTTTTTTATTATCCTTTAACATACTGTGAGTCATTGAGCCAACTATTACACAAGCTGTTGTTAAGAAATGATCATCCATTTCTTTCTTTATTGTCCACACAACGTTACTTGGTTGCTGTGTTATGTCTCCTTTGCCAGCCTCAGCCAGAGGCATTATGTTTGTGATATCACTCATTTTCACGAGGGATATCTCAGGAACACCTTGAGGGAAATTTTGGCTGAAATATTCAATTGGACTTGAGGATGAATTTATATTTTGTTTGTCAAAGGTCACGGTGACATCTGTTTCTGGACATATCCCAAGCATTTTTATGCTAGTTATGAGAATATGCCTTTTAGTAAATCTCTCCAAAGTCCTCACTTCATACGTCGGGACAGACATCTGCTATTTGACTGGTTGGCGGAGACATGCAACCTCAAGGCAGTAATGGTTTGTCTTCTTCCTGGTACTGGTTACTCAGGTAGTTGGGAGCTGCTGTAGGCATTACTGTATGTGTGGGTATAGAAGACGGAGCGTATGTGTGTCTGCCTGCTTACAGCTACTTACCAGGGATGAGGGATTAAGCCTGGAATAAATTAGAATAATTTCAAATTAATCCTCATACGTTTTGTTTCTATGATGTTTGTTTTAAAGTTGACATTATAATTCCAGCTTACTGCCAGGAGGAAACCAGCATAACATCTGAGGAAACCTTAATGCCAGACACTACATGCTGGTAGTTGAGGTGCACTAAATAGAATTAGTGCCAGAACCTTAGTGACTGGGAATAACTGCATGCTTTCTGCTGGTTTGAGTCCAGCAGAATTCTGTGAGTAACCTTGATAGCTGCAGCTTGGAAATTGTAAAGAAAAAGCCACAGAGCCCTTATTAAACCAAAGCACCGACTCGCATTATCCCTCAAAGTCCCACAGATCTGCCAAAAAAGTTCCACTGTGCTGGAGTGTGTGTGTGGGTGTGTGTGTGTGTGTGTGTGACTGTCTAATTCAAACATGCATGTAAAAGGGGAGGGTGTTGAAAACTAGTGTTGAGAATCTTATTTTTGTTCTCCCACATATCTTCTCAGCTCAGCTCCCCTTCACTTGTCCTCTCAGAAAATCCCATCCATCCATACCATCCATCCATCCTCACACGGCTCAATCAGTGCTGTCTATTCGCTGTCTCGTCGCCATGGTTTCAATTATGCTTCCTGCCTGCTCTGGTTTGAAGGATAAAGAGCTGATGATGGTGAGTATCTAGAGAAGGGGGAGAAACAAAGAGGCAAAATGGTGAAGGATATTCTGTACTTTTTGTCACTGCTTGTTTATTGTCATCTCACTCTTGCACGCGCACACACACACACGTACACATGAACACACAGGCACACACACACACATAATTGTGGTCTTCGATTCACATCCCCTGGGTTCTTGGTGAGGTTGGAAAGCAGCTCTGTGGCAGTACTCCCCCTTGGCGTCAGATATTTAGCTCTAGCAAGTCTTATCTTTTAACTGATCGATAAGCAGCTGGTACAGCACTCCCTCTCTCTACGGGACAGGCTGCAGCTACGCAGGACTGCACCGAACCAGATCAGCCTGCACCAGCCTTTGTTACGCTCAGTGACTGTGCTGCACACGGGCCAGCAGCACAGGGAAAGAGGGGATTTGCTCTGAAAAGCACTTGATGACTGTAAGTGCATGCAATAGTGCCTGTGTATGTATGCATGCATGTGCGTGCCTTGTGCTTGTGTTCAGGCTGTCAGAAATCAGGCTGGAAATGTGGACTTTATTTAGCTGACCTGTTTGGAGAGTGGGGAGTGTGTGTGTGTGTGTGTGTGTGTGTGTGTGGGTGTGTGTGTGTGTGTGTAAGCAGAACAGGGAAGAGAGAATTCAGTGAGGGAGGGAAAAGAAAAGGGAGCTTAAACTCATCCTTTCTCCGCCACACACATCACCCCCTCCACTGTGATCCCCACCATCCCCCACTCTTATTGTACGCTTCTTAGGGCCTTCCTTAACTTTTAATAAGACTCTTTAATAAGTCCCCAGATCATGGCTCGGTCAGTCAGGGCTTCTATTTCAACACAGCTCTGCTTAATCTCACTCTAAAATAGATTTGCTCCCTTTCCTCTCTTACGCTCAGCCCCTCTGCCTTCGCTCTGTATTTATCCACAAGATGGCAAAAGTACTTAATAAACTTCTGGGGGATCAAGCAAGGTTCTATCATCCTCCGTGGTTGGTGTACACAGGCCCTCAGGTATATATGACTGGGGATGTACAAGCTTCGTTTCTATTAAGAAGGCTCTCGAGGAATGTTTTTGAGAGGAAATACCTTGACTTTCACAGAAAAGGCAAAATTGGCAATCGTGAAGATATATGTTTGGATCTAGGAACTTATACGGAAAATAGCTGTTGGGCCATGTTGAAATTCTGGGTCTGTTATTGAAAATGTTTTGCCTTCTGCGATCAATTCACCAAAAAAAGACTCAACCCTTCCACATAAAGCTTTGCCTAAATTGTGTTACCTGTCCTTGGATTTCCCCGTTTCCGTGGTGTGCATGGTGACGCTGCGGTGCATCTGTGTGTCATACTTTAGTTTCAGTCTCTTTGGCCTACTTAGGCTTGTTGTAAGTAGCACACTGAGCTGCGTCTACTTTCCCCGTGGACTCAGGCTGAATAATTGAGTGGTGCTGAGGCAGGGTAATAAGCTACACTGCTGCTGTAATAACCTGCTGGTCAACCTGTGTGCGAATGTGTGTGTGTGTGCTCCAGTGCCGTAATGACTGCTATTACTCATGGTTACAAATTAGCACCTGCCAAATGTGGTTGATTTTATGTACTAGTTGGAGAATTTGCTTCACTGACCAGCCATGGTGACAGGTAAAATAAGAATCTCATGGAAATAAACCATGATGTTTCAGCAGGATTTTGTGACATTTCTCAATTGAGATTGAATCTCAATTCTGCTTGTCTCCCTCTGACACTAACAATGAGACACAAGGAGTTTCCAGGTCAACCTGAGTATAGAACGTGAACTACACACTACGGTTCAAACGAATCACGTCAGGCTAGCCTGGAGGATTTAATAGAATATATTAATATTTTCCAATTAATACATTTCTGAAAGCTATTAGCTGAGCATTTAATCATTTAGTATCTTTTAAGAATTCTGTGAATCTGATTTTCAAGAATGACAGGGAGGAACTTTCAAAGCATTGAAACATCCGGGTGGGGGGGGCACTATTGAATGAAATCTCGAACCAGTGTTAAATTAGTCAGAACACGTTCATTATTTCATCCAACTGATTTTAAGTTCAGTCTGGAGAGATGCAACAATTTTGCAACATGAGTCGATCAGAACATGACTAGAAAAAACTCTTGACCAAAAGAACCCTGTAGAACAGCCCATGAATCCCAAACTGTAGTTTCAGTCTTTTCAGAACTGATGTTGATTTTACTCTGTAATGTTGTAAACCTTAATGGTAGTGTTGTTCTTCATCGTGTTATACAGTAATTGTTCAGTTATAAATCATCATTATGCAAAGAAAGCAATCTATGAACTAACCAACCGACTTTATTTAAGCCCACTTTTTTACTTTATTGTTGGTGCGTTATTGTTGTGCTGCTTTTCACCAGAGTCCAGAGAGATGATCTGAGAGCGTAGGAGGAGAAATGTGAGGTCATTCAAAAAGAGACATTTAGAAAATTACACATTTTAGGGAAAAATAACTGTTCTGCTTTCTTCAACTAAAGTTTATAGAACTACATTTTTTTGTCAACAATATTATACGTTGATATGTTGCATTTATCGTTTTAATGATGTTGGAGCCATCTCTTAGATGTGGAAAACAGTGTTTTACAACTATATTTGTCATCGCCTTAGTTAAACAAATTAATGCCACAGTTGACCATCTTCAAGACCTGGCAGTCTGAGAAGTGAATGTTTACATGACGACCTTTACAGAGATTGACAGCAGAGCCTTGACATCCTCCGCCTGATTGAATCCTCTCTCTGTACCGGCCTCTACAGCAACCTGTGAGGTTTCAATCAAACGAAGTTGGTGGAGAGTGAGTGGAGGTCTCGTCTCACATCAAGAAGCATATGTGACCTGCTGATGGAGACCGTCCAGCACTCCACTCCATCTGTAGACGATTATGACCCACATCCCTGCCGTTCAGCTCTGGCAAGTTTAAATATTTACTTGGAAGAAATAGCTTATTTGCCTATATAATCATGCTTGAATATTGTAGAGCCCTTATTAGATTATATAGATACGGCTGATTAAAAAAAATAAATGAAAATTGAATGGCTGATGGATTTTGAAATCCACCTTCCACAGTGGCAGGTGGACGAAAAAGTTAATTTCCAACCCTGGTGTTACTCCAGGGCTTTGGAAGCAGACGGATATATTAAAGGAGCCAGACATGTTATGTGAGCATGTGTGTTTTTGTTATGTCTTAATACAGACACCCAATCTGTTGTGTAAACTGTGTCTCGCATGAGTGTGTTCACAGAGAAATATTGGCAGAAAGTTACGGACATCGGACTGGAAGGTTGCTGGTTCGATTCCTCGCAGGACAACACCCGGATCTGTTCCAAAGTCCAAAGAGCACTCTCCCTACCCCCACTGTCTAAGTACCCCTGAGCAAGGCACCTTACTTCCTCAACATCTGCTCCCCGGGCGCTGTGCATGGCTGCCCACTGCTCTGTGTGTCCTGTGACGTTCACCAGATGGGACAAAAGCAGAAGACGAATTTCCCTACTCTGCATGTTGTGTGATTGTGCATGTGTTTGGGATCAATAAATGTATCGTATCGTAGAGATCATCAGCCATTGATTTGAAGTTAAAGAACAAGTGTCCTTCATCACTTTCTCATGCTGCTTGTGACTTAAAGTATATCAAATATGCAGGGCCTTTTTTATTTCATAAGCTGTATATTAATATTCACAATTCCTATGAAGATTTATGATTTGTATTCATACAAAAGTAATTTATTATTTCAACTATTTCATCCAGCCATTTTGTTTGTTGATAAAGCACTGAATTATGTACAAAAACATCACTACTCTGCTGTGTGTTCACGTGCACATGGGTTTGCATGCAAGTTCACAACTGCAAAGGTGGAACATGTGTTAAAGGACAATTAGCTGAATCTAAATTTCAGCCACATATGCCAATGTAGCCCTTTAAATGCTTTATTAAATATGGTTGCTTGTCAGAAATGTCATGAACACGCCCACTCACTGTGAATTCTCCAGATCATTTCCTGCTGTATACTCACATGTGCTCATATTCTCCAGACTCTTATAGGGTAGAAAGATTGTCCCGAGCAGACGTTTGTGTTCTCACATGCAGCCTTCCTGATAATTAAAGTAAAATGTCCTGGGTTCAGTTTGTCTAATAGCAACTTTGGAGATTCTTGTATGATATTCCTCTAAATAATATTTTGTCTACCCCAATGTTCTGCTTCCTCCACATGTGTGTATCTGGGAAATACTCCCCACTGTCAGAAGTTACACAACTCAGCAGTCCCCCCCCCTCCAACCACAAGTATCACTCTACAGTTGAATGAACCCTTCCCCTGCTCTAATCTCAAACTAGTATCACTTGGATCCCATAAATTCTTAATGCACAGTCCTTAACCTGAAATACTTCAAATTCACTGTCTACTTTCCCTCTCTCTTGTCCCCTTTCATCTATCCCTCTCCCCTTTTGGATGAGTGACTGACTGCCTGCTTGTTTGATTTGTGGATTCTATTTAATTCAAACGTAAATGATAAGAAACTTTGGGCGCTCAACAGACACTTATATCACACCTTCTGATGCTACTGTTCTTTCTCCATCTGCTTTGTACCTTTTACAGATGAAAGCAACATCTCCCGGTGACTGAAACATGACAAATCGGAGCGAGTGGGGAGAAAAGCCATTCATCAAAAAGTTGGAGTTGACAACGGTTTTCTTCTTGTGTTGTGTTCAGGTAAGTCTGTTCTTTCAGCTTGCTTTGTGTTCCCTTTGAAGTGACTTGCTCTTGTACTGTGTGTGTGTGTATGTGTGTATATAAGATGTGTGGCAATAGAAATTCTCCTTGTGTTACTAAGTTTGCTGCAGACGTTTTGGCATTGAAACCTAGAATTCCCCAACCAATAGTTTTCCATGTATGATGTTGATCAATGAAACCATCACCACTTCATCTCGTATGCTTTCACTTTTCTTCTTACGAGGGCATCATGACTGATGCATTTGAGTTGTTTTCTCCTGGTTGACTGCGTATCTGCTGTAAAGGCATTGCCTCTTATGTATTACTGCACCATGCTTAAACTGCAGATGAACGACAAATCTACAATGATGCACAGTGTCGACCACCAGTTCTGTCAAGTGGTCGAGTAATGTTTGAAACCCCTACTTCTTCTGGCGTCCCTCACCAGCGGTTACTTTCTAACCAGGTTCAGTAGACCACAAGGCAGCATGAACCATATTTAATTTGATATAGTTATGTTACTCTCCAGATTTAGCATTATTTTGAGGCTATACCCATTAACGAGCCAATTGTGTGAGTGTGTGTGTGTGGAGGATGAGTGTGTTTGATCATGAATACTCTACAATTTAAACAAACAAACAAAAATGAAGACACAAGGACCCTCCCCCTTTGACTGTTATCTCTCTCTCTCACACACACACACACACACACACACACACACACACACACACACACACACACACACAGAGGCCCCTAGTGGCTGATAAAGACCTTTTTGGCAAAGGCCCTTCTCTGTGCTGTGGGCTCATTAATGCTCTGAGTGTGTCCCTGTGACTGAGGACTAAGCCTTCAGCTCTTATCAACAACACCAGGCTTGGTTGGCTACTCTGTCACACACACACAAACACACACACACACACACACACACACACACACACACACCGGATTATGAAGAGTGCGGATAAGTCGCCAACATCAGTTCAGATATCCCCTTACAGGACAATGACAGACACCCCCCTCTCCCTTCCCACTGTCACCGTCATGGATAGTGTGTGGGGAAGGGGGGTGCGCTGCTTTCCAATTGATCCATTTGTGTTTGTTGATCCATCTGTACACAGTTGCTGTCATGGATAGGTCAGTGTGTGTGTGTGGTGTGAACTTTTGTGCTTTTGTTGGGTGTGTCATCTTAACACAGGATGACATAAAAGCTTACACCTCTTTCCTTGCGGGGGCCATTTGTTTCCTCCGACACACACACCCTCACACACGTGTGCAAACTGTTGGGTTATTTCCATATTTATTACTGTGCTGTTCTTCTGCTCCACAAATTGATGGTGTGTGTGCTTGTGATTAAATGGGTGTTGGTGCAGAGTAACGTTAGAGGCCCGGTTCAGTGAGGACTGTGTGGGCGGCTGGTGGTTTATGGCTCTTTCCAATTGGTGTGTGTGTGGCTTGTTTGTTTTCATGTATTGTCTGAGTCCTCAGGCTGTGTCTTTTCAGCTTTGTGGAGAATTATTATTACTTCTTCCCCAGGGAGAGCAGAGGTGTGACATACTGCAACACCCACTATCCACCACTACTCCCCGCCAAGCTCCAAAACACACAACTATTGATGCACCATCCCCTATATATATGTGTTAACACCAGGGTCATGGAGTAGTCCCCCTGGACTTTAAATCATACGTCTCCTGCACATGATCAGGGAACAACACGTTCACACGCAATCAAATGAGTTCATCATTTTGACTCTACTTTCTTCTCTCTAATGGTTGCATTATTAAAAAGTCCGGTTTTAAGGAATGTTATACAGCGGCCTCATTTTCAGTTTGGCATGAATTTAAAAAATGTTTTTACGGCTTTTGTTTTTGATTTTTATTGGCCCTGGGGTCATGACAAATGTAAATCACCAAAATGTATATTATAGTTTTAACAGCTGTATTCGTATTGTTTTACATCTCCCTGCTCTAGGATCTTGCCTTCAGCTTGAGGCTGTTTTGGAAGATGCAGGGGACTCTCTTCGCATCAAATCCCATTTCCCTTTAGTCCAGCTCTTCCTTTACTCCTGTTAAGGGCAGCAGATGTTGAATTTACAGCATACAAAAATATATATTTTTCTATGTCCTTTTCAGCTTTTTAATCTCAGCTCTCTGTGCAAGAGAACAAGTAGACCGGATGTCCTCTGGTGAGTTCAGATCTAATCACGTTGAAAGGCAGCCAGTGTAGCCTGCAGCGCTCAATAATTGGTTGACCTCAGAAACACTCCAACTATTTCTGAGGATTTGATATTTTACGGCTGATGCTAAAATGCAGACGGCTGGTACTAACTATGGTTCCCTCCGCTTTACTGTCTAATTCGTTAATTTGGCCTCCCAGATTTGGACCTGTCAGGCAACTGGCTTCTTATTCATAGCCATGTTAACATTACCATGGCTAATTAAAGGCTTCATCTGGGGCCTAGAGAAATGGAGAGGCAGGAAATGCAGAGTTTAGAGAGCAACAGTGGGAAGGTTCCCACAGTGATGACGGAACTCAAGGACCCAATCTGAAGTTGCAGTTTGTCCGTTTACCTATAAAATATAATATGAATATATTTCTGCCTTTTGCATGTAATCTGTGGTTGGTGCAATGGTAAGGCTTGTGTGTGTGTGTGTGTGTGTGGGGGGGGTTGTTGGAGTGTCTGGTGCACCCATGTGTTCCTTTTGTCTGCTGAGGGAGTTGAGAAGCACTCTTTAATTTGGTCTATAATGGAATTTGGCCCATGGGTATGCCATACTCTTCTGAGAAATGGCAGTATGAGAGGAGGATGAAAAGAGGTGGCAGTGTGTTGGCGAGGGGACAAGAGGAGAGATGGCAGAGCAGGGAGGAAGTGAAGAAAGAGGGGTGGGTGGCATATGGATGGAAGATGAGAAAATGTACAGAGGGAGGGAAAGGGAGATGTAAGCGAGGCTGGGGGGGGACGAGGCATTGCATCCTCAGTCATCTGTGAGACTTCATAAGTACTGGGTGCATGGACGAGTGGCTGGCAGTCAAGTCAATATGACATATGAATATTGCAGGAGCCATTCTCTCCCCTCCTGCCCTCCTCAATTATTAATGTCGGGCTCAGAGTTGGCTTAACTCTTACTTGAGGCCTTCCCCTCCACCACTCCTGCAAACAAGTGAGAAACGGACATAAAAACTCGAGTGTTGGAAGCCCAGTGGACGGGGAAACATGTTCACATGAGGAAGAGGGATCATGAGCAGCATGCAGGGACTGAGACTAGGTTAATCTACTCATATTCCGATCATTGATTTCTATTGCAGAAATAAATTAAGTTCATTAGGTATTTTCTGCCCTGAGTCATTATTCCAAAAGGAAGGAAATGTCCATGTCAATGGCCACGAATGGCCAAATGATGATTTTAATCAACGTTATTACTAAATATGGATATACAGGCTGCCAAGCTCAGAGTACAGCATTCTCAATTTCATGCCTGTGTGGTTAAAGTAATTTTCTGTAAAGAAATGTTATAAGCTAAGTGTGCTCTTAAAGATAGAGAAGCACCCGGTCATTGTAGTTTGAGGCACCAAGCCTGATGCCAAGATCAGGTAATACTGCATATTCACTGATGTGTTTAATATTAAATCCTTGTGATGGGTGGAGAAGAGACTCAGCTCATTGACTTGAGTCTTTTCCATGCTGTGCAGTTGTGTGAAGGTTTTGATGTTACATCACATTCCGAAGAGTTTTTATCTGTTTTTACTTTGCTAAAAAAAATATTTGGCCATACGGGGTCCACTGTTCAAGTATTTGGACAATTGCACATTCTTCAGGGTCTGAGCCTCAGCCTTTTGAATTATATAAAGTAATTGATACAACAGTAAAATGACAAGTATCAGCTTAAATTTTTTTTCATCATCGATATAGACGGAATTCAGTAGTAGATCTTTTTAACACTGGATTTAAATCATCGAATCAAGAGTGCCCATGGGCTTGTCGGTCTCTAAATGAGATGTGTTCAGGTGCATTGATTTTACATTGTTTGTTGAAGCAGCAGAAAGTAACCGGGTAAGTGACTTGGTTTGTAGACTCATGTCTAGTATCCATAAGTCTTTTAAAGAAAAATGTGTAACTGTCCAAATTCTTCAGTCTAGATCAGTGGTTTTCAATAGGTGAGGCGCGCCTCCCCTGGGGGGCGCCAAAGAGCCAAAGGGGAGGCGCGACACGAGACACTCGCAAAAACAAAATACACATCTGTATGCAGCTCTAGTGATATCGATAATTGTGCGTGCGTGTATTAGTTTTAAAATGCATCGTTTCCCTGTCCCAAGTCAACAGGAGTCAGCATTAAGGGAGGAGACAGGACCCAGCAAAAAACGTAGGAAAAATGATCTTGAATGCGTTTCTGGTTGTCTGTGGAGAGCGAGTTCCCCCAGATCTCCAATAGGGCTATGGAAGTCTTAATCCCCTTTACCTCCACGTACTTGTGTGTGTGTGGGTTTTCCACACTGACCGTGATTAAAAACAAATACAGATCAAGGCTGCAGGTGGAGGACGACTTGTGTATATTTCTCTCTGCACTGCAGCCCCGCATCGAACACCTCTATGCATCAAAAGCGAGGCCTCATTGTTCCCACTGATATGGACGATTCAATTGAAAGTCAATGTTGTGTTGTCTTGAATCCATGAATTGGGTGGGCCATAGGGTTGATGCCGCTCGTAGCGCAAATGATGTGAATTTGACGCATTTTGTTTGTTGTTTAAATTTGAGGTTGTACGTGGCTGAAATCGTTAACAAATTTCATGAAAATATGTGAATCTGTTCGATCTGATAATATGCCGTTGTCGTTCATTGATCAGAGAGTTGTCCATTGTGCAGATTCTTTTCGAGACGATGTGCATCTCCTTCAAATGTGCGCTTAAAGCCCGGTCACACAGCACCGATTTCAGCCGTCGGATGTCGTTGGTTGTAGCTTTGGCGCCGATTACACATGTTAAGCATGTTTTGTTGACTTGTGGATAGGCCTAATTTTAAAAGTAGCCTCAATTAGGCCTGCATGAAGTTGGAAATGATTTGCTGTTGCAAAGAATCGTTTATGAATGCACTTTTAAAAAAGTTGTGGAAATAAAATGTCTTCAACATTACATTTGATTAGTTATTGAAAATCATCATTGCCTGGAACACACAAAAGATGGCATTTACTGAAGAGGCGTGTGTGGGTTAGGTCAGGCGGACGGGATTCATTTTTTTTGAGGGGAGGCTCGGCTGTCCTTACCTACTCTAAGGGGAGGCTCACATTCACCAAATTTGAAAACCCCTGGTCTAGATGGTTTATTACATTATATTGATATCTATCAATATTAATAACAGAGGTTTTGTTTTTTCTATGTTAAGCAGTGCACAATGTCAGTTTTTTAAAATTAGGGCTGGGGGATAAAACCATAGCGATAATTATCACGATATAACTTTTCGCCGATAAGAATTTAAGACATGTTTGTTCGAACTTCCACGTTTTGACAGACCACACGAACAGTCAATGAGAATAGCACCGAGCTGAAAGCCACATCAGGTTAGGTTGACTCGCACAGAGCGGAGGAGCAGCCGCACACGTAGAGAGGAGAGGACGACGACTCTGCATGGATTCATGTTTTCCGCTACATTCATAGCTTTAGGGGGTTTCCACCACTGATTCATTCTAACCACCGCTGCTTTAGGATCAGAGCAGACGCTCATTAAAGGTCCAGTCGTCCTGTGTCAGAGTCTCTGTTGGAGTCTGCTTCCTCCTCACCCCCCCTCTGACCTGCACTCAATTCACAATAACAGTAAACAACATTAATGATCACAAGTTATTAGGACCCATACATGGCTGAAATTTAGATGGTGTTTGTTTGATTCTCCAGAGATTAGGAGACACATGTTTAAACCTGTTACACAACACGAGATTGTACGAGACGCGCAAAGTCAAGACATCAGTGTTAAAATGACCAGAACGACCTGGAGTCAATATAGAATAGTATATAGAAGCTTTGAAGGAAATGTATACAATTTAAGCTGTGTAGCTATTCCATTGCACAATTTATTTATTTGCTGGACCTAGAAATCTGCCAAGAATGTATAATAGTAAAATATTGTTTTTTTCTAAAATATTATGTACCAAATATGAAATTATTTTATCAGTACATAAACATGTGATCCATGACATTCCAATTGCCACCTACGTTCTACTGGCTAAACTGGTAATATGCAACACATAAATTGCAGCGGCTGTTTGGAGGATAACCATTAAAATGACTGATAACTTGTGTCATTTCCAATTAGCGTGACGTATTACTTAAAGGCATTAAAGCATTACATTAAGCAACGAGTGTGTCACATCAGATAAGTGAGAGCCGATAACCTTAAATGTAATGCATGCATGAAATCAAGTTTCGAATAGGTCAGGATGTCTACACTGATGCAATGTGACTGTTGGTCCTTGAATGACACCATCGCTGGGCAAATGGATACCAACCAGGTTGCCGACATTACGATTCGTGTTGAACTTTCCCGCAGGTGAGGGAGGGAGATATGATGGAGGAAGAAGTTGGGCAAAGAGGTTCTGTGGAATGTGTATTATGGTCATAGGCCACCTTTTAGGGACAAAAAAGTCTGTCAGTCAATTTGGAACAAAGGCTGTGTCCAATTAGGACAAAAGTAATTTTGGGTCAGTGGATAAGGTAAGTTTAAGGCGCGCGTGTGTGTGTGTGTGTGTGTGTGTGTGTGTGTGTGTGTGTGCGTGTGCGCGCGCGCGCCAGAGGGTGGGCTTGACGGGGTGCTGGCAGGACATGGGCACAGCAGCAGGCTGTTAAGGGTATAGGACGTCTCCCCCAGCTGGGTATAAAACTCAGAAAGTGGATGTCAAGGTCTCCATACAATTTACACACCCACACACCTGTGCAAGCACAATTCCTGTATCCGCACACATGCACATACTGAATGGTGACCTTGTTGGGCTGACAGAGTTAGCAGGAGCAACAGCTCTCTTTGGCAGCATCATCTGTTTGCCTAGCACTGCAGTGTGTTACTGTGTGTGTGTGTGCGCGCGTTTGCACTGCCTGTGTAGTTTTCATTAAGCTACTGTTGGACTGTTACTTCCGTTACATATCCACAAGTTGAGGATTGGTACAAGAAACAGCAGATGGGGGTTGGGGGGTAGGTTAAATAAAAAAAGTTTTTCAGTTTGTCTTCTGTGCTTAATGTGGATGTGAGAAGAACTTGCATCAGCTAAACTGTTGAGATACAGTGAAGTGAGTCTTTGAACTGAGCTGATGAAAGCAAACTTGACAGGTTCTATGTTTACAGACATGAACCTCTGTTGCACCAGGGCCCGACATGGAGTCAGCTGAGAAACTGCTCCTTTTGAGACCTGGGCCCTTGACTATTTTCCCATTAAAACTGTTTGGAACCAGTTCTAGATTATCTTATCATCTGTAGAGAAGTGTTATTAGTCTTCATTTTGGTCTTGTTTGGATGCTTGTGTAAAACAACTAAACTCACAAGATATCTAGAAAATATGTTTATTTTCTTCAAAGTAAGTGGTAAAGGTGAATCAAATCCAATTAAAACCCTAATGGACATGTACATTCATGGAATAAAAATACTTTTCGTGGCTTATTAGCAGCAGCAGATAACATCTAACATTGATGGAGGCGTTTCCCTGCAGGTTTACATGCATACGTTAAAATGTTTGTTTGAACATTTGTATGTGCACAAGCTTCTGTGTGCTCATACAGTTGCTGAAATGCCTGCATACTTGTGTCCAGTAGTGTCCGTGCCTGTGTAGTAGCTGCTGTAACAGTGATTGACGAGGAACTGTGAGTGTGCAGTACGAGCAGAGCTCAACCCCATCTGACTGATCTGTAAATATTCCCTTTTCTGCTGCCTCAGCAAGTTTCTGCGATAGCACAACGCATGGATCACATTGGCAGGCTACGGGCAGGGTGGGAGCAGGAGGTGTGGAGAAAGCTAACAATTACAGCGAATAAGAGAAGAGGTAGGGAGAAACCTTGGGGACTGGCGAGAGAGCTAGAAGAGTGAAGTGTTAGAAATTGGGGAAGCAGAGAGAAGAGTGGGGCTGCACAGCTCTCCTCATCAGAGCTGCAACATTAGGTCCTCAGGCTGTGCTGGAACTCGGCCAGCCCCACACAGCAGCAAACACAATGCTTCGACTCTGCCTTTCCCCTCTGTTGTTCTTAGGCTCAGAGCTTCTCTTTCCTTCACTGTATCCCCTTCTATTAATCTGTCAGCGTCACTATGTGTAAAAGGAAAATGTGATGAACGAAGGAGAGACAAGTTGAGAAATGGAATCAGAGACTTTTAGGAGTTTGTTCATCGAAACAAATAAAGCCAAAAGTGCAGCCCTGCCCTACAGGCCTCAAAAAGGACATGTCCAAATATAAGGACTGGGTGATATGACTTCAAATCTCAACGATTACCTTGATTTCACCTAATGAATGATTCTTTTATAACACCCCACCCCATGTGGTGCATCACTAGGTCCATTACTCAGTCAGTCAACAAGTGACACTGCTCCTATGATCTTTATAAAAACCTGCTGAATTCATATTCATGTTCAAACATCGCTTCTTCTGCAAACATTAAGTGAAAACACTGCTGCATCATAATCTGCGAGAAGTGAGTGAAATTATGCTTGTTAGAGGTTATCAATACCTGCTCTATACTCTTACTGATGAAGGATTATGCTTTGTGCTCTTTCTGGGCACCTAAACTCTTTTTTTCTTTCTTCTTTAAGTTAGTTCATATTTAAGAAGTGTAAACTGAAGTCAAAAGAATAAAGGGACAATAGTGTGAGACAGAAGGAGAGAGGCAAGCAATAGGTAATTTGCTGCGTTGTTCGCCTTCTGTCTTGTTCCTGGAGTTCAGGCACATGCTCTCTCTGCAGTGATGATGAGATGGTGAGAGCAATCGCTTGACTTCAGATGAAATGGACATTGTTATTAAGGGCTAGTCCTGCAGTGGAGCGTTACCGGGTGATTTTCTAAAGTAAAAGGACATTTTAGTCATGACCTTTTTATTAATCTGTTTCTTTAGATATTTCTCTCTGATGCACACACTCACAGTAACGCCTGCGTACTCACATCCTCGTATTCACATTTCACAGCACTGACATGCCGAGTGTTACGGCGCGGAACTAAAATCTTTTAAAGCCACTTTGTAAGGCTGGTCCACTGGCTAATTCCATTCAGTGTGAAATGAAATTGCGAGCTTCTGTGAGGCTTGTCCAAGTTTTGATTCAGAGGCCTGCAGCTCCTTTAAAGACGGATTTAAAAAGAGCAAAGGTTTGACACAAAGTGGCTTTGTTGATTGCGTGAAATTAGGTCCTGCATATGGGCTTTTTCCACTGCACTGCTCTTATGCAAGAACCCGCTCCCTCTCTTACTTATATAAAGCCTGCTAGCATTTCCATTACTCTTTTGACAGAGGCATATGACAATAGCTTTCCTGTGTGGTAATATGATTACATTAACATGGGGTAAGGGAGCCAGTGCCGGCCAGAAAGCTCAAATCAAACAGACCTCTCTCCGAAGAATGCACTGCAGTAAAACATAAAGAAAACACAAGTGGATATCTCCAGAGTCAAAAACCAGCTCAATAGTATATTTTTTTACTTCTGGTACACTCATAACTACCCTTGTCCCCAAGTGTCTATTTATTCTTGCTCTCAGGTCAGTTCTTAAAGCTCAGATCAGGGGAGGCACTTTTACTCCCTGGCTGCTGACGAATGCTGGAAGAATAATACAAAGGTCAAAGTATTCGGCTTTGTTTGCACTAGAGCCCGACTGATATGGACTTTTGGGCCCTGATGCCACTATATCAGCAAGGAAATTTCAAGAATTGACAATGATTTCTAATATAGCAGTGGATATCACACCCTTATGACAAAGAAATGGAAGAGAGGCATATTTTATTGTTTCACCATCAACACAAATGTAACCAAATGTATAGAACTAGAATTAAGAAAATAGACATAAAATATAAACATAGGTGCACATTTTCTGCATTGCTGATTTTGTAAAAATCATATTACCTTACCAAGCATAAATGTAGATGCCGATATGTTTATGAAAACCTCATATAAACCAGTACACTGACAAACAATGTATCAGTTGGGCTCTTGTTGGCACTGTTACCTAATGACATGATAAAGACAGGTGAGAAAGGTGAGAAATCAAAGGGAAAAACCAGAATAGTATCCCAGTAGGGTATTGGGCCACCACAACCTGCAAAAACAGCTTTAATTCGTGTTGGCATTGATTCTACAAAAAAATATCTGGAGTCACGCCATTCATCCAGAGGATATTCTGTCACTACTCCACCCCATTAAATAGTTGCAGATCAATGCTCATTTTGTCATATGAGTTGACAATCACACAACACAGCAACACTATTGGATGCCAACTACGAGCCAGTGTTCCATGCAACCTCATGCACCTCAGCACTGTATAGACTTTTATTCCTTACTGCATGAAATCAGTTGACCTGTGCTCTGACAGCGTCCATCTTCCAACACCACATCTATCCTTGTCCCCTCCTCTGGCGATGTTGTTATCATTTCTCTCTTTCTATTGAATCTGTTAAAATTGGCGGTCTGTGCCTATCTCACATTTTATTTTTATCTTGCAATATTCATATGTAATGTTGTACCTTTGCATTGGCTTTCATCCTACCTTCAGACGCCAGCAGGGATGAGCTCACACAAAATGAAGACATGCCAAGTAGTGTCCACTGGCTAGAATGAAATTAAATTGATTAATATTTAATAATAGCAGCTAATGATGGACTCAAATAACTTGTGGACTAGACGAGGACTTCTGTGCATGCGATATCATAATTGATCTCAGGATGGTGGCAGTGAATAAAAGGCAGCTTGATAAGCACACGGGTCTGCAGCTAATTACAGTCACCTTTCAGATTTGTACAAGCACAAAAGTCCCAAACAAGCTGCTCTCTCCTCAGTGGGAGACGGTGACGGCCACAGAACTGATATGATGATAGATTCACCAGCTATTGGTCAACCTAGCTTCCACAGACAACAGGGGGCTTTCACCGCGAGTGGGCAGTAAGTTACAAAAGAAAAATGGGCAATTTCAAGTCATTTATGGGAAAGCCCACATTTCTCAAATTTGACGTGAGAAGAGGTAATGCTTCCACTTAGATATTGTCTAATTGATTATGGTGGTTCACTGAGCCCATTGAAGACCATTTTCTAATTTACAATATAGTTTGATAACCATTTTTGATTTGGCTTTGTCTTTATGGACTTGTGTGTGCACAGTAAAGTGAATGTGATTGACCTTTGATGACAACAGCTGCAATCAAGCTATGTGAAGATTCCTATACATCCCTCTTAGCTTTGAGTGGCTTCAAGTACAGTGAAAGGGTCAAAACAAACAAGGGGGGGGGGGCACTGTCACCTCGATATGACCCCAAGTTGTCCTTGTAATTAATGGATGACCTTTAATGAGGCATCGGCCTTACAAGCCCTAACCATGGAAATGTCACATTTAACCAGACAGTAACACATCCTCGGCCTACACACATGCTGTATGTACACACACACACACACACACACACACACACACACACACACACACACACACACACACACTTATACACACATGCAGACTGTGGACAATGTGTCAAGTGTCCTGTCATGCGACTGTAATGTTCAGGGGCTGCCACTGTGCTCTTTACAGATGGATTGTGTGGGTGAGATGGAAACGGGCTGGGAGAGATCTGCTTGTCACAGTGTGTTATTTAGTATTGAGTAAAGCGTAAGCAGAATACATAATGAAATTAGTCTAATCTGTGGACACTTATAATTAAATCAAGTATTTTGTAGCAGAATCCAGATTCCACACAGTTGATATCTGATTAATAAACCAGTTTTTCCCTGAGAATACAACAGCACAATCATTTGATAAATGGGAACAGTGGGAACACGTTATGTAGATTAGGCACAAACCCACACACCATCTCTTAGCACAATCAGACCCACTTCTTTAATCTGTGTACTAACTGTTCGCGTTCGATCTCTCTCTCCGTCTGACGCTCAGTTTTTCCCCCTCCACTCTCTCTATCCACTTCCTTCATGCTTCCTTTCTGGTCAGACACAAAGTCCGACAGTCCATTAATGGGCAGGTAGATTGATGTGTGTGTGTGAGGTGTAAGTGTATTTCTAAAGATGCCAAAAAATGATGCTCACACTCAAGCGCACCGGACAATCTCGTATCTGACCACATATCCATCAGGGAGCTGTTGTTTGTAATAAGGTTGAACCCTGCCCTGAATGTGGTCACTGAAGTAAGCTTCTGAGCTGTCATTTTTTTATTGGAGCTGAACAGATTTTCCTCTGCTAGGCTGGAGGAAAAAAAAAAAATCGACAAAATCAATAAACTCTCGCCTGAAGTCTGTCACTTGATAGATTTGCAGGGCTTTGTTATCTTCTCCTGGAGACCAAAATGCAGATTTTTAAAAATAAAAAGAATCCATAAATATTATAACACATACATGTTTCCTTGAATCAGTGACCAACATGCTGGGATGACTTTAAACTAGGCTTTCAAAAAAGGACCCTGTTTCTAGGTGAGAGCAATAGAAAGATACTGATCTTATTCAGAAACGCACACATCCAGTGACTTCAGCACGTTGATTGTAAAGAGGGGGAAATGACATGTTTGGCTATTCATTGGCTCTGTCGCAGTGAGTGAGTCTGTGCTGGTGTCATTTCACTGTAATTCTGTTTAGAAGTCAAACCGTCAACTTGCATCAAGAAGATACGAGACGGCTTCTGAATCCTGAAGAGATGTGGCGTGAAGCTTTGTTGGCTGTCCTGCTCGGCAGCCTGATGTTGGTGGACCCATGCACTGTAGTGATCATGTCCTCCATCTTTGTGTGTGCGAACGCACAACCCTACATGCACACACTTAGACATAAATGCACACAAAGTGTCAAGATGTACGAACAGACACAATCACATAGATATTCCCCCTGCATCTTGTGCTCTCGTCACGCCTCCCTGACTTTCTCTCATTGTCTGAATTCGAGATGAAAACACACTCAAGCACACACCCAAAGACACACAAACAAACACACTCACACACACACAGTTGCTCAAATTATACCACCCGCATGAACAGATTCTTCTTAAGGTTAGAGGACAATTTGTTCAGCATCTGTGAAATTAGACAAGGGTTTACAATGTAGCCTTTTCAATACTGATCACTGTCATACAACTCTCTCTCTCTCTCTCCCCCCTCCCCTCCTTTTACTTGCTCTCTCTTTTTGTGTGTGTGTGTTTGTGTGCTCTGAAGGCAGTATAAGAAAACTGTTGTGGATCTTTTGTGTTGAGTTTGCGGGTTGTCTGCGAGCTTCACTCGTGTAACTTAATTCTGGGTTTGCACACAAGCAGACAGTCTTAATGTCCTGTATATTTATGAACCTGAGACATGGATTTATTTTTTGTTTCATCCATATAGCCAAACTGTTTCTTCATGCAGGACCGCCTCAGGCCTACAAGGCTCTATAAGCCAAGATTGAATTGCTCTCCAAGCTCCCCTTATTTTCTGCCAGCGAGCCATACGTTCACAAACCAATTGTACGTTTTGCGTTTACTATAATATGCTCTGTTTTGTCATGTCTACTGGGGGGAAAAGCAACACTTCCCATCATCGGCAGATGCTGTTGTGTGACAGAATGAGTGGCAATGTGGGATACTACAGTCTTCTGTGATTATAGATAAATTTGGAAAGTAATAACGCAGTGAGCGATTGAGTAGTGATGTTGGGAGTCACAAGAGGTACCTCAATGAGTTCAATATAATGTTCTACTGTGATCATGTGTTTTTTTCCCCCAAGGCCGTGGTATGTCCTGAGATATTTGACTGCTACCGTGGTAATGTCTTCTTTCTTTTTTTTCTCGAGGTAAATATTGAATTTTGGTTTGGTCTGAGGGCGTGTCAGATTCTTGGTATCTGAGCTGTATTTGGTTTTAATGTCTTCATACAGCCAACTGTGTAGCAGAAAGTGTCTCATAAAAAAGGCTTTTCAATGTGCAGCTGCTCACTGAATGGCTTTTGTTTTTCCTCACCATTCAGAGCAAACTTTCCTCTACGGACAGTTAAATCCCTGGAGATTCAGAGTTACTTAAAGCAGCCCCTCTAGCCCAACAATCATGACAGTTACTCACTGACACGCCTCCTGATGTTTGATGTGAATAGTAACAGACGTTACTCTGCCACAGTGTTTGCTGATTGGATAAATGCATAAATAACCAGGTGTACATTTTTTCAAAGTAAATTGCTCAGTTTGATTGTGTGCTGCTACTTTTCTCATCTCTGTGCTAGCTTTAATTTCTGTTGATAGGGACAGATATTCGATTGCTGTATTAAATTATGATCAAAAAAAAGAAAAAATGTCACTCAGCCCTTCTATAATCAGTCTTGATTATCACTACATTCTGATGATGGAGACCATCAATTTACCACCTATCCATCGCAGCTCTAACTTTATTCTCCTCTCTACCAGGCTCCCTCATCATTCTAACATCATCACTTTATAGCTGGGTTGTCTTTGTTGCTTCAGTATACTGGCTCAGCAATATTTCTTAATGTGACTGTTACATTTTTTATGTTAGAGGCAAATAAAGAATAGTGTATCTAAGCTCACGTACGTGTAGGGCGATATCTTGAGTAGTAATCTCTGCACGTATTCTGCTGCTGGGTCCCAGTTCGGAGACTGCGGCTCACAGATTTTCTACCTCAAAGGTGTTGGTCAACCTGACAGCCAGCTGGAAAAGCTGCTCTTCCATATATATCCATACTTTTCACTGGTCATAATGAATTTATGAGTGAGTGATGGTCATGTGATATTTAATTTAATTTAACTTTATAAATTGATGAGGATTGGGGTGTCAGTAAAATAATCCAGTCATTTAACACCATACATGGATTACATGCACTATTGAACAGGTGAGATCATTGAGGGATGCACAATGAAGGGTACAATGTTGTCATTGCACAATTATGAGCAAAATAATTTCAATTGGGGAAGCTTTGATGCAGCACAGCCTTCATGATGTATTTGGCCTAGGAAATAATAACTGTGCCTGGCTGTATGGCATATTTCTTCACCGGTGTTACTTAGGCTACTGTTGCAGGAAGTATGTGAGAGCGTATCAGATAAGTATATCACAAGCCTCTTTGTATTAATATGTGTGTGTGTGTGAGGAGGGAGACTGGACTCCAGTTAAATCAAAGCTCCTTCCGCGCTTTCTCCCTGAATCCCCCGTCGGTGAAAACTCAGTTTGTCTGAGAGCTAAAAGAGACTGGTGAATTATTAAAGCTTGCTGAAGCTTCACTCATAGAGAACCAGCAGACCACTGAGACACCACAACACACACGCACAGATACACACACACACGTCCAGTGTAATACCCACAGAGCACCATACTCACAATCGCTACACATGAAGAATGTTGACTACTCATGCTCAGCAAAGCTGGTGGATTTCACTGTTTGTGACCGTCGTTGGACTGCTATAGGCTTTCAAACAACCAGGCTCCCACTGTTTTTTCCTGAAATTATCATAATATAAGCTTCTATTACATCAGCTCACAATCCCAACTGGCTCTGAACCTGAACCCGTCTCCAGAGACGAAGAAGATTTATGGGTATATGGTGCTGCCTTGAACTTTGACCTTTTTAAGGATTCATTATAATGGGATTTCTCTTGAACAAGAGCAGACATCTTACCTCCATAATAGTGGGTTCAGAGATGTAAGAGTTTTTTGTCTGCTATTAATTTGAATATTAAATGATTTAGTGTGTGTCCGTTTTATATTAAAGGCACACCAGGAGGTTTCATAGAACTGTTTCTTTCAATGAAATTTAATTTGGAGAAGTCTGAAGAAACCAAATCTTCACATTTCTGAATATAAAAACAAGCAGTTGAAGCCTCTCTATCTATCCCACTGATTATTTCCACAAAACTCTTCATTGCAGCAAGTGGAATATAACAGCAGCGGTGTTTACAAGGTTTGACTCATTTTTAGTCAGTCATCTTTTCACTTAGATTCGGTTTTAGCTCTCTAGATGACCTTGTGGGAATCTCAGAATCACACAACCTGACTTTCCAAAGTATGGAGGCGTATTTTCCTCCACCAAAAAGGTTATGTTTTCATCTCAGCTTGTTTGTTGTGAGCAAGATAACAAAAAAACTGCTAGACTGATTATTACCATGAAACTTAGTGGAAGGATGTGGTATGGATCAGTGAAAAACATGTAAACTTTTTTGTGCACATCCAGGAATTTCATCACTTTGTATGTATGTGCAATTTTTGGTGCAGATTCAATAAAAATCTGTATCTAGTGAATTTTAATGTGGTTTCAAAGGGGTGTAAGATTAGTGACAAATAGAAAACCTGTAACTACCACCAATATGAAGCTGGGAATTGTAATGTGGCCTGAGCTATAAGGTTTTAAATTTAAGCGGTCGGGCCATGTTGGAGTTGTACACTGTTTTGAGTGTAATTCTAGTTTGACTTGATTTTGATATCTGTGAAAAGCTGTCCTAATGAGATGAAAGTTGTAGATAATTTATAAATCAACTAATTTGTGTTTTTATGATCAAGCACTTAACTTTAAATTTTATTTCCCCTTTAATTGAATAAAGCCATCTTGAGAGAATGGGCTTCATGACATGTAGGTGGTTCAAGCAATTGCTTTCAGAATGTTTAATACATTTTTCCAGTTGAGAAAAAGTGATCACACGTAAAATGAAGCTGTGGTTTACCATGCATAGTGCTTTAATTAAACTGCGAAAATGGAGCTCATTGCGTAGGTCTCAAGCAGGAACATGAGGTCATTTGTGCCACCTAGATGAGCTGATGATGAGCTGATTCCTCTAAGTGCCATCTTCACCCCCATTCACATAATAGAGTGGTCTCTTTCCACACCCAGCTCCATAAATCTTATATTTGCCTGCCATGTAAGCCACTGCTGCATTGCAGGTGGAAGGTACCTGGCTTTTTCCCATAGATTATTTAATTTGAGCAGTTTAACAAAATATTCAATTATAACATTTTAATAACCTTATCTCTGAAAGGGTTGGGTACCGACATCCGTTGCCAGTCAATCACAGGTTTCTACACCGCTGGTACCTATTGAATCACAACACCGATTTTGGTGCTGGAGATATGTACTGAAATGCTTCCCCTGCTTAGAGGCAACACTAACATTAACTCATCATATGCCTAGTTGACAATACATCTAACTCTGGTGGCGACACACTTTCTACATATCCCTGGCAGGACGTTACGTTAGCCTATACTTAGCCAGTAGCTACATCAAACTCAAGTTGACTCAACAAAATGATTTACAGTAACAATTAAAAAAGCTGTTCTTATTTTCAGCAGACGTTTTAAATACATACATATATATATATATATATATATATATAAAAAAAAAGTCAAACGATACCGTATCCTTCTCTCTTTTACTATCTATGTAAATTATATACTTTAACAGTAATCAGCATTGTGTCACTTTGTCTCCATTTTCTCTGTTCTTGCTCAGACAACAGAATATTAATGAAGCTCTTGTGTTTGCCTCTAGCTAGAGCGTAATGGTGACATGGCTTTGTATTGGTGATGAGCAGGGCTTTCCATAGTGAAATAAGTTTATCACAGAAGCCATTATTATTGTTAATTATAATAAACTTTACTCTTAAGTAGTATAAACCTCCAGGCGCTCTTTCTGTTGTCTTATGTGTAAAATGCCACCAATCTGCTTTCCAATGGAGGTTGAAACAAATGCACTCCATTATTTTCTAATGCTGTTTGATGAGGGACAGGTGCAGGGGTGGGGAAGCTTTTTCCTATCAGGGCCATTTCAATTTTAATAACATCCTTTGAGGCCCATACTAAATTATTGAACACATGTATAACACTAACCTTTGCAGCTGATGAACAAGATTCTCTTTCGTGAGGTGTCTGATGGTTGTGATGATGATGCTGCTCACCCAAAATGCCTTTCAACATGTCGATCTACGATGTTTATGCTTAATGAATTTGCTGTCACTAACATGATGTAATCATAAAAAGCCAAGGTTGACATTGTACAATGCATTTAAAATATGGCTTACCAGAAGAGTTGCCCGCAGCAACTGTTGGTGCTAAAACTCAAAAGTTTAGTTGTTGAATTCTACTCAGTTGAAGTTTTCCTCTCATGATAGCTGAACAAACTTGGCTTTTCTTTGTGGAGCATTGCACATCAGCTGTAGAGAGGTGGCCTTGCTGTGCTGATTAGCTCCGTCCTTTGATGGAGCTGGAGGGTGCCTTGAAGAAGCACCACCATGCAACCGTTTTCTTATATCCATTTCTATTTGAAGTGCAGTCTGATAGATGCTGGCTCTAACTGACACATATTAGCGCTGTCTGACATGGTCACTGTACATTAAGTGCTTATGTTGATGTAATGACGACAAATCAATCCAGTTGGTCATAGGTCAAGCACCCGAGTAACGAAATGTGACCTTTTGCAAATATGACCAGCAGGGTGTTTTCTTACTCATATTTCATTTAATTACATTTTTTGAGAATGTGTTAACTTGAACACATATAAATGTATGAAATGTTTTGCTTCAAAGGTTTGGCCAGTGGCAAGTTGCAGCATTGTCTGCTGTGTGTGGCAGCCTTCATTCGACTGCTGCTAGTCAGGGCTGGTATTCATTATCAAGCAGGTAATAACACAGAGCACTGGGTCTAACTCAAGCGGCAGTGGACTCATTAATATAAACAGGACCCTAAACCCAAACTCAATTTACTTGAAAGCCTCTTTGGAGACGGGGTTCAGTGAAGAGTCTTTGCCTGAGTGTGTGTATCTGTCTGCGGGACACATGCAGCGGTGTGTGTGTGTGTCTAAGAAAGGTATTAATCATTCCTCTCTCGCAGCACAGTGTGTATGAGCATTACAAAGCCCCAATTAGATAGCTGATCAGTAGTGTGTATATTTAAGTAGTCACTCATCTCTTTTCCCTCCCCACCCCCACTCATATCTCTGCCATTAATGAGTTCAATTAGCACATGCAAATATTTACTTCTAACTAGCATTTGTGATTTATCACACTGTTCTCTCTTTAAAACAAACAGTCTGAGTCATTTTGTTCTGTGTATGTGTGTGCAAGCTCATGTGTATGTGGTTGTTCTCTCTTTATTCATGAAGGGACGTAAGCTCATTAAGCCCTCCTGTAGAGTAAGATCATCAGCAGTGAGGGGAAAGGACGGGGTAAAGAGGAGGAGAAGGGACATCATGATATTCCTCACTGTAATAATCCTCTCTGCAGACACACATACACCCCCGTGTATCAGTCATTGATTTAGGATGTGCAACTGTAATGGTAGCACTCCACCAGCATCAGATTAATGACACCCAGACATTGCAAAAGGCACTAGGGGGGTAGGTAGAAGGAAACAGAGAGATGCTCTTTAAAGGAGTTATTGCTCAGGTGCTTTAATATGCTGCACAAAGCATTTTAAAATATCAATCTATCATTGGTAAATGTGCCATGATACCTTTGTAGACTTGGCGCAAAGGTTGATATTGAAAATACTAGTTTTTCTCAAAATCACTTCTCCTTAAACCTTTGCCTTTTTACTCTACTTCTGCCATTTCTTGAGCAACAGAACATAAAACATAATAATGCTACTAGAGAGTTTTCTTTGTGATCGAGTCTTCTTCATTCTCACTAATTCTTACTCAATATTAAGGGGGGATGGTATATTTCTTAAAAATGCTGTCATGGTTACTGTTCCAGCCCTGTTTTTTTAATTCTGCTGCTCTGTTCCCTTCTCAGCCACATGCCATGCCCTCATAGCTACTCTCCATCAATACACTGGATGTTCTTGGTATTTCCTCCCTATCCCAGTCACCTAACTTGCACAAATTACTCACCTGTCTCCCATTTATGATACAATAATCTGCCCTGCTCCCCCAGGGAAGTTGTTCCCTACTGGTAGAATTTTCAAACCCATCCCTACTCCAGATCCTGCTCCTGTCTCTACCCAATCCTCAACAACCATCTCAGCCATGTCATATGCTTCCCACTCAGCTAGCCTTGGGCCTGTTAGTCTGTTATTCACTAGCCTGAGGAACAGTCATTTAGCATTGGACCTCCAAGCTCTGAACCCGTCTCCCAGTAGACTAACCTTGGCCTGCCTGCTCGCACCCTGGAAAGAGGACCTCTGGCCTGCACTCCAGTTGACCTACTCCTGAAATTGTAAGCCTACTAAATCTGATGCATCCTAAATCAGCTAGCCTTGGACCTGACAACCCCCATCCTGCACCCCATCTGGCTGTCATCCTGCCCATAAACGAAACCTTCAGTTTTTCATTGGATCTTGTCTCATGATTTGTTGTAGATATCTTTGTATTGGAGCCCTAAGAAGGAAACGTTGTCTGAAGAAAACTTCCACTGCCAACTCCTTGACCTCTCAGTAACCCATGCAGCTCCACAGAGCGTCAACTGCCTGGTGCATTGACTGACCTGAGTCAGGGCCTCACCAGAGCATCAGTTGACCATCCCTGCTGACACCCCTGATGCTATTTGTCTCATTCAAACATCCCCCTTACAAAGTTGAGATATTGCACTACTGCCCTGGCAATTCATTAGGGTAAATGCAGCTTAAACATATGGTGTTACTTGTACTAACATATGCATGTCCAAGGCTCTAAATATCTCTGAATAGGCATTATGTGCATGTGAATATATAGTTAAATCCAATCAATTCATCCAGTTCTCTAAATCTTGATTAACACATTGCTGTACAGCCAGTCTGTTGGTCACCAGAGATCAAATGCGTGGGAGTTTGAGGGAGCCCAAATCAAACACTGCTATATTCAAAAGAGTGTACCAATTACTCTCTATGATTATCTCTGACCTGAAGGTGGGTGGGAATTGGTTTCTCATGTCCTCCCATGAATGTGATTGTACAGTATGTGTGTGCCTGCATGTATGTGTGCTCTGATCTGAAGGCTGCAGCTTGGTCATCTATGTTTTATTCATCTGAGAGTCTGTCACCAGTTAATGGAAAATAGGAAATGTTTGAGGCTATATGCATGTGTGGTTATATATGCCTGCATCCATGCGTGTTTGCAGGGGTGAGGATTCTTTCTAGTCCTTAACCTGCTACCAGCAGCAGAGGAGGAATCTAAGAATAATGGAAAGAGGAGGGTATTAGGTTTGTTGTGGGTGTCGATGTTGTTCAAACGCTGTAGATAAACTAAAAGTCACAGCATGGCACTGGTTCCCAAAGAAGTAATTTGGGTTGAAGTTACTCCTGAAAAGCTTACTGCTGACCTGCTGTGTAAAGTATTGTTGTATACTCATCTGATTGACTCTAAACTCTTTGAGTCTATCTCTGAATACTCTGAAATTCTGGGGATGAGGGATTATTGAGACCCTTACCCTCAAAACTGCACTTGCTATTTCTATGTTAACAATGTTTAACACACAATTCCTAGTTTATGCCTTATTTGTATAATTTATTGGTAGCGTTGGGTACCAAACTCAGTACTTTTTGGAGTACCGACCAAATTACATCTGCACTATCGGGTACCGATTCACGTCAATCTTTGCCAAATGGAGCCAGACCAAGCCTACCCTGCCGTCTCCTCCGGATCTCCATGCATTGACTAAGTTTACAAAGTCTGTGATTTTTACCCAGTCCATGAAGTGGGAATTGGTTTCTCATGTCCTCCCATGAATGTGATTGTACAGTATGTGTGTGCCTGCATGTATGTGTGCTCTGATCTGAAGGCTGCAGCATGGTCATCTATGTTTTATTCATTTGAGAGTCTGTCACCAGCTTTGGTAGGATAAGATGATATGGATGGGCGGTGTGCCCTGCGATTCAATGGCAATTCACTGGCAACCTGTCTGGGTGTGCCCTCTCACCCAGTGTTAACTTGGTTTGGCTCCAGTCCTCTGTGACCCTCAAAGTGGCATTGATAATGGATGGATGGAAACTTGGATTAAACTATTCAAATAACTTAACCAACAAAACTATAATATGGACCTTATAAATCTTAAGAGTAAGACAAAAGTAAAAAAAAAAAATATTAGTTTTTCCGTTTGAGGTTTAACTAAATGTCTCTTTAAATCCTCCTTTTTTTTTATTTCATCCATGTGAAATCAAAAAACACAGTTTAATATGTAGGCATGACGTGTGAGCATCCATCAGCAGAGATGTCCAGGAAATGTAGTTTTTGATCTCTGCAGCTCTGCGTGCTGACTGCATACTTCTCAAATACAAATCAGAGGGAGATTTTTTTTTCAATTGTCAGATTCAGCATTCCACTACTGCCCCCCATCCACTCTCACCCATTTGTCCCCTCACCTCACCCTCAACAGCCTCGCTCCCTTCTTTTCTGTGTCGCTCAGCAACCATCCGTAATTAATGAGCTTTTACAGTTCGATCTGATCTGCCTCAGGATTGGACACGTCTGATAAGCCGAATGGAATATACACAGGCCTGCCTCTCTCAGCTCAGCACTGCCTGGAAATATAATTACTTGAGAATGAAAACACATAAACACACAATCGCACAACTACACACGCACTTAAACACAGAGACTGACTAAGCCCAGGTTAATACCAATCTTTTTCCTCTTCTCTGCACTAATTAGAAATGTACTGACGAGAGTCATTTGTTTGGAAGTTGAATGCACCTTGCACTTGTTGTCATTATTCAGAAACTTAGATAATTAAATCTATTTAATGATACGCTTTAGTGAGCGTATGTGTGTATGTTAATGACATGCTCTGATGCTCTTAATGAGCATGTGACAGTGGCAGAGACAGAACGGGATGCCACATATGAAAACCGTTCAGCCTGTCATTACTTAAATATAATCTTTCTCTTCTCTTCCAAATGACGGTTAACACTTGCTTATCAATCTGTCCCTATGGCCGCACTCGACAGCTGTCAATAGACTGTTCAAGTGGCTCTTCATAGCAACTTCATCACCAGGAAGTGGACAGAAAGTGTATTCAGCTTATTGACTTGACATGATGTTCTAACAGGCATATTAATCTAGATCCTGTGGGAAGCTACTATTTACCTGGTCGGCAGTTAAGAGTGATGCTGATCTTTGAATATTGTCCCTCACATATTTGACACAATGAACATGTAAGAGCATAAGCACATCCCATACATGCACTGACTCACTGTGGAGTGAAGCAGCACAGTCAGGTCTATTGCTAGCTGTGGCCATAGCAACAGCCATGAGTAAAGATGGAGATGACATTTTTTATAGTGCTGACGCACTGAACGTCCTTGTTCAGATGAGAGAGGGAGAGCAAGGGATGAAAACAGTCGGAGTGAAGGATGGAAAGAGGCGAACAGGGTGGAGAGGGCTGAAGGAAATTCTTAGAGATGAGTGAGTGGAGGCTTTCTTTCATATCCTTTTAACTGTTTGTTCTACACGCTGGCACAGTTCTGTGACAGACTCTTTATGACTTTGTCATTTTCTTCTCTCTGCTCCCTTAAACAGTAGCTGCAGCCACAGCTGGGGATAAGAGTCTATGTTAGAGCAATGCAACAACAAAGCAGTGGTGACGTTTTGCCACTCTTCTGTTCAGGCAACATAACCATCTTAACATTGTGAACATGCTACTTGTAAGTTAATGGTTTTCCAACACCTCCATGCTAAGCCTGTCTCGTACTGTTGTTACCCCAGTTGCTCTTCTCTCCCAATGGGCGACACTCCACTTGACTTCCCCTCCCACTGTTTATGTGTTCATCTCTCCCCTCTCCTCTGTGTGGGTGTCTGTATGTTTAGTCTGTCTGGGGCTAATCTGTGTGTTAGGGAGGGCTGAATAAGCCTCTCTTTGTCAGGGCATTAGGTTCTGAGAGGATGAATACATTAAATGATAAATGGTGGTGGTGAAGGTGGCCTGTGGATTCGGATCCATCTGAGTGCCACCATCCCTATTCCATTTGTCTCTCCTGCTGTCATGTCTGCATTCTAAGGGTCAGTTCATCCAAATTACAAAAACATTTTATCATGTATTGTTAGTTGTATCAAGCCATGCGGAAAGTTGTTTTTATGTTCCTAGTTTTTCCTGTGAACCATTTTCATCGGGATGGTTTCTTCGCTGGAAAATAAAAACTGCTAACAATGAGATCTGTGAATTTTTAAGGACAAAATACACATGAAATGTAGAAACACAACTCTTTTTCTTTTTTTTTCAATCCCCTTTTTTGTGTTTTGAGCAGCATACTGTAGATGTTTTTCCAAACTCTGAAAAGCTTGATACAAAGAGGGTAAAGGGGCCAACATTTTGCCATGTAGAGCCAACATTGATCAGATCTTAATTCTAATCCAAGATTGATAAACATTTCTTAAAGAGTAGTATTCTGATTCACCTGCTTGAATCAGAAGATCAGTTTGGATAAAAACCTGCAGAGTTTCAAATTCATATTTTATTTTTGAATGACTGAGGTCTTTCTCGCTCTTTTCCAAACAATCCCTTAACAAGAGCGATGAGATTTGTTAGGGAAGAGGATGCAGCCTCCACCTTAGTTTAAATATTATTTTCCTTTGTTGCCGGGAAATCACAGAGCTCAAGCGAAACATGAAAGGTTGGGAGTGTTGCATACTTCAGTTAAGAGACGATTCTGCTATTAGATGCAATGTGGTAACTGAGTGAGTGAGTGAGTGTGAGGCAGAGCGAGAGCAGGAGAGAGGCGGGCGGAGGGGGGGGGTAGGTTGCTGACTCGGAGCGCTGCAGCGGTGAGCTTTGAGCTAGCGACTCTCTCAGCTCTCTGGCTGTGTGTGTGCGTCTTTAGGATGCTGTGGTGCAGACTGTAGCCTAGCCACGTTAGCCTCCCTCCCGCACTTCAGCAGCTGTCAGCCGGCAGCTCCAGCGCGCTTCGGCTGCGGTGAGGCTCTACAGTCTTTAAGTATCTCTGTATGCAGCTGAGGATTTTCTTTTCCCTGAAAGGACACTCTCTGTCTCTCTGACAAAGCAGAGAGAGGAAGAGGGGGACAGAGAGTAAGAGGAAGACAGGAGGAGGGAGCACGACAGCAGGCCAGCAGTGACCTTCGAGGTGTGGTGGCAAAGCAGCAGCAGAGGAGGAGGAGGAGGAGGAGGAGGAACCGGGAACGGGTGTAAGATCCATCAGGTGTGTGTCAGAACAGGGATGAGTAAGAGTCTGCTCCGGGTTTGAATTTATGTTCAGAGGCTGTGCATGAACCTGTGGGAGGTATCCTTATATGTGAGAGATCTTTACACTTAAATGCATTTAATTCATACAGAAAGTAAAGCGCTGGGGAAGAAGAGTTTCCAAAGAAGTAGATAAGTTTTAAGGAGATATTCCTCTGTGGCATCTTGTAGATGGCTACATCTTCGCAAAAGCCAGATATAGAGATGCTGATAGTAAGAGTGTGGAAAATATAAATGGAAAATTCAGGAGATGGATGGAGCAGAAGAAAGAGGTAGATTTATGTTGTGCCAGCTCGAGCTTGTCGAGGATGACAGACGTGTTTTTGTGTGTGTGTGTTTTCTTACTGACTTGGCTTGTGAGAATAACGTCTGTGTCGGAGTATAACCACAGTGGGCAGGGCACTGCCTTGAGGCTGCAGACTAGAAAAGCATGCCCTCTCTGCGTGCGCTTATAATCTGTACGTCTTTTTAATGGGATCTTATCACATCAGTCATTTTTTAAAAGGCACTGCATGACCTGGTGTCTTCATTATAAAAGGAACATTTGTGTTTAGGGAGCTGGCCATCAAGTTAGGTGCAAGTTGCAGCATGTCATTTCAACATGTAAAATATAAAATATGCATTTAAAACTAACACTCGAACCCTCTCCTTACCTCAGGACATGTTCACAGTTGAAAAGATGTTGAATCAAATCATCAGGTGAATGTAATGAGCAGGGTGATCATCCATCAACCAGAGGGCTGGGGTTCATATTCCTATAAGACAGACTGTATCTGCTCTGCTGAAGTAGCTCCAGGACAAATAATCTTGCTGTATTCATTTGGACTGGACCGGAACCTTCATGTCACTTTTGACATATTGGTTTAATATTTGTGTTTCCATGCGTTTTCCTAAATAGCATCACCGACAGATGGACATTGGCCACTAAATGAAACTGGGGATCAAAGACCACAACCTTTTGCCGATTGTGTTGATGTTAATTAATGCACTGATAGCTAGGTAGAGAGCAGGAGGGTTTGGGAGGATGAAAAGTGGAAAGAAAAATTCAAAACGGCTAAAGCACAACCTGCAAAGTCATTGTACAACAGTGAGTGAAGAGACTAGCTAGAATTGTGTGTGTGTGAAGTCTGTGTTTCATCTGCAATACATGCCTTGAGGATGGTCTTCATTGCTGTATCGTACTGTCTCAGGCTTTTGGTTTCCATTTTCCCATCACGCCTTTCTGATGTAACAACGAGACATTGACCTACTGAGATTTAAGCTTGACTCGGGGTAATCCATTATGGACCCTGTGTGACTCAGCAGCAGACACACACATACACACACTCGCTGGCTATTAGTAGTTTTGAGGTTGTTAAAAATCTGGTCCTTCTTCTGTATCACTACAGGGCGGAATATTGACTGAATATTGGCACTGATATGGAGTGGATATGAGAATTGTTATTACTTTTTCTGAAAAATAACAAAGGTCTTCTGTATTATACTGGCAGTTGTAATATTAGTGTCCTCTGTGTACAGGTGCTGTGCATTGCTCATAAATTTCGACCTTCACTACATCAAAACATCATCTGTTTAACCAAGAGGGGGAAAATCCAATTACATTCTCCTTCCACTGTCTGCCAACAATGAGACAGGCTTTTAATATCTTTTATTTTAGAAATCTCTTTCAATGATCAGATGGGGCACATGCTTACTGTATTATGTGGCATGCGGCATGGCTGTGGTTTTGAGAGATGTTTGTTTGTGTGTGTGTTTGCAGCGAAGGATAAGTGTGATTCATGTGCAGGTAAAAGCTTTTCCTTGATAGATCCTGACAGAGGACTTCTATGCAGGGGTTTGTTGTATAGCCTCTTGGACACAGTTTTGTTTGAAGCACTGTATAGGCGTGAGCGTGCGTTAAGGAGCAATATAAATGCACATATTTCTCATGTTGGTGCATGTGTGTACATATGAATACAGGCTATATAAATGCACATATTTATTGTACATTCACAACGTGTGTATATTGTCCTTTTGTGTCCTTTATGCATTAAAGACCCTTGGACATGGTAAATGAGGGACGAAGGGAATGAAACGAGGAGCCTCATCTTCTCATCTCTCTCTGGTGCTGCTTGGTGATATCATGGCTGTAATGAAGGCTCATTAATCTCCATCATGGTGCAATCTCATCACTCGCACTGGGCCTGCAGTAGCTGTGGAATGAGGATGAGTGTGTGCTTGTTTAGGGGATGATCATACGTGTGTGTGCAGCATGAAGGTAGATTTTGAATGCAGTCAGTGAAGCAGCAACTGACCTGTTGATGTACCTGTTGAGTAGAATATAATGACTGAAAATGTGTCACATTAGATGTAAAAGGGCCGTGTTTTGTTGTGTTTGGTCAGCATTGTGAGTGCAAACTATTGGCACAGTAATGGATCAATGACCAGAGGTCAGGTAAAGTAAGCATCCATTTGAGTTGAGGAGCCACATCCTCACCTCGTAACAGAGAGAGAATGAAGGTAAGGGGAGAGGGCAGATTGGAAGACACACGGAGACACAGGGACGTGTGTAGACAGATAAAGGCTGAGTAATGTCATCATAGACCCCATATCCTCCAGGTCTGATTAAGAACCTCTCTGAGCACTCCCAGACGCTACACTGTGATAGGCCAAGGTCATGGCGAATCACAGCGCAACGCTGTAGATTGCTGTTTAACTCCGTCAGGAAATGGCTGAATCTAATTTGGCCAAGGGGCTTCCTTTCCACTTCAGATGAAGAGGACAATTCTCCTTGCCCTAGGGCCCTCCAAGGAAGTGTGTGTGTGTGTGTGTGTGTGTTTGTAAATGTCTCCTGGCTTGCAGCCTGGCTGGATGAGTGTGTGTGCCTGTGTTTAGATTCATTCGTCGTGTTTTATTACTCCTCACAATGTGCAAATGTGAGTGTATATCTGTGTGGGTGTGTCATCTAAATGTGTGTGTACTACACTTGTCCGCAAGTGGTTAAGGAATGCATTGTGTGTGATTGACAGGCTATAATATTAGTTTGGGAATAATAACTCGGTGGCTTTTGCTTCCTGAAAGTGACTCCCAGGTAATCACATTTACTCAACACAATCATTGTCTCCCATGCCAGTGCTCAAGACAGGACCACGCTCTTTCATTTCCTTTTATGAATGTCACGAGTTGAGCTGTGTGTGTGTGTGTGTGTGTGTGTGTGTGTGTGTGTGTGTGTGTGTGTGTGTGTGTGTGTGTGTGTGTGTGTGTGTGTGTGTGTGTGTGTGTGTGTGTGTGTGTGTGTGTGTGTGTGTGTCAGAGAGAGGGAGAGAGAGGGGCTGATGCAGCGTAACAGCTTGGTTATGAGTGCAGACTGCTTGTCTGTATAATGCAGTCTCTGTAATTTCTAGTAGCATAGAGTTTGCAGATGTCAGAAATGCATTGGAGCAGTCCTTTCAGCCACCATATGTCTGGACATATCGTCACTTGCCATATTTTCTCCTATTACCCCAAATAATCTTAATATACATATTCAAAATTACAAGTATGTGTCATCCAATATTTTCCTTTTTTAATGCAAACATAAATAATGGGGAATCTATTATAGTATGTTTTGAAACTGGGGACTTTTTGTGTGAATATTCCCATTGATAAAAGTCTGTGGTTTTACTAAAGTAAATCACAACTTTAACAGGTCTGTTTGCAACCGTAAAATTTGGCCTCCCTCCTAGAAAAGTTTAGAAATAATGTTGGTGCAGCAACAAAGTGCACAGTCAGTCTTTTTTTTTCTAGACTGATCCAGAGGGCTGTTGTCAGTTTAAATGCAATGCAGCAGAAACTTAAACATCAATTATGGTGATGGAGTATGGCAATGCTGGTTGTGTCGAAAACATATTTAAAGAGAGCTAATATCTACACTTGGGCATGGCCTTTATATGGAACAGCAGATGTTTGGCTCTGATTATAACTGGATTTGCTGACAAACCAAAGCAAGGAGCGATAACCAGTGCCATGACCCTATTGGGATCCATCAGGTTTGCTAAATTATAATTGTTGAAAGGATTAATGAGGATGCACATTTTCATTACATTTTCTCACAGATGGCCGATGCTCATTAACTATGAACTGACAAGATTAAAATGTTCAACCTAGAATTGACGACTGTATGACACTTCAAGAAATACCAATACAACATTTCTATAACGAGAGGTTAATTTTTACATCTGCAAACAGTGGGATAATCAATAGAACATGAGTCACACATCACCTCACACCTGCAGAAACAGAATAAAACAGACCGACAGGCTGACACAGTGTTTCCCATTAATTACTTAGACTGTGACCTAGATCGTCTAATTAGTAAATTGTTATTGTTCTTTATTTATATAGGGGTTTTCTAGTCTTGATGACTCAAAGCCCTTTTTGGCATTCACCCATTCTTACACACATTCATACAGAGCAGCACTTTCTCTATTACACATCACTCATACACTGCTGGCACAGCCGTCACAGGCAGTTTGGGGTTCAGTGTCTTGCCCAAGGACACTTTGGCATGAGTAATGGGGGAATCGGGGAAATTGCTGACTTTCAGATTAGTGGACGCTCTACCTCCTGAGCAACAGCCACCAATTAGTCCTGCAACAGTTTCATAACAAAGCAAAATTTGCTTTACACTTCTCATTAAAACAAAAGATGTGTTGCTGTGTTCAACACTCTGCCTGCTAATGTACAAACACATCGACCAGTTTTCTACTATTGGACAGATTACCACCTGGAGAAATCCTTCCTCTTTGGGAACCAGTGGACTGTCAAAACATCTGTAATGTTTTTACTGTCTTTGGCTGGTAGAAAGACAAACTTTAGTAACTTTCGCCTTTACCTGTGGCATGCAGCCTGTACAGAGTTTTTCCCAAAGGAATTGACATGCCAAATTTCTAATAGTCCAGTAAGGGGGGTCTAAAGTCAGTGTTGCCTACTTGGATTCTTTGTTGTTACATTTACTGACTCTTCAGTTTTTTTTTTTGTGTGTTGATTTTGAGATATATTGTGCATATATAGTCAGGATTTCAGCAGCGCAGCAGCTCGGAAATGTCTCTCTGGTTAACATGCAGTTTTTTAATGTTCCCTGAGATTTAAACGATGTTTTTCTGCACAGCAGGAGTTTGTGCCTAGCTAGTGCGTTTTAAAGATCTCCCTAAAATAATGAATGTTATATAAAATTAGAGAGCACCAAACAACTTTTGAGTAGCTTTACTAATCCATCAACTCAAATTGATCCTGATAAAGATAAGTTATTCACAAAGCATTTTAGTCCTCAAGATAACTCTGCAAGTGAAAAACTGTTTGGAGTAGGTCCTGAATTATTAGATACCTTTGTCAGATTTATGTGTCAACAATCAGGTTTTTGTTCTGGAATCTCCCCCCTTGCTTTTAGACTACTACACAGACCCAGTTCTTCTACTTGCATCAATATTTGTTTTACATTGACTGTTCAGCAATCATACTGATGAAAGCTGAGCCATTTAGTAGTAAAATAACAAGTACACACCTGTACAAAGTGCTATATAAATAAACTTGATTGATTCTGACTGTTGTCTTCTGACACTTCTTATTTTACAAGGATTACATATTTTCTATTTAAAAGGTGCCTCATCATGTACTCCTTGCATGATTCTGAGCGTAAAGGATTATGATCAGCTACAGATGCAACTCCTTTCAATTGCTGCACTTCGTTAATGCAGTGACCTTAGCTGTGTCTCAATTCGGATGCTGCATTTTAAGACAGATTGTGTTACAGCAGTGTCCTGATTCGAATATTCCTCAAAGGGCCTTCAAATGTGTCCTTCCACCCCGAGCAACTTGGGCTCCATCAGGTGGATCCTTACCGGCCCAATATATCCCATGATTAATTTTGCCCATGTGACGAATCGTTTTTTAAAGAAAATTGCGGGTGCAAGCAGGACGACAATGTAATTAAAATGAAAGTACTCCACTGAATAGCTAACGGTACCAACATGAAAACCTCATCCCCACAGTGAAGTGTGGTGAAGGGAGCATCATGATTGGAGTTTTGAGACTCTTTCAGGGGGAATTTTAAGTTTGTCAAAGTTTCTTGCATGATAGCATCACAGTGGCTGTCACCAGAAGGAGCTCAGTAGAAATTGGGTGATGCAGCCGGACGATGACAGTAAATCTACTACAGAATGACTTCAAGCCAAGAAAACCTACCTGACCACGGGGTTACCCAATATGAGCTCAGAGAACCTTTCATCAGACATATTAGGGATATTTAGGTCTGAACTGAAGCAGCTCTGGATAAAGGAATGGTCTGATCCTCCTCCTGATCGTTGTGCAGGTCTGATCTGCAGCTAGGATGGAATGATTACTGCCAAAGGAGGTTCAACCACTTACTAAATCTAAAGCTCCACTTACTTTCTCCACCAGCGCTCTAAATGTTTAATCGGTGCGTTATTAGCTTGAGCACATTGTTTGTCTAGATTTGTGAAATAATGCCAAAGGTTTCACACACGTAGCACTGTAAGTAAAGCATGGTTTGTGTTTTGCTGCACTGAAAAGTGTGTGCTAGTCAATTCAGTGCCCACACAAGTAATAAAAACAAGAGACAAAGTGAAGAGAGCTGGTAAAGTGACGCAGCAGGGAAAAGACAGGAAGGCAGCGATGAAGAGAGAAAGCAGTGGAGGGAGAAGACCTGAGTAACAATATTGCTGAGCTGGCTGATCGATAATATACTCTCTGAGCCATAACGTATTAATAGGAGGGAATACATTATTACTGTTAAGAGATGTCAGGTGGACAGGGCAGGCACACACACACATGTGCACACACACAAACATGCACACGAGTGCTGCAGAGTTTTCAGCTGAGCAAAGGTGAGGGACACAACACTGCATCTTGGCACAAAGCCAGAGAATATCCCTTAATCCTTAGCTCTCCACCCCACCTCGAGACTCTCACTCAGCAGAGCGCTATATCTCCTGTCCTCCTCCCCTACTCTGTCCATTTCATTTCCTGTATTAATATCCTGATTGAAGTGGTCACCTTTCCCTGTTGTGGTTAATGAGCAGCAGGTGTCTGGGTACAGCTCACCGGACCATGCTAGGACCCAGCTTCTTTGTCAGCCTAGAGAAAAAGAGGGTAGAAGTGCAGTCCACCCTCCTAAAGCATTTTAATGGTTTTTCCATTACTGTGGTTGGAGAAGAGTGGAAATAAAAGAGGGAGAGTTACAGGGCGACTTTTGCTGTGTCATTAAAATAAGGTTTACTTTGGTGTTGTACACAATAAGTTTGCATTAATTCAACTACTTCAATTACTAAATATAAATCCAGTTTAGAGTAGAGTACCAAAGTTTGATTTCTAGCTACAGTTTAAATACACACCATACCCAAACACAAATTATTGTAGAGGTGCTTGGATACCATTTTCCCTTCCAGATACTGATTCCTGGACTTTAAGTATCGGCCAGCTCAACGTTCGGATCAGATACCAGTGCATTTAATATGATAACTTGTATAAGGTATTTTAAAAGCTGTATGCTAGTAAGCCTTTATGGAAGTGATGATAGCTATCATTGTATGGCCTGTCTCAGGTTACACCCTTTAATTACAAATGCATACAGAGAAGAAAGAACATAACTTGTATAAGTCGGAAAGAACTGAAAGAGATCACAATTAAATACATCTAGGAGTCCACAACAGTTACTTCCTATATGAAACTTCTGTAATTGGCAACATGAGTTCCACCCCTCGAAACTGTTACACGACGCCACGCACCAAATGCGGAAAGTACTTGACAGTTGAAGGTGTCCTGGGGGATCTCCTCCCAGACCCGATCAGGGCATCGGGGAGCTCCTGTACAGTCTGTGCGGTACAATATTAATAGCATGTTGTTCGTTCCCGTTTATTTTTTTTATACATCTGAAGATAGGTCACTAATTTCTTCAATTGTTTTGAATTTGGCTGCAACGCTGTTCCCCCATGAAACTCCAAACTTTCCTTTATGTACACAAACTAATACAAACTATACAAAGGTGACCGCACATCATTTATAAAAAATAACAACTGTTACAGTCCATGCGATAATTGCGAGTAGAGAGATACAAATTCTTCCCACAGCAGTGGAGCTTAAGTGTTTCCATTAATCATGCCGACTTCACTGCACACAACAAACACTCACTTGTTTATCTGGCGTCTTTGCTACAGTGATTATAGACTCAAATATTTGGACACCAGAAATATTAACCTACTTGCTTGCATGATGAATGCGGCTTGAATTTCCCATTCATTGTTTAGATACTATACTCATTATCACAATCAGCATCATAGATATCATTACCACAATCACGTTACTCATCGTCTTAACCAATCAACACTCATTAACACAACACAACAGAGGAGAATAAACAAACCAAATTGCTCCACTCATGATTTATCTTTTTCTCTACTCTCACTTTCTCCATGTCCTTCATTCTTCTCTTCTGGCTGCTGGTCATGTTTGTAAACATGTGCCCCAGCATTAGCATCACTGCCAACGTTTTTGGGGATTAGCAGGCATCACCATGCTCTTACTACTGCCGCCCTGTCGATCTGCTGAAGTGGCTGCAGTTTGCTTTGGGACTGACTGCCTGAGGCTGTCTGGATCAATGGGTGATACAAAAACAACAGTACAACCCCTCTCATTTGGATCAGAAATGCTGGATCTTTATGAAGGGAGAGACAGATGGACACAAATTAAGCCAGATAACTGGTATTTTTGTTGATCAAATTATTTGGTAATACTGTATTAATTATGTGTTAATGATGTAGTACACCTTGCTTTAATTGTGTCTATAGTTGATTACATTTTTGTGCTGTTCATTTTGCCTGTGATTATACTGTAAAACGAGGTTGACTGTGCTGTTTTGTTTGTGTGTTTGCATGTGCGTGCTTGCGTGTTCGTGTGTTTAGAATTTGGTTGATGTTAGCGTTAGTGTTGGGCATTTACACTAATCAAAAAAATATATAACCACATACAATTATTCTCTCCTTATCCTTCCTGACTGATTCTTCTCTAGTTTTGTGTACGGCTAGTGTCCTTGACACTACTGGTAGCATGAGGCGTTATCTGCAGCCCATTCAGTTTGCACAGGTAGTCCAGCTCCTCTAGGAGCCTCCACATGTGTGGTCACAAGAAGGTTTACTGTGTCTCCGATCACAGTCTCAAGAACATGGAGGAGTTACCAGGAGACCGGCCGTTACACAAGGAGAGCTGGACTGGGCCATAGAAGGGAATCCCTCGATCGCGATTGACTGTTCGATCTCAACAGTTCTCACTGTCGATCGCCGTAACTCTCTGGACTCACAGGCTGCACCACTGATCAGCTGTGTGTTGGTTGTCTGTTGTTCACACACGCTGTGTGTCCGCTGCCGGTTTATCTACTGCATGTCAATACAAGATGGATTATGTACGAAACTAAATGTCAGGACTCTACGGTATGAAGACGTTTATCTTCAAGTCTGTCGATAGCACTCAAAGCCCTTTTAGAATAAATAAATGGATTCAGAAAGTGAAACAGTGGAGTGCTTTTACTTTGAAGCGACTTCAGGAAGTGTTGGTAATACGTTTGTGACATGGTGTTTCACAGCAGTATTAAACTGAGAAAATGACCTTTCACCTGAGTTTTAATGTTTATCTTTTAAATTTGTCACAAACATAAATTGTTTCAATACCTTCTGTATACAATTTCAAATTAAAATCACTCCACCGATTCTGTTGATCAAATCCATTCTTTTGTTCAAAAAAGTTTTTTTTACTGTGAAAGTATGTGGCTTTATACTGTTTAGTATTGGTATATATTTGAGTACACAGGACTATTTTTATACGAAGAAAGAATCATATTTATGGCCATAATCCATGCAATGCCTATGTAAAACAATTGTGCTGCAGTAGCAGCTCCTATGCAAAACGTAATGTTGAACTGAGAAGCCAAAGATTGTGCATTTAACAGATGCTGTAAATATGAATTGATATTAATGTGAATACTGTCCATGACTAGATAATGTTGCATAACTGCCTTTCTTTGTTTATATTTATAGTCGCAGTTCCTTTAACAGAAATTACAGAAATCATAAATACGATCCTCCTAAGCATTTTTTGGGGAAAATATCAGGGTGGTAGATCTCGTCTTATGTTTGTAATTAAAAAGTGATCTTGGATTTGAAAAGGTTGATGACTACTGCTCTACTGGGACCTATGCTCACAGCCCAGCACCATGCAGCTCGATTGGACTTCACCAGAGATATCTACAATTGGCAGGTCGGCCACTGGCACCCAGTTCTCTTCACAGATGAGAGCAGGTTCACACTGAGCACATGTGACCGGAGTGAAAGAGACTGGAGACGCCGTGGTGAACTTTACGCTGCCTGTTACATCATCCAACATGACCAGCTTGATGGTGGGTCAGTAATGGTCTGGGAAGGCATGTTTTTGGAGGGTCACACAAACCTCCATGTCATAGCCAACGGTACCCTGATCGCTGTTAGGTACCGTGATGAATCCTCGGAGTGAATGTCAGACCTTGGATGACGAAGGCATTGATGCCATTGACTGACCCTCATGTTCCCCTGAGCTTTATGTATAGCGTTATGTATTTTGTATCTGCCGCCGTCAAGTACCTCACAGATTTTACACTGGTGCCCTGATCAGGTCTGGGAGGAGATCCCCTAGGACACCATCCGCTGACTCATCAGGAGCTTGGCCAGACGTCAGGAGTGCATACAGGCACATGGAGGCCATACACACTACTGAGTCACATTATCAGTTGCCGTGATGAAAGTCACACAAGTTGGATCAGCCTGTTATTTAAATGTATTAATTCGATTTTCTGTGTGGTTTTGAATCCAGCACCCAATGGGTTGATGATTTTGAATTCCATTGACTGTTGCATCATTTTGTTTTCAAATTATACAAAGTACATCCGTAAAGATTATGAAGTAGAAGGGATTTTTTCATCAATATGTGATGTTTGATTTCAATGTTCCCTTAATTTTTTGGAGTAGTTGTGATGGTTAGGGTTAGGGGCTAGGGAATCAATTATCTCAGTGTTCTTACAACTATAAAAAATACGTGTGTTTGCGTGTAGGAAAAAGGGGCAAAGATTGTCACAAACTAGTTGAGTATACTGTGTCTCAAAAACCAATTATGTACCCTTGAGAAAGTCATTTAACCTCAACCATGCTCCACTGCACAGTAGAGGACTGAGTATACATACAGAGCACATCTACATAGAGTGTATCTGTGTGTAGCACAATTTAACATGTACAGCACTTAAAATGCATAGTTGTAGTCTAAATGTGTGCAGGCTTATAATCCTGGGTTTGAGCTTCATCACAATGAAGTGCTCTCCACAAGCACAGCACAGTTAATGTCTATTGTTTGTATACCTAAATTAACAAAAATAGTAGAGATGTTGTTAAGATGCTTTACTTATATGGACGGGATGGCGGGCTTGGTCTGTGAAGCTTTTGAACACCTCTTACAGCAACTGGCTATGCAGTACCAGTTAGCCTGACTTCACCTTTGTAAGCAAAATAATTCTAATTTTGTCTGTGTGCTCTGTCCACATGTTGTGGTAAATCCACAAGCCGTCTCATTTTGTCAGTGGTCAGTGGAATCATCTCTGCACACACACATTACTACTCTCCTCTTGAACACTCAGAAATAAACAGTGTGATTCTTAAAGAATCTGTAATACCTCAAAATAATGTTTAGTCCAGTTTGAATGAACTGTACAACACTAATACATCATTTAGCTGACGATTTTATCCAGAGAGACTATGAATAAGTCCATTTTACCATGAGGGTACAAACCCAGAACAGCAAGAATCATGTAAGATCAACTTCTAAAAAGACAAACCACAAAGTGTAAATTAATATAAATGTATATGTAGGTACTATATTTGTTAATGAACAACACTGTACAGTGTGAAGTGTCTCAAAGATGCCTTGAATGCATAGCTGGTAGGGGCTGGCTGAGATACTCCCCGTCTACCTACCGATTTTCAACAGGGACGTGTTAGGTAGACTGCGTCACGGCTTCAGAGTTTCCTGACAGTCAAGACCATGATCATAAAGAGCCATTTGAACCGCTGTCACAGACGGCCACTGCCGAGACAGCCAGGCCTAAACCTTGTCTGAGAAGCATGGTGGTCCCGAGCCGTTTGAACCGCCAGTGCAGGCGGCTGTCTCAGCCAGCTGTTTGAATGGTGTGTGTGTGTCAGACAGCCGATGGGCAGGAGGGGATGCGAGAGTCTCTGAATGGCAGATGATGTGGTGGTTTAGGATCTTATTTTCAAAATGGCCCCAGCTTTCATGATTCTCTCTCACGAGGTGGTGGTTTGATTAAAAGCTTTTCAAATATACATAAATGTCATGACGTACAGATATCCCAAGCGGTTGACTACTGAACCATTGTTTTTCATTTTATTGTTTGAAACACTAGCTGATGTTACGAGCCATGTTCAACCCATGAATGTAGTTTTATTTTGTCTTTACAAATTTGGTTGTAAATGTGATTTTAAAACATTAAAGTCTTTTTATCTTCAAAGAACAGTCGTATAATTTAGTTTACAGCTCAAAAATGTTTATCTGTGCCTCACTTTAAGAAAATGACGATAGGAACTGTCCCTTTACTTATGAGCTCCTGGTTTTCAGAGAAATCACACCTCTGATTTGATAGGTTCAGTGTGCAACATTGTTCTCGTCGAGCAAATCAGCAAGGTGCTTACAGATGGCTGCCATTTGTGTCTCACAAAATATTCAACACCGTGGGTCAGTGAAGCTTCCAACCTATGTTACATTCCTTACAGTCCAATTTAGAAGTGTGGACTGTCCAGCTTTATGTATAAAGCTAAAAATAACACAGGATTATCTCCAGCACATGGTTATTTTTAGAAAAAGAGCAAGGTTTAGAGAAATGGGCAAAATATTATGTGTCCAGCTCCAAATTTGCCTATTTATCTATAAGCCACAGCTGAGCTTTAACTAGGACGCAGGAAAAAAATGGTGAAGTGTCGTGGAGGTGTGAGTGAACACACACACGTGCGCACACACACAGAATACAGATCTCCAAAAGCCAGACTCAGGATTTCTAACTGTCGTGCATTGATACTGTAGACCCATAGGCAGCGTACGCACCATTGTTCACATGAGAGAGAGAGAGAGTTGATGGGCAGTTTGTAGACTGCACTTTAACAGTATATAAAGATGGACAACTCATCTCCACTTCCTCCCACTATCCACAAATTAAGTTAAAATATCACTCATACAAACGCTGTCATCTTGCATCACCATCTTTGGAGCCGGAGGCTGCTCAGTAGCAATCTCGGGATGAAGCCGCAGTATCAGGGTCCTGTTGATACACAGGCCAATTGTTATTCTCAGCTGTCAATCATGACGTCCCACCCCCTTTTTATAGCAGCGAATTGCTAAACTAAACTGAATTTACCAGAATAATTTCCACTCAAGCATACGTTCGTGTGAATAGAAGGACCTAGAATGACAGAAACCATATTTGAGAAAAATTTATTTGACCTGTTTGACTTTTTAGTTTGGTCCATGTCCCCTCTGCAAACATGGAGGAGGCCGGGCACCCAGGCACCAGCTGGTGATGGAAACACTTTGGGTTTGGGGAGCCGTCATGTAGTCCATCTTTATGTGCACTCAATGGGACTGCACTGCCAGAAGAGACAGGACACTGGACCTGATATGCTCATGTTCAGAAGAATCAGCCTCACCTTGTACATCTCGTTTTATACCTGGTTAAACTCACTCACCGTGTATTTATCTCAGTTCTATTTAAAGTAGTTTTTTCCTTTTTTTAACTCACAACCTCCTCTTTCCTATAATGTGTGTTGTTCAATTGTAACAAAGCAGTCGCCCTTCAGGGATCGTTCTAGTCTTTTCTAATTCCGATTTCCTTCTCATTTTTTGTTAGTGTCTGACTCCCCCCCCCCCCCCCCCCTCTCTCTCTCTCTCTCTGTGTGGTATGAGCGTGGCGAGGCCAGGTGAGTTGCTATGTCACAGACAGAATGCAGCAGTGAGGGAGGTGAAGCTTTATTTCTCTGTGAAAGGTGTATTTTTCTCTTGTCAGCAGGCATCACCCCCCGCACCTCCAATTCCCAATCTCCATCTTTGTTTTTACATTTCTCCTCATTTCTATCTTCACCTCCCTCCTTCTCTCCCGCGCTGTCTCACTGCTTCCTATCTGGAGCTGTACAGAGGACAGATTGAGGGTATTATTTTTCTTCGACAGAGTTTTCTGCCATGCGGTGATACTGAAGGTCCCATTCTGCTCCTGTGTCCAAAATAAATCAAAAACATTTTTCTTCAGCTGCAATCAATGCCGTAGCCCTTTCCTAACAGCTCTGCCTTTCCCTCTCTCTCTTACACATAGGCACACATGTACACACTTTTACTCACATACACACAGGCGCACTGTTCCTCCTCTGTTTCTTCCTTGGGCGATGGTTCTCTCTTGAACGCTGACATCAGATAGCCTCCCTCCAGCAGTCCACTCCTCTGGGAGGGATTTGCATCTCATTTACATCTCGTTACCGTTTTAATTGAGGAAACTGTTCTCCATCCTGTGTGAAAATGATGATGGGGGGAAGAGGAAAGGTGAAAAACGGCTGGGGAAAGTCAGTCTACTGGCGACTGTCTGCCTCCAAGCAGCTGTTACTCTATATCCCCTGTCTTTTATAACCCTGCAATTAAACATCAAATACCAATAAATCCACAAATCTGTCTTTATCCTTCAATTTTCTCAACAACCCATCCATTTAACACTTGAGTTTGTTTCTGAGGAGCGAGGGAAATGTTCTCAAGACACCAACTCTGACCCCTGTGATTTTGTCACGTCAATGATATCACTACTATGTCGACATCAGAACATGACTTGGAGGATTGGGAGATGTTAGACTGTGGATTTGTGAGTGTGTAATTGAAAACCACTGACCGGCATTTTCAGTGGACAAAAAACGGTCACTTGTCTTTACCCACTTATTCAACAAATGTCTTGTCTGTCCGTCTAAAAATATTACCAGTGCTCTGTAGCAGCAGCTGCGTAAATTATGTTGTTGATCTTGACAACAACACGTTCACGACAACGGCAACTGGGTTCTGAGTTGAATAAACAGGTGAACAGCTCTTTGTGCAGCAGTGGTGGGGCGACCTCAGGGTTCTGTGGACTGAGTCCTGCAGCTGGTCTTTACTCGAGATTCTATCAGTGCAGGTCAGTTTTGCAGTTTCAGAAAGAACTGAAACCAGCATCACCACAGGCCAAGTAAGCAGCCTATTCCAAACGGGCAGGTTCAGAACAGGTACAGCACTGGTTATTGAAAAATGAAAACAAAGATTGAACCTTTTATAAACATCTGAGGTGATTGTTTTAAACTTATGAATTCTAAAACACAGTGATAGTTGTAATAACTAATTGCTATTTACAAAAATCCAGACTTTACATTTTCAGAACGAGTGAAAAAAACTATATATACATCAGTAAAAGATTATATTCAGTTGCTTTTGTTAATGGACCGATTATAGCCTTGAAGTAGCCAGAACTCAACTCTGTGGACCAGGCAAGTTAAGTTGTGTAGCACATTTCAACAAGGCAATTCAAACAGCTTTGTACATGTATTTAAAAAGAGTTACCTAGAAAATACAAAATATATAAATTAAATAAGAGTGAAAGTAACAGTGCAGTGCAAGAAATGTGTGATTATTTTTTTCTATTAATCTCCATTGAGAGATTCTCCGACCTTGCTTTAACTGACCGTAGTAGGGTTCATGATGGCTGAACCAAGTGACATTTTTTTGGGAATTGTAGAGTCACTGTTGTGTCATTAAAAAGAGCAAATAGGCTGGTATTCACTGAAATGGTAGTTCTTAATTTCCTCTTCTCATACTCGACAAGCAAGTATACACATTCACATACAGTTAATAAGGCAGAAAATATGATTTGTTTATGTAAATTCACATCAATCAGTGTGTGACAATCCAGAGATAAACCGCGTCGTATCACACTGCTCTTCTTTTAATTACCTTATTGTGCTTTTTCTCCTCAGCAGCAAACTCCTGGAAGGAAGAGGCTTTTTCAATTAGGGACTGCTCCCCCCATCTGAGCTCCGCACCCTGCCACACGCTTTGTCATTGTGTGTCTGTGTGTGTGTGTGTGTGTGTGTGTGTGTGTGTGTGTGTGTGTGTGTTTGTGTGAATTATTTGGTAACCTTTCTAATTTCACACTTGTTAAGTTTCCATGTAAAAGGCAACATTTTAGAAAGAAACCCTCAGGATGGGTGAATGTCATTAGTGATTGTGTGCGAGTCTGTGTGTCCCTGTGTGTGTGTGTTTATGTGTAGATGGGGTTGATGGCACAAATAATATCACGGGCCGGTTGGAGTCCTATAAACGCCTTATTTCCACACACACTTCACAAACACACATTCAAACGCACAACCAGAATGCATCCCTGTACTTTTGTGTACTTTTCGCTGACAAAATGAGGTGATTAGCTATTTGCTATTGTTTGAATCTTGGGCCTCCCCAGGCAGACTGTGCTGTGTGTGTTTCTGTGGTGATGCTCTTTTTATGTTTATTTCTCTCTCTCTTTCTCCCTTCCTCTCTAATTTATGTGTTGTTGTTGTTGTTGTTGGTGCCGGTGCTGATAGGCCCAGAGATGGCATTTAGCTAAAGAGCAGAGAGGCTGTTAGGTTCTCCATTCATCTAATCAATCTTACTAATGAAACCACTGTCCTCTCCACAGCCTCCATCTTCCCCTTCTTCTTTCGTCTTCTCTCTCTTCTGTCTTCCTGCCCCTTGCCCTCTCATCATTTGCTCTCCTTTGCACTTTAATCCCCTTTACTTAGTTTCCCTTCACATCCCTGTGCCACCCACGTACCCATTCTCATTTTGTTTCCATCCTCACTTCTATCCTTCCATCCTCCCTTCCTTCGTTCAGCTGTCCTAGATTCACCACTGGTAGATTTTTTTTCCCAGTGAAGCTCCTTATTCTGGTGTTTGCTTCCTCCATTTCAGCAAAACCAATGTCTCCTCCCCTCCCCCTACATAATAGATGGTGGATTGACCCAGTTAGGGTGAGAATGGGTATTTTACAGGGACTGTAAATGTGCCAAGGTGTGTGTTTGTGTATCTGTATCTTCAAATGTGCACATTGGGCCCCAACAGGTTGATCATAGCGTGCTAGGGATTTAAATTTGTAATTTGGTAATTTCATCTGTTTTTGGAACTGGAATACTGAGACGGTGTTGTGGGCACAATTTAAATTTCACATTCTGTTGTGCTCTGTTAAGATTGTTCTAGTATTTGCAATAATTGATCTACTATTAAAACTCTGTTGGGAAAAATGCCAAATAATTAAAGACTCACAGTCTCTTAATCCTGATCATTATATGAAAATTTGAATATCTTTGTTTAGTGTTGACAATTTTTTTCAAATGATTAATCAATCAATACAGGGCTTATTAATTGACTATGAAAGCTGTTGGTAAATTTGGACTCATGGTCTTCACATTATCTGACCTGACCCATGACATTAAATATGGAAGGGTGAGGTGTGGTTCACCCAGTTGTAATACAGCAACTAGCATTTTATAATTTATCATTTTTCTGACATCAGGGCAATTCTGACTGCAATGTTCATTCACCAGCCTATCCATTGGTGATTTAACACAAAGCAGACTACAGTCGGTCTGGTTACCCGTAGTTTAATGGTGCATGAACGTGCAGTATGGAGTTGAAACTATGAAGAAGAGCAAAGTTTGTGTTCATCCAGATGTAACAGACACCTGTGAGCCCTGGAAACAATGCAGCAGTAATACACTGTGTGTGTGTGTGTGTGTGTGTGTGTGTGTGTGTGTTTAGGGTGTTGTGTGTTGGATAGAGACCCTACAGAAAACCTTTGTTGAGGAGACTTCCCTGCAGCAAGGTCGCTCCTGCCCTCCCTCCATCAGTAAATCTCTCTCACAATATCTGTACAACATTCATAGTTTTTATGTCTCTCTCGTGCATATGCGCACACACACACACACACACACACAGACTTGCATGTACCAGACAAACATGCTACATGAATTAATTTTGTGGAGGCACATCCCTGGTGAGGCCACTGGCTGTAACTTCAGAATATAAAGTGGAGTGTATATCTGTCATGGCAAGTGTGATTATGTGAGTGTGTGAGAGCTTGAAAGTGTGCAGCTGTGACTTTGTGGGTCTTCTGGGTAATGGCAGTGATTATTATGTATGGATACGCTGACTTTTGTTAGAGGACAAAACCTGTCCCTTATAGGGCATTGAATATACACACACAAACACATAAGCTCATACATTTAAAAGCTGCATTCACTGTGTTATATATGTTGCCCTTGTATTATGTACGTATACAGCAGTATATAAACACGCCAACCTTTCCCATTCTCAGTAGCAAATACACAGAGGGACATTTTGTCCTTCTAAAGCTTTGATGTACACCCAAGTGCGGCTCTGTGTGTGTGTGTGTGTGTGTGTGTGTGTGTGTGTGTGCACACGCAAACTGCAGGACAGTGATACCATGGTTCCCCTGCTCTCCCACTGTGAAGAGAGAAGTCTCACATGATTTTACCTTTGAGTCCGTAATACAGACACACTGTTTTATGCTCACACACTTTGTCTTGCACACACACCCCTCAGTTGGATGAACATCAATCACGGCTCCAGCCTCACCTGTCATTGTCTTTGTTGTCGCTTATACAAACATCCTCCTTCTGGTCAATGGAATAAAGACCCCAATCCCGATTTACATTCACAGCACATTGTACATTTTTGCTCCCGTGCACACTCCTGCCCTCTGGGGAGGAAGAAAACTTAACAGCAGTGTTTCAGGGAAAAAACATGGAGGACAGTGCTGTTATCATCTTGCAACTGCATGAAAAAATTTGTGAAATGGAGAAAAATATATATTTTCTTTGTGGGGAAGTTAGTTGATTTGTGATGTGATGAAAAGGGCAGGAAAAGAATGAAGAGATGTTTAAGGAAGGAATGTGAAATTGGGACAATCAAGTCAGAGGGAGGGACATTTGAGGGGTGTGAGGATATACATATATTTGTGTGTGTGTGAGCGTGCGTGTGTGTGTGAGAGATGAGCCTGCATAAACATGCATAGAGCTGAATGTGGATCAGGGACAATAAAACCTCCATTAAAGATTTATTCTGGAGAGACGGAAGAAGGGAGGGCCGGATGATAGAGAGTGGAATACGGGAGGTGAGAGGAGGTAGAGGGAAATGGGAGGGGGGAGAGAGGGTTTGTGTCACAGAGTGGATTATACCAAAGACACCTCTCCACCCATCACTGACACACACACACCCACACACACACACACCACACACAGTCGTGGCTGCTCAGACTGCATTTAAATAGCTCTGTCACCTCCAGCTATAATATCAGACAATGGTTCTTTGAGCAGACCCTCGTCTTCAGAAGTGTCTTTCGTGCTTCCCTGACAGGCTCAAGCATGAGCTAACTGGCTAGCTGGGCACAATTATAGATCCCATCTGTGTATTCACAGTGCTACGGCAAACCTCGGCCCAGCGAGCCCGAGGCCTACTCTGTCAAAATGTCACCTGATCGGGCTGCGCTCCAGGCGAGACACCCAGGCACTTTTCAGTTAATATCTACAAAAGGACTGCGGGTACAAGAGGAGGGGGGAGGGTGTAGAAAATGAAATGACATGGGGAAAATATAATCTAATTCAACCCCCCCCCCCTCCCTCCTCCAATGAAGTGTGCTGTCAACTTTATCTCAGAGCTCCAACCCCATACCCCCTCCTGCAGTCATCTAGTTTGAGATGATTGAGATTCAGAGTTGATGCTGATGACATTTGAGCAGGTGCTTTACTGTTCCACTCACGATTGACTGACTGACCGACTTACGCAAGGGGCGGGGAGCTGCTAAATGCATGGAGAGAGGGAGGAGGAGGAGGAGGAGGAGGAGGAGGAGGAGGTAATGGATGGCAAGAAGATGTGTCTGGAAATGGAAAATGAGGAAGAGGGAAAGAAAACGAGACTAAGAGGATCGGAGGGGGTTGCAAAGCTGGAAGAAAGGCTCAATCAGGAGAGCAGATACGGGGGGAAAGGGGAGTCAAATGTATGGAGATGGAAATTGATGTGGCAAGAGGTGGGGACAAAAGGCACTAGGGAGGCATTTTGTGGTGGTGGATGAGGAAGTGGGAGATATAAGAAGGCGTAAACAGGGCACTAAAAGGGCACTTGGACAGTAGAGGGCAGGGAGTTTCAGGAGTGGGACATTTACTCTCAAACCAATGAGCTATCAGAGGACTGCATTTTAATAAAGGCGAGCAACAGAATCAATATGAAAATCCCCATGTTGGCTGTCAGGATTAGTGCGTCCATAATGTGTGTGTATGTGCGTGTGGGTGTGTGTATGGGAATGTGATTATCAGTGTGTTTGAGAACACTGTGACAAGGATAATTATGTTTGATTACTAAAGACCCCAGCGAGGGTTTGTATTATCAGCCACTGTGCTCCTTTGGTATTTTCCTAAGCCTTGATGGTGAGCTGCCATCGCTCTGTGTGTATTTTGATAGCTCTGTCTTATTCCTCTTCTGTTTGACTCGTTAAACAGGAAGTTTTGCATAGTAAATACAACACTTGTAACGGTGTCTTTTATTGTAAGAAGATTTTGACTGGCTCAGACACTCCATTAGGGGTGAAGCCAAGTTGAGACAACTTCAGTCACTAACAGACAAAATGAAGATGCTGCTGAAATGAATATGCATATCTGGGTAATGATCCCAGACCATTAAAAAATATATGGCAACCACTGGCAAGTACTGTTTTTAGAGCAGCGAGGCATTGGTGATTTCCAGTAGTGTAGCGTAAGCCAGAGCTAGCTGAGGGCTGCCTCACACTTGTGAACAAAAAGCAAACATGGAGGAAGACAGACGTGTTTTCTGTTTTGCAGAGAAAAACAAAAAAGGAAAAAACAACTATGGATAGAGTCATGGCTGAGAAGGCAATATTGGCTTAGACAATTTGAAACGTGACCGGAACATACATTTTATTGTTGTTTGGTCGCATCTGTAAGCAATATTTGTTTTTGGTTTTTCTTGGTCTCATTGGCTTTTGCAGGTTTTTCTTGGAGCTTAATAGTAAATATGATTTATTTATTTTGATTTATGATTCAAGATCAGGGAGCGTCCAAGTCAATCGGTAGCATTAAGACTATCTTAAAAAAAACGACACTTCAGGACTAAAATCGTCTCGATTATGCTCAAGTGGGTAGCAGCCTTAAAATGTCAGCAATTTGGCAATACTTCATTCTGGAGAGTCCCTCAAGTATGAGGGGGATTTGTTCCATATGCAACATTTCAGTTTCAAGGGGTGGCTTCATTCCTAGATTTATTCATCTTCTGTTTCTCTCATAACTCAAATGAGATAATAAAAGTTTGACATTCATTCTCTTAATGTTTTTGTTTTTCAAAGGCTTTAACCCGAGTCAGACCAAACAGCAATGACAGCAATCACCACTTCCATACAAGGTTAGTAGCATCCATCTGTTAAAATATAAAATAATATATGAAGATATAATATTATATAAACATATATTATATGTTGTATATGTTCTTTTGTTTGTTTGTTTGTTTTGGTTTAAATGCAATGGTATCGGATGGGTAGGCTGTATTGGCCAACACTCAAGTCCGGGTATCATAATTGGTATTGTGAATAGTCCTTATAGACCTGATAGTAACAGAACATCTCTAGTCACAAATTAATATAAATTTACTCTAGTTTTCTAAAGATGCTATGGATTCTTGTCCGTTATGAGATCGTACAGAGTTCCTATCTGGTGATTGTGACCTGTAAAGCTTTAGACTTTTGCTTGAAATACTGTCTGATAAAATTGTGAAAATAGGATCAGAGTTTAAGATTGAGCAAATGGAGAGGAACTGAGGATGGGCTTCTGGGAGTGTGTCCGTCATAACCAATAAGAAGCCACGCTTATGGCTGTCTGGACCATTTACGAAAATGTATTATTTAAAAAATAGTTTTTGGTACCAAATTGTATAAACAAGAGGCTCAAAACAGAGACTGTTGTGGAAAAACTGGCAAACAGTTGATGTTTGTGGTAAACAACTCTGTGTAGTAAATGTCATTGTTTCCCCTTGAATGTTAAGATCTGTGTTTTCTGGTTAATGACAGTTTGATGCCATTGTGAGATTATATCTGAACCAGTGCCTCATTTATAAAACATTCCACTGGACTCTTACTAAAAGCCTGCTCGCACACAAAAGCCAGAAATGGGGAGCATTCAAAAGTAAGCAGATTTCTGAAATTGTGCACATGCACGCCTGCAGATAATGGTCCAGATATCTTAGAATCGTTTTTCTGTTCCAGACATTTCAAATCTCACTCAAAAATACATACAAAGGTTAATAAACGTTATTACTTTCATTTAAGGGCATAAAGATTCTTTCCTGAGAGTGTTTATACTTAAATTATTATTCTATCACTGCAGCTCAGAATGACAAGGAGACTGTGTGATGATGAATGGAAATAAAAAGTACCTTGTGATGTAAAGAAACATTAGCCACACAACTCTGCTTTAGCAGCACAGTCTCACATTACTTACATTTTTTATTTGCCTCACATATTCATTACAGTTTGTTTACCAGTTGACAGAAAATCCTCATCTAAAATCTACCTTAAGCCTGACTTTAATGATCAGAATGGATCTTTTATTTCAGTCATGTAATCATAATATTTACATTTCACAAAGTTGAATATCATTATGGCTGTCAAGACAGCCAGATTAACTTGTGGGTACTGCATTTCTTCTCAAAGCCTTTACTCATGGTTCTTCCAATGTTGTTTGTAACACCTCAGCCTCTTCTACATGAAGGAGCTCATAGCCAGATAGGAAAACCCTGGAATGAGAGAGCCACGTGATTCAAATACATTAACAAATGTCACCTCATGTATCCTGGATGTGTTAACGTTGCTTCATAGTACAAGTGGAGCACCATACTGAATGAAATCTGTGTCAGTTTTTATGTTTTAAAACTGAAAGGTGATTATTGAAGAGTAACGTCTCTCTACAGCCCAATCTCCAATATAACTGACTTTTAAGACTTCTCAAGTGAATCTGTAATGTGTGATACTGAGAAAATGAAATGAGTGAGTTGAATTACTATTTATTTTAGTACATTATGGCTTTATTTCACCACATCATATTTTGAATTGTCAATTTCTCCTGTCTCCAAAATGTTTGTTTGCATAGGTCAGCGTTTCTGTACAGTTGTGCATATTCTCCCGTTTAATTTGTCTTTGTTGATTCCAATGTGTGTGTGTGTGTGTGTGTGTGTGTGTGTGTGTGTGTGTGTGTGTGTGTGTGAGTGAGTGTGAGTGTGTGTGTGTGTGTGTTAGTCTGAAGGCTCTATCGGTACGAGGCCATTGCTGCCTCTGGTTTGTGCGTTTTAAAGACTGTAGGAATCTGTCTCCCTCTTTCAGACACTAACACACACATGCAGTCACACGATGTAAACTGTCCAGGTCTTCATGCTTCACTTTCAGCTGGTTCTGGTTCTGCTTTGCCCTTTTTGCCCTCTCCATTCCTCCATCTATACACTCACACACAAACACACACACACACACACACACACACACACACACACACACACACACACACACACACACACACATTTATCATTTCAGGATTTGTCTGCAGTCATGGAGTCGCCTCACATAGCCCCAACATATCCACAAATAGATTTCTCTAGTCTTATCATGCACTGCATTGGAGTATTGTGCTCTAGTAGACACACACACACACACACACACACACACACACACACACACACACACACACACACACACTTTTTGTAAGATATTATATTTAGTATTGTACTCTGAGCTTGGTTTGGGATGTTTTATCAATAATTATTGAATATCATTTTAAGGTTAGAAAAGCTGGTCTATTGGCTGTTGATCTGTATGTTCCATGTTATAGTTCACTGTTCATATATACTTGTTCTACACTTTTTTTTTCAAATTCCTGGTTAGAAGTATATTCCAAAATTTTTGCCTGACCTCCAGCCTGGACTGCACATCCTGAAGCTAAATGATCTAGAAGGGAAACCTGCTAATTGTTATATTGTCCTTACACATGAGTCCCAAGTTGGCATTAGATATTTAGTAATTGTTGTTCTGTTTGGGTGGAGCTGCTCGCACGTCTCCACCAGCCATAGATGAAAGCTGAGGTAGTGCAGGATCACAGGCTTTGAGGAAGGTAGTTACTTAGGAAACACTGCATTGAGATGACAGCACAGGACCGGAGCTGTCTGTGGTGCTGAAACTCACAGGCTGTTTTGTTGCCCTTGTGTTTGTGTGAGAGAGATGCAGCGGCACTGAGAGCAGCATACTAAATACTGTAGGATATCTGGTGGTGATGAATAAATATTCACTGTTGCCCTGATGCTGTGTGAAGCCTGATCTGGGTTATCATGTTTTCTATTCTGCAGCTCTTTTGTTGTGCATTTTTAAAGAGTGACTTTGAACTGCCTCTTCCCGATGGGTCCTCCTACTGGCAGACCTCAGGTCAGGCCTGCTGTTCATTTCAGATTGGAGACAGCTTTAGCTTTTACACTGTTATGCAGCTCAGTCCTGCTGCGCCACTTTATCATAAGTACCTCACAGTGTCCTCTTACCTCTGGTCTTCCATGTATTCCTCCTCCGCCAGCCAGTCCTTACCTCTGCTTGTCTTGTGGTCCACACTGTCTCCCTGTCCAACACAGTTCGAACACCCACCTCACTCTGCAGCATTCATCTATCTGTCTCCCCTTTGTCTTTTCTGCGATTAGAAGCATCTGTTACAAGAGATTTCATCTTAACCACTATAACTGAGTCGTAGTGAAAAGAATAGGACTGTCGATTCTCCAGTCCTTCCCTTCAGTGTTTGGTCTGTCCTCTCCCTGTGTGGATTGGGTGGGACAGATGAATGTGACGCCCTGAGTGCAGCGTCTCAGCAGCTGTCTGTGTGAAGTGTGCGAGCGTATGACTTGTCGTATGTGTGGGTCTTATCTTAGTTATTAGTTTATCTCCATGACTATCCGGGATTCACAGCTCTACTGCCTCTGCTTCTATTACCCCTCCGCATATTAATCATCTACCCCCTGTTCAGCAGCTCTATATCTGACTAAAGTTCACAGAGAGTCTAAAGGCCACAGATAAGATGCTTTTGTCTCCCTTCACACTAATTGAATTGACATGAGTTGTTCTGCATCAAAATCTGTCTCAGCCCCTTGTGACATTTATACATTTTTTTCCACTATGATCGACAGGGAGAGTAAATGTATGTGTGTGTGTCACATTGGGCACCGTTAATGTTTAGTGGGTGAGCCCTCCTGAGCAGTGAAATCGGCTTATTTCCAACAGCCTCTAGAAACACCTCAGAGGTGCCTTAATGAAAGAGCAGCAAAGGAGGATGAACACTCCTCTAATCCTAATTTGTGTCTACTGGTGCTGCCCTCCCCCCACCACCCCCACCCGCCCCCGCCCCCAGTCTCAGTCTCTTATTTCCTTTCTGAATTGGTCACTTATCACACTCATTGGAACAACACTGAGGAGATCCAAACGTTTTACTTGCACCAGGACCAGTGGATTGGAAATGTTAATTGTTAATTCTTCATCCATCTTTACCTGTTAAATGACTAATGTAAGCTGTGTTTCTGGCATTGTGCCGCAGTATTTTGGCTCGGGTATTAAACTGTATTTGGTGACATTAGACTGAGGGCTTTGTTTTTGCTTTTGCCCGAGGGTATATATCCAGATTGATTTTTGTCCAATGCCAAATTGATACCCTGTTTTCTGTCCTTACTTCCTGCACTAGGAGCTTACTCGTTAATACAAAAACCACAGATAAATGGCATGTGCTTCCAGGAATTTAAAAGGGTAAAGAGATGGCGGAGGTTTGAGAGAGAGAGAGAGAGAGAGAGAGAGATGCAATATGAAGACAAAACTGTGGGGGTTGAGCCAAGGTGTTGCACTGTGAGCTTTGGGACAGGCTTATATTTAATGGCTGGACTGGGGCTAAATGAGCTGAATTAATAGGGTCTGCTCTGAACACTTACATGCCTGCTAAACATACATCTGCGTCCATGTGTGTGGGTGTACACGTGTGTGTGCGTGCCATTATTAATTGGGTCATCTTTCAACCATTTCATGCTCCCTAAACCTACACTGAGTGGATGTGGGTTTGTAGGCTATGCTTTTTTTGTGTCATGCATGTACAATTATTTCACAATTTTCATGAATTTTTCTTTATGGTAATTTCTTGATTATTGTAATGTTGGTTGCAAATTGATATTTCTATCGATGTACTCTTTACACCGAATAAGCCATTTTTTATGTTCTTTATTAATTATCAAGGATTTTTTGTTCACACTTATCAGACATTTTGCAGACATATGCAGAATATCAAACATGCTTCTCACATTTGTCCCTGGGTGATAGTGTGTGTGTGTGTGTGTGCAATGGTGAATGTTGGCTTTGAATTAAAGGGTCATTCCCCACTGTGTTCATGAATCAGTCTGATGCAGGATCACTACAAACCAAATCTGCTCCATATCCCCCATCGCCCTCCTCCAATCCCCCATTCGTTTCTCTGCTCCGGCTCATTAACCCCCCAGTTTTACCATCTAACATCTCTTCCCATATCCACAAACTGGTATCAGCACACATCTTTCATCTGTCATCCAGAATTCTTCTTCCCTTCCCCCTGCTCTGTAGTGAATTGGTTCAGTCCAAGTCGGCCTCAGCAGGGGACTGACTCCCCACAAACAAGGCCAATCATTCTGACATGAAAGGGTGCAGCATGGAAGGAACAAAGAGTGGTTGGTGTGTGTGCATGCATGTACGTGTAAATACAATATGGGTTAGTGTATCTGCATGTGGTGTCTGCTTGCTCAAGTCTCAGTGGGGTTGTTTCAAAGGAAGGTGGCTACTGTTTATTTAACATGCCTCAAGTTTAACACATGTGGGAATCCATGACACTCTTAATTTTCTTTGGTGTAGCCTGGCCACCTCAGGAATGTTGTGTGTTTATGCCAGAGAAAGGGAGAAGACCCAGAGACAGGAAGATCAAACAGAGATTTGTCACAAAGGAGGATCAGTGTGAGTTAGAGAGACTCATAAGAGGAACTGTGGCTCTTTTGTCTCTGTTTCTATCTGTCTCCTGCTCTCTGGGGCTCTGTCTATCTTTTCCTCCTCCTTTCCATCCGTTTCATACTCAGATGGCATTGCCTCTAGTGTCAGGATTGGACGGGATGTTTTCAGACAGATTATCTAGACAGTGCGAGGACCATGTTCAAACGGAGGGTCATCCAGACTGTCTCGTTCTATCCACGGGCAAAAGACCAACAGAACAACTGTGACTCACTTTGTCTCTCAGAAGGAAATCCCCCTGATAATAACTCAACTCGGGCCTCCATCCTGCACCTGCATGCACAGGAAACTGTAAAAATACCACTGCCGGGTCGTGGGTAGCCCATAGGAAGTTTATCCTCACAGACACACACACACACACACAGGCACACACACACACACACACACACACACACACACACACACATGCCCACACAACACGTGTTGTGCAGGATATCGTACAAGTGTTTCCTCAGCAATATATTATCTGATTAGGCTGAATTAATGAGACCCAGTGGAATGGTAAAACTCCTCTTTTACATCCTTCCTTCTCGTTATCTCACCATCCCTTCATCCTGCACCTCTTCCTTTCACACTTTCTTCACCCTACAGCCCCATGCACCCCCTTTTCAATGTGTGTTCCTCCCCCTCCTCCCTTCTTGCCAATCATTACCCGTCTGCTTGTTGATTGCACTCATGGATATGAATTCGGTGGGGGAAAACAGCTTTATTGTCAATATTTGACATCTGTCATTCTTTGACCATCTCACTTCTGTATTTGACATCAAGATGCCAAACTGGTGCCATCTTGTTGACACACATACAGGCACAGACTGTACACACCCGAGTGCAAAAGTACCCAAAATAATTTCCTGAGTGACGGTTCAGACAGAGCAGCCAGTATGCTATATTTAATCTCTGTACGTGCAGTATAATGTGTGATTAAATTCTGCTTGATATGTGTGCAAGTGAGGAGAAAGCTTTACAGCTGCCTGTCTCTCAATGTGAGGTGCCATGAAAATAGGAGGCTGGAGATTCCCTCATCCATCCCACTGTCTGCTTTACTTATTAAATACACTCTGAATGTAGGCCTCTCCTCCCGCAGACAGCACGGTGTGATGTGTGCGTGGGAATCCTCTGTGAATGGTGAGTCTCCTGTGATACAGGAGATGTTTATTCCTATTCTGTGATGCAAAATATAATGCACTTCATTATGAATGACAGCATTTGAGAGTGAGTGAGAGCAAGAGCATGTGTGTCATATTCCTGTGACGTAGACAAAATATCTGTCATTGGCTCAGTTTAACAACCCAGTCACTCAGATCACAAATCAAAGGGCAAAGTGCTTGGTGATGAAAGTGAGGAGGTATCCAAGAGCATCTTCAAGTTTCATCCTCATTTTGTACAAAGGGTCAGTGAAGTGAATCATTTTCATACCAAGCTGTAAAAAGTCCTCTAAATTAAACAATAATTTGTGATTTGACCTATAGGTGTAAGCTGGCACATAAGACCTTCATTGTCATGGTTACAGAACATGTAGTTCAGTTTGAGATGAGGTCTCGCTGTCGTCCTCATAAGGGGAGAGGTCATTTGTTGTCATGGTTATAATAATAATAACCTTGTGGTCAAAGTGGAACAGCCGTAGATAAAAGAAACATAGATGACAATGTGTTAAACTGGAAATGAAGAGTGGTCTCTTATTTAATTTCAGTGTTCTGTCAACACATCCATTCACCTTAACCTTGCTACAACCTCACGTAACTTCCTCCTATGTTACCATGGAGGTCCTCTAACAATAAAATGTAACCATGTTGGCTGCTGGCTCGTGATCCATAAGGCTATTGCTTTCAAGGGAGAAAACTCTTGAAAAAAATCATGTTGGGCACCATTCATGACTTTTTAACTGAGAACTAACTGCATTATGGCCTTCTCATGATCCGCTGATATGTGTCTACTCATTGTTTATGTATGCAATATATTTTCTCTTCATACTGTTGCCTGTTTGCATCAAATAGTTCTTTAGCTGGTTGAATCATCTAATATGGTTTTCTCACCAAATACAGCATCTGCATTATGTTGTCACATCTGTATGAACCTCTGATTTTATTGAGCCTCTCTTCAGACCCATGCATGGTAGTTTCTGTGCTGGGAATGAAAACAATAATATTACAAGGAAGGAAGTCCTGTCCGCTTGGTGAAGATGGTCGGACATAGGCAGCTGCAGAGCTGGAGACCCAGCCTGAGTCTGAGAGAGACCAGGCGTCTGGCAGGTCCAGCTCTGAGGTGATGTTATCCTCTGCCTTCTGCTCAGAGGTTTTAAATTCACAGCCCATGCAGCTTAATATGTTATTAGGGTTCAAACAAATTCACATGGAGGAAAAACTTGGCTTGTTTACTATATTATATAAATGTTACTGAACATAGCACCAAACCCCATTCAGAAATCTGGCTGTTCAATAAAGTATTGCCATGTGGAAGAAAAAAAGACACAAATCTAATTTGATTGGCAACGTTCTCAGTTGGCTACAGGCCTGTCTGCATGTCTTTATCACTGTTTGTTTTCTAACATATGTTTTTGTAAAGTCAGACAAATTTGCTAGTCTTTCACTTCAAAAAGGGTGTTAACATTTTAATTACATTTGAAGTGAGAAGAGGGATCAGTTAGAGAAAATCAAATGACGGAGAGCATTACACAAGCATGGCTTTATGGATGAGATGATACTCAAAATATTCAAATTTCATCGGGGAGATATTGGAATTTGACACATGTCTGTTTCTTGATCTGGGTACAGTTCACACATTACACAAGTTCATGTTCAGTGAATGCATTTGATTAATGTGAACTTGTAAATGTTTTAATGTGGAGTTATGATCCTCTGCCTGGAATCTATCACATCTTATTACAGTCACAGGAAGATGTGACAGAGAAAAAAACAATCAACAAACAACATCAAATTGGTCTTTATTTTGTTAGCTAGCTGCAACCGGCAGCACTTTCCTCCTTTTTCTATGTCCTCTCTGTCTTTTTGTCCGATCTGATAAAAGGGAGGTGGGTGATTCCTCTGGAGTTTTGATTAACAGCATCACATTTAATTCAAGGAGCCAGGTAGTGACAGAAAAAGAGGGAGAGAGAAATGGACAAGGAACAAAAGATAAAAGGAAGTGAGAAAGGAGTGGGGAAAGAGGGATGGCAAGAGACACTCAATGCCTATGTTTTTCGCTGTAATAACAAGTCGCGCTGTCAGTTGTTTCTGAAGAGGATAAACTGTTGACTCTGCATCCCTGGAAAGACTTTTAATACAGTTCAGTTCAAGTCATCACTTCAGTTTAGATCAGTTGGATGCAATTCAGCTGAAAGAATAAAGTGAACTTCAGTCAAGTTTCACTGTACTACTGGAGTAATGGTAATTCAGAACAGGGAAACTGAAGTGGATAAACATTAGAATTATTAATCTTTTTATACACTGCTTTTATTTGGACAGTTCCACACGTGTTGTTCTTCAGGTTCTGTGCTTTAGTAGTAAATAAAAACACTACACTACTACTACTCTGTGTCCCTTAGCTCCAGCCTGCATGCTGCCTAAGTATCTAAATCATCTCCCAGGATCAGCCTGGTCAGCTAGCCTCTGTTCTATCTGTGACAAGTCAGTTTTCCAGTTTTTTGACACTTGTGAACATCCTGCCTCACACAGCCTTTGAAACAACTACAGTGTTTCCGTGGCAAAATGTTTCCATGTCAGACGAAAGTAGCGTTACCGGACTACCGTTATTTCACTGCACTTTGCTGTGTAACGTTGTGGTGTTTCTCTGGTGAACCGAGCGTGACACACATCTCTGAACAAACTCTCCAAATTGGACAGAATCCCATTCACTAGTGCAGCTAGGCTGTGGTTACTAGAGGTGTAGAAATGTCTCAATTCGTGGATGCATTGTGACCCGGAAGTGGAAGTCTCTGCATCGATGCATTGGCAGAACATAATCAATTTATATTTTCTGCTACGTTCATCTTTTAAGAGCTTGCCACCACTGAATATGTATAACCACCGCTGCTTCAGGATCAGGATATGCGCACATTAAAGGTCCGGTTGTCTTGTACCTGTGTAAATCCTCTTCACTCTCCCGCTGACCTGCGCTCACTTAACAGTTTAACATAAACACCGACACTAATCACGAGTTATTAGGACCTGAACAGGAGCCTTCTCAAATTTGACTTTTTGTGTGTTTAATTCACTCTGGAATTTATGAGGCTGAGTTTAAACATATTGAAAAACAAGTACAACATTTTGTGTGCAATCAGTCAATACTAGAAACACACAGCAAGAACAGCAGGGTTAAACTGACTGGAACATGAATTAACAAATAAATACATGTGGTTATTGGTTTGTGTGTGAAGAGTGACAGAGATGAACACACACACACACACACACACACACACACACACACACACACACACACACACACACACACACACACACACACATCCACACATACAGGCACACAAACAGAAGAGTACTCCCCGCAGGGCCTTGGAAGTGTTTTATCAGAAACCCAGGAGAGGGAAATTCTCAAACCAATCTTTCCTGCTGTGCCATCAGTAAAACATGTAGAACAGTTGCTTGTTGCATTTGTTGGGCTTGTTGCGCTTCACATAATAAAAGTATGTAAAGCACAAGTTGCATTAAATTTTCTTACCAGCCCTGAACCATGTCAACCCAAAACAACAAAAAACATATTGCCTCCACGCCAAACCCTTGATTCACGGGAAACACTGAGCTCGCTCTTCCCCTGTTACCCCTGAGCTGGCAATTTCTTTCTGTTTCCACAAACCCCGGGGCTAAAACTGTGTCTAAGTTTCATATTTACAGTTCACGTGCACATACAAGCCAAAAAATGGCTTAACCAAAACAAATTCAGGTTTGCATGTCTCTCATGCATGTCCAGCTTCACTAGACACATAACAGAGAGCACCACGAAGGAACCCCTGGAACAAATTGCCATTTCACAAAAACTACGGTATATAGATGATTCTTTTGACACTGAGGACCAGGGGGCTTTGCTGAACACAGGCCTGTCATAGTTTTATAGATGATGTGAAAAATGGCTGAGAGATTAGAATCACCCTTTTTGGTGATGCTAATCGAGCATTGGACAAGTCAATGTACCTTGACGTCCATGGGACTGCTGAAGGGTCCTCTGGCTGTTAAAGGTGTTGTGAAAAAACATGCGTCCCATTGCCTTTGGTAAGCACACTGTTAACAAAATGAGCCACAATATGTATGTGAAGTGAAAGATGTGGGAGCTACAAATATTTGAAGACGATGGAGATGAAGTACAAACATTTGTATAAAAGTCACTGAACCGCTCCGGCAAGTCTGGTTCCCTGCATTCAGGTTTGCTTTGATTTTGCTGACTGAGGCCTTTTTAAATGCAGAGCAGCTGTTACTCAGCTTTCTACTTACCGGGTAACTTGGAAAGGATCTGTGTCAGAACCTTGTCCACTCACTACGGGGTCCCTCAAGGTTCCGTCCTGGGTCCCCTCCTCTTCTCTCTACACCAACTCTCTCTGCTCTGTCATTCACTCACATGGCTTTTCATACCACAGCTGCAGAGATGACATCCAACTATTCCTCTCTTTTCCCCAATCTGAAACACAGGTAGCAGCATGAATCTCTGTTTGTCTGACTGACATCTTAGTGGATGTCCCCACACCACCTGAAAATCAATTTTGACAAGACCAAGCTACTTTTCCTTCCAGGGAAAGGCTCACCCACCCACGACCTGACCATTACATTTGACAACTCCGTGTTAACCCCCACCCAGACTGCTAGTAACCTGGGTGTGACACTCGACAGTCAACTCTCCCTTACTGCCAACATTACTGTAACAACACGTTACTGTAGAATCATGCTGCACAACATCAGAAGAGTACGTTCCCTTCTCACTCAGAAGGCGGCACAGGTTCTGGTCCAGGCCCTGGCCATCTCACGCCTAGACTATTGTAACTCCCTCCTGGCAGGTCTACCTGCTAGTGCCTTCCGACCTCTGCAGCTCATCCAGAATGCAGCAGCTCGACTGGTCTTTAAACTACCTAAGTTCTCTCAAACTACTCCGCTTCTCCACTCCCTTCACTGGTTTCCAGTGGCTGCCCACATCCGCTTAAAGACACTAGTATTTGGTTACCATGCTGCGAATGGATCGGTCCCAGTCTACATCCAGGACATGGTTAAAACATACACACCAGTCTGCTCAGCTCTGCATCCTCCAATGGGCTTGCTGCTCCCTCACTGGGAGAGACAGCTAACCACTCAATAAAATCACGACTTTTTGCTCCCCTGGCTCCAAAATGGTGGAACGCGCTCCCCAATGACATCAGGACAGCAGGAAGTCTACACATCTTCTGACTACACCTTGTCAAGAAGATAATGTCTAATAACTATTATCAACTCTGGTGTTTATATAAAATATATATATATATATATATATATATATATACTGCACATGTAGCAGTTGTAGTTAGGATTTTTTTTAAGACTAATTGTACTTACATTATTCTTCCTGTTTGTGTGAACGTTGCATAATCTCTTCGATGTAGCCGGGCTGATAAGGACAGAACTACGTCATCACATCTTTTATAGTCTGACTATAACTAAACTCTGTGGTGTGTGCAGGCGCCAGTCTATGGACTGTTCACTTAAACTGCTGCATATCTGTGTTCAGTGGTGTGTGTGTGTATGTGTGTGTGTGTGTTTGTGCGTGAGACTTTATACACTGAGGCGAGTTAATTTGAACGCCAGCCAACAAACATTTAATTCTCCCAGATTTTCCACCTTCACAGTCACTCTACTAAGGCAGCAAACTCTGTATCATTAGCAGAATACATTAGTCTCTTCTTGTCAGCTTGCCAGGTAAAACGCCTATTAATATTCACATCCCACTCTTAATTGAATCAGAGGAGCCAAAGACGGGGTGGTGTTTACGGAAAATGAACTGCTGTCCAGATACTGTCACAGTGCACATAAGAGACGGATACAGGAGAATATAAACAAGCTCACACCTACAGCTCGACCCAAATAGATCTGTGTCTGCTTAGAAAGCTCTGTGTGTGTGGGGGGGGGAGAAATCCAACGACAAAATGTGCTCATGTGTGGTAATATTGAATTTTTAATGACAGTAAAGCTCAGGAGATTTATTTGATCTCGGCTCAGATTTGTATTATTATATCTCTGTTTAACGGGAGAAACAATATCTTCCTCAATGAATATCTTATGATGCGTCCCAATATTCAATTTCCCTCTGTGCCAGAGTAAGTGTTTTAGATTATTCGTTGTAAAGGTGATACTTATTTGTGCATGTTTGTATATACGTGCATTTAAAATTGGAGATGTTTTCCTGTTTGAAGATGGAGTGAATCAGCAAGGTGCCACACAGAGATGGAGAGTCGGTCAGGTTGTCCTTCCCCATCTGCTTTGTAAAATGTGTTTTCCTGGATGCTGTGTAAATGGATTGAAGTTGTACTCACCCTCCCACTCAGCACATCTTCCAACCATACACCTCCCTGCCTGCATGACGCTCCAATATTTTTGTCTCTGCTGGGCATCCACCAGCAGTGTGTGTATTTGTGTGTTGGCGTGTTTGCAGCCTGTGTCTTCATGCATTAGTGTCTAGTGTGGTTGCTTCACTACTGGCTCAGGTTTCGATCCTGATTGTGTGTGATGATTTAGCCCACAGCCTGATTAAGTGTCCATATGTATATGTGCAATTAGTCTCATGTCCATGCATGAGCTGTTCGTCCACGTGCCTCTTCTCAGACCCTCCAGGCTCTTATATTTGAATTCAATCAGGCTCAAATTCAATCAAACTGCACCAAATTGCACACACTCATCAGAGATATCAGTTACCTAGAAGTTGCCCGTTTTCTTCCCCCTGAAGAGCCGTGAATGAATCCCTGGAAAATCTGTTAAAATGTCAAAAAATGCCTTCTCACTATATTAAAGAATGTTTTTTGCGTAATCTTGCTCACAAACAAACCAACCATCAAACAGACAGACAGTGTCTTAAAGGTTGATCACTATCACATGTGGCTTTATTCCCTTCCTCAATAAAGACATGGTCACACTAATACGAATGTGAAACAAATATCCCCAAAAGTAGGACTTCGCATATTTGTGGCCATTTCCTCGATCTAGATACTAGCTATCTGAATTGTTTTGATGGTATATTTACTTACATCTACCGGCATTTACTGGCAAGAACAGCCTCACCAAATTTATCTTATTGCTGAAATCTTATGTTTGTTTGTATGTGATTATAATTGGCCCCATCCCATATTTGTTTTGTTATATACATCCCTAAATATTTGATAAGTTTGAATTCCCAGTTAATAATTTATTGTTGTTTCATCTCTTCTGAAGGTGCATAGTTGAAAAGGAGATTTTTTTTGTTTGTTGGTTTTTCATTTTAGATACCGCATTGTAGGGACATTTCCCTGATTCCCATAATCCTTAGAAAGGAAATGGTTGACATCCATTATATATCATCACATCATTAGCAAAAAGCTCAAACCTATGGTCCCTGTCCCCTACACTTACTCCCCTCAGCTCCCTATCTTGACGGATCGCTTGGGCCAGTGGTTCGATACAAGTGGCACACGGGGTAGTGCTAAGACAACATCTCTGTCTCGTTCCTTTCCTAACACAAATCTCTCAGATAAGGAACTATTCCCCTTTACCCTTACAGAAGGTTGCTGTAAGATTTGCTTTGATACATTAAAGGGAATCTTATCCAAATCGTTAGGTTTTGATTTGAAAATGTTTGCAATTAACACATGAACACGTTTGCTTTGCATCTTGTTTAAGAGCTTTAGTAAGATTGTCTTGGGTTTGTCAGCCCAGTCTGGTTTTCATCAATTAAAACCTGTAATGTAAATCTGCCATGAAGGTTTCACATCAATTGAAGGTAATTCTAGTGTATAACTGGACTATAAGTTACACAGAGTTGATGTTAGTATTTATCACATCCTCCTGTGTGTGTGTGTGTGTGTGTGTGTGTGTGTGTGTGTGTGTGTGTGTGTGTGAGAAAGAGAGTGTGTGAACAGGTACCTTCGTAGCCCTGCTGTTTGGATAGTTGAAGTAGTTGGTCACATTTTTGTTGCAATCTCACCGTGAGACCTTACTGTATGTAGCGATTTTTTGGGTGAGAGATTTGCTGGATACAAATGTGTGTTCATTAATGTTGTTTACTGGAACGCTGTTGCACCACAAGTATTGATCCGAGCCAGGCTCCTTGTGTGCACGTGTGTGTGTGTGTTTGTTGTAGCAGTGAGACTATTGATCTCTACGTCTCCCAGTAGTGTTTATTCCTACAGCGAGTCTGTCAAAAGCAAAGTGCAAGTAATCCCTCTTCCACACCTTTCTGCTTTTCTTCTCTTCTACAGTTTGTCTTACTATGTCACATTCCAACATTCTTTTAAATTATTGTATTTGAATCTTCTTCAGTCCTGCTCGCTTGATTTTTATTTACATTCTGGCAATCTTGTTTGTCTGCTTTTATTTTGTTCATTTATTGATACTCTAAAGTCGCTTTGTTGCAGCTCAGTAAAACCCAGAGGCGCTGTATGAAAGTACATATATTTGGTTTGGGAGCTGTCTGTGTTTGTGCATTGTCACTTTTCTGAGTGTAGATCAGATTAAGCTTGCTGCATTGTGACTAAACTCCACAGATACATGACGTTTTTTACAACTGAGTAGAGTCCTATTCGCCGTGTGAAGTGGTTTTGTGTTTGAAGCTACGAGGCTCAGTATATCGCTCTAATTGCTTTTGACTTCCAGCTCTTCAAACACATTACCATGACAAGGCCGACTCTGAATCCAAACTGTATAACATTAATTATTTGTCAGAGCTACTATGTGTCTGATGAAAGCAAAAATACACTTACACACAATCTTTAAAACTGCCTAATAGCCAACCACAACCCAGACTGTGCGCTGACAACAGTTTAAAGGGATAGTTCACCAGGAATGAAAATCCACTCATTATCTGCTCACCACTATGTCGATGGAGGGTTGGGTGAAGTGTCTGAGTCCACAAAACACTTTTGGAGTTTCAGGGTTTAACAGTGTAGCAGCCGAATCCAATACAATTGAAGACATAAGTCACCTCTCTTCAGATGTAATAAAACAACACAGAAAACATAGCATGCCTCCATACTGCTGGTGTGGTGTCATCAAAGTGTCCACAAGCCCCGACATTCATATTTGACCCGACACAAGATCATTTAAACCATGTAAGCATTTCCGACGGCCCCTGAATGCACCTCTTTGCCCTGCTCTGCAGAGAGCGCACGTGTTTTTGTTTATAGTAGATCTACACCTGCGTCGATTCCCTTCCCGAAAATCTCTTGAATCACGTTGTCTTTTCTAGTCGTCACCTACATCGTCGTCTTCTCCAGCTGTGTTCTCACATGAGTTCACCCTGGACATTTTGCGGACACTGACTGGCCGGCAAAGAAAATGTCCTGTGCAACTCATTAGCACATTTGCCTTCTCACAAACAGCCCCTCTGGAAGTTCATGGGAAATGCCTGGAGTTTAGTGCATGTTTGAAAGCAGTCTCACTTTCATAGACTTTGAGTATAACTGCTGAGTATTTCAACCGGTGTCTTTCTAGGATTTTGAGAGTGAATAGAGCGTTGTTGGTTGTTTTTTTCACGCTCAAGGAATGAATGTAGTGCAAGTTAGTTAAAAAAATATATAATTAGCACCAAAAGTAAGAAGTTACATTACTAAGTCCAAGTTCCCTTTTAAGCAAGTCCACCACCTCCACGCCACATGTTGCAGATTTGGTATTTAACATGTGTATAGACAGAAAATAATACATTTCAGTCTATAGCAGGATATGTTTTGGTTTCAACTGATAAACAGCTTGCTTTTCCTGCAGTGAGTCAACTTTTTCAGAAGTAATATCATCTCCATCTCTCAAATTGTCATCTCTCACAGTTTTTGTGACTGAAGGAGAAATCATATTCTGAAATGAGTAAGTGTTGCATTTTATGTTCAGCGCAGCCTGTAAATCATAAAGATGGAGAGAAGAAAAGCAGGAAATCTGAAACATTTGAAGTCACACTCTGATGGGTAAATGGCACCTGTGTAAATAGGTAATGGGCCATAACAACTTCCTAAATCAATCAATCCTCATCATTATCCATCTGTGGTGTCATGTTAGTGAAGGGAGCCGTCTCACTGTATCTGTTAAGGAGACATACTATGCTCATATTCATAATTTTAATTGGGTTCAAGCATCACTTTCCTCATACCGTCCATTGCTACAGCTCCTCTTTCCATTCTCTGGCGGAACACTTGGTTTTTTGCTCCTTTCTCTTTATTTACTTTTATGCTGAAAAGTACATGTCTCCTTTAATAAAATATATTCAGTAATAGTTTAATTAGCCCCAGACACTTGATAAATGAATATGGTAGTGAGATTCAGGAAACCTGTCTCTGAGAGTCTTGTGCGGCTCAGCAGCCAAACCTGCCAAGATGGAGAGTTTTAATTTGCCACTGGCCACCCTTAGCAAAATGTATGCACTTGTGATGAATGGTGGGATCGTTGAACAGATTCCACAGAATTGGTGGGGAGTGGAGTAGTGGGAAGGGGCAACGGATGAGAAGAGAGGTGAGATAGTAATAATAAGATTGGATAAGAGAAGGGAGGGGAGAGATGGAGGGCAGCATGGGAGGAAAGAGGTTGTTCAGGGTTGAGCAGTGAAGCAGAGAGGCTGTTGCACATCGAGGCTTGGCATTGTGACGGTGTGTGTGTGTCCCGAGTGTGTGTGTCCCTGAGTGTGGTTGTGAGTAAGCGTCTGAGAGAGATGATGAGTTTTCAACTCTACAACTCAAGGAGCCAAGTGTCCTCTCACCGTCTCAAAGTCACTTTCCCTCTACCCATCTCCCCATCAGCCCAAAGTCACTCGCTCTCCTCCACTCCTCTGTGCCACACTCTCCCTCTCTTCTGGGGGTCCAGTCCACTTTGTCATTAGGATTCACCCCACAACTCCCACCCACTGAACAGAGGAGTGACAAGATCTTTCTTCTCTTCATCCTCAACACAGCTCTGTGCTCAGAGTATCCTCCCTCAGATCACTGTAAAACCGTGCTGAAATCCCTCATTTGTGTTTGTTGTATTACACCCGATGCAGCATTTCACGTGTCAGGAGTATGTTGAGACTGGTGGTGTCTGTGTGTGTGTGCATGTGATCAGACACACGTATGTTGTCTCTACTTTTCTCTTTTCTGGGCCGGCCTTGGGATTGCACCTCATTTCTAAATTTATCCTCAAAGTGTGCCACCTCTCCTGTGAGCTGCTGGATTCTGTAGTTTGAGAGGGGGGGGGGGGGGGGCGACAGAGGTGGAAGAGGGGTGTAGGAATTGGTGAGGGGGGGTAATCTTGGAGGAGAGGAGCAGTGAACGATAGAGGGGGTGTGTGCTGTATGTATGAATGTGGGACACAGCAGCTCGCATCCTTTTCTGTGCTTTCTTCCTCTTTTTCTTATCTCTTCTGCCATCACACCATCTCCGTCCCCAGGCTGCCGGGTTTATTTGGGAGGGGGGGATTATCATTTTGACTGTTTGCATTTGTGTGTGTGTGTGTGTGTGTTGAGTGTGTGTGTAGCATTTGCACTCAAGGTACTGCTCATATTTTCCTGTTTTCTTTTTGTGTCATAACGTACATGTCGTACTGAACAGATGCTGTTTTATGTTTTATAGGTGTGTGCATGTGCGTGTGTGTTAAGGCAGATGAAGCCGGCGGTCATAACTCACATGTTCATAAAGACAGGACCCTGGAGGTGCACAGCATTATGCAGTCCCTATACACCCTGTGTGTGTCTGTACTTCTATCATGATGAAGACCTCACAGAGTGAGGACAATTTGGCCTGCCTTCACGTTCTGAAACCGTTTTGCAGCGATTTAATATCTTGTAGATGTAGATAGAAATATGTATGTCCTATGCAGTATTAATAACTGGGCACAACAAATCCAAGAATTCTCACCTTGTACAATGTTACTAGTAGAATCTACAGTTCACGTCACGTCTTCATCGTTAAACAAAGGCTGTAAAAATAATTTGTGTGTGTGTGTGGATGTGTCTGTTTTGTACAATAGCTGCCACGTGTGTTAATCTCTCTCTGACAAGCTGAGCTGCCAGCTCTCAGGCCCACAGGCCTGGAGTAAAGCCTGGGGAGCGGGGTTGGAAGTCACCCAGCTAGGACTCTCGGGACTGGGCTGGACTGCCTCCAACTCTCCCTGTGTGGGGACTTTTGAGAGGGTTGCAAGGACACTGGTACTCTGCGAAGAGGACACCAAGACAGGAGACAGCGGGATAGGAAAGAACTGGAAGGACGGGGGAGCAGATGGAAATGAATAGGAAGTGCAGGCAATGAGCGGGAAAGAGGAAAGGCTGACATGTGGTTATGGCTTCGGAGAGCAGTGTTCCCTGTGGAGAAAATAAAAAAATCACCTTATGTTCGACTCTTTAGCAGAACTTTGTCAGACGTCCCCACAGTGAGCTTTGTTCAGAGGACTCATCGGACCTCGTATGTTGGGTTACGCCTGCTACTTATTGAAATGACTTGATTGATTGATTGAATGACTTATTCTAATAACTTGAAATTAGAAAAACTTTTGCTCCTGCAGTTTGTCTGTCCCAGAATGATTTCCTACAAGCAATACTATACTATACTTGCCACGGTAGTGCAAAGGTGTGTAAATTCAATAGCAACAAAACCTAATTTGTAAACGTATTCACCCAGTTTCAAATGGGCTTAATTGCCTCAATTAAATAACCCTCTTGACACCAACTGTAAAGATACAGATGGTGCAATTTCAGTGAGTTCCTTTTCTCTAATTTCCCTACTGACACAGTAATCTTAGAAAGAAAGAACACATTCAAAGTTCACCATCTGTATCTTTACGCACAGCGGTGAGAGAGTGATCATTTATATTTCTCTGAAACCTCAGAGACTGTGCTCTAATCCATTTAAAATGGATCACATTCAATTCATGTTCCCTGAAATTATAGAATTGAGTCCGTGCTTCTGTCTGAACTTCCAATAGACACTAATGAGAAAGAACTTATCTTTGCAAGCAGGAAGTACAGATTTAGAAACATTTTAATAGAAAACAGAGTCGTCATCATCTTATGTGTAATGGAGACGTGATGCCATTGACACGACACTATACAGACACTCTAACTGATTTGAATGTTGTCATGCACCTGGTTATCTGAATGTAACATGCTTGTTTTGTTACCCCTGTAAGTAAATAGTAAATAACTCAAAAATGCATTAATGGATGTGAGTGAATATTATTTGGCAGTTTGTCTCTAACGAATTAACTGTGGAAATTGATAGTTTAAAAGTCAAGGTGCAATCAATGCATGCAGCATTTCTTCAATGCTCTCATTGTAAACTGTAATTTATTCTTGGTGGTTTATTGTCAGTTTGGTCTGAAGATCAAACCAGTGTTCCTAGTTTAAAATTGAGTGTAATCTCCTCTCATTTTGTGTAGAGATGTATAAACTGCTTGATTAAAGACTTCTTCACTTCTCTACTGTTTTTGTTGCCCCTCTTTTTTTTGGGGGGGGGGGGGGGGGGCAGTTTACAGAACAGGATTAGATCCTTCCAGTTTTGAGGGACCAAGTTCAGACTAAATACTGCATGAGGCAAAAGATGTAGGTGAATTCACAGTCTGCGAGTGTGTGTCTCGTTTTCATATAAATAAACGAGGAGCCAAATCTAGTCTGACTGCACCCGACTCCACGCACTTTAAAGCATAGCTCCACCCAATCAGAGGTCTAATCAACCACACTGACTGAAAACACATTCTCACAATGTGCCATTTGCCGCATCTGCCCCATAAACCAACACTGTGTTACACAGAATTCCTTTTAACTTGATGTCATTTGATGAAGTCTACTTACCAAATCTTTTCAGTATTGAGGGCATGTTGGCTCTCCCCAGACAGATTGTTACAAATAAACAACACAACATGTTTATTTTTACCGTTGTAAAAAGAAAATAAAACTTGTTTCTGTTTTACAAAGCAGCGTTGTTGGATCTGAACATACACGCACACACTGCAGAGAGAGGATCCTTGTGAGAAATGTATTTCCAATACGACCAGGAGCTTAGTGTATTCTGCGTTAAGAGGAGAGCAAAATGAGCAGTTTTTCTCCAAGGAAATATCTAGAAAGAGATTGGACAGCAGCTACAGCAGTATTACAGATAGTATGTGGTAAATGAGCTTACACCCTGTTCGTCAACAGGGAGATAACTCTCTCTCTCTATCGCTCTCTCTCTCTCATGCTCGCTCTCTCTCTTCACTTTTTTTCTCAGCTCTCATTCATTCCATCTTTCAATATATTCACTGCTGTTACGAATCTATTTTGTCATTATTTCTTCTTTAGAGAACTGTGTGTGTGAGAGAGAGAGAGAGAGACAGGGAGATGCAGTATTCCTGTGTAGTTAAGCTGTGAGAGCATGTGTGTGGATCAGTGTGTGTTTGTGTCTGCCACGTTTATGCATGCCTTCCTCCGAGGCTGGGTATAAATCATCATTAGAGGTGGCAGGTGTGTGTGTGATTGTGTGCGTATGTCTACAATCAGACTGACTGCAACAACTGTAGCCATCCATGCTCAACAGGCTGTCTTATTGTTTCAGTCCGTTTCAGAGACCAGGGACTGCTGTAAAACACACACACACACACACACACACACACACACACACACACACACACACACACACACACACACACACACACACACACACACACACACACACACACACACACACACTGCACTGCACTGTCATTGAGAATGGGTGACCTTGCACAGTGATGAGAGACGGGTTGATAAACTCTGCTGAGTGTGTGTACACCACCAACATTAAATGGTTCTCACAAGACTCACAGGGAAGTCGGTGTAGTGGTGGATCTGAGCTTGTGGCCGCTGCAGAGCAGCCATTTTACCATCTGACAGCACAGGAGGCAGAAGCAATAATTCACACTGACTCTGTGCCTTCAAGCCTACATAGAAAAACATGGGTTAGGCCATAACTATATTTCACATTGTAGTCATGTCAGAGTTTCCTATGGTCACAGTTCTCTGCTAGCTTGGGGGAGCAATGTTCCTTTTGGGTTGAATACATTTTGTGCCATACACATTATTATTACACCATTGGAATCCATTGTAACCTTGTGAGTCCAACCTGATCATAACCTTATAGCCCCAGTCCTTTTAATTATTCAATTGCACATGAGATGCAGTGTGTGTTCTACTTTACTTACAAGACAGGTTTTGGGGAGGTCCAGAAACAATTCAGAATACAGACGTAAATGTAACGTATGGCTCAGTTCTTGCGTAGGTACCAGTTGCTCAGGCATTTCATGGTAACGGACGGCTACATGTGTCATTGAAATATTATCCAAGCATTTCATTAACTAACAACCACACCAGCATCATACACTATAGCAGGGGTGTCCAAACTACGGCCCGCGGGCCATCTGCGGCCCGCCATCCATTTTAAATTGGCCCGCCTCAAAAAAAATAAAATAAAAAAAATAAAAATAAATAATTTTTTTTTTTTTTTTTTTAAACTAACAATTTAGTAGCACTGAAATGGCAGTTACTTATAGCACTATGTAGTTTTGCTCTATTTTTGAAGAAATTGTACTTTCTTGATTCTTGTTGTTCTGGGTTTGTACCCTCGAGTAGGGGAGAGTGGTAGCCTGGATGCCAGACGAATTTAGCCCCGCCCACAACAATTTGGTCGGGCAGTTCGGTCTGGAGTCGCTCCATTGGGAAAAAATTATGGCCCGACCGGGCCAACCAGATTGTCAGGGCGGGCTTTATACGATGATTGACAGATGATCAACGGTAACGTAATCAACCACGTCATCAAAGTGCCCCTGGTTTGAATTCGTTTTCAACAAACATGCCTGCCGCTGGCGAGCTGAGATGTGTAGATGCTGCCATTGAGTCTGTTTTAGAAGACATCGACAGCGCATTCAGTTTGAAAGAGGAACACAGAACGTGGAGGCGACGCCAGAGCACCGCGCTAATCCCTATCGCCCCGGCGCTTGGCTGTTCACAACGGACACTGAAGCGACGCTGAACCGCCGGGCAGCGCTAATAATATCACCCGTTGATCCAGTAGATCGCTGCACGGCTTTGTGCCAGTCACACCGGAGGCTGAAGCACCGCGCTGCGCCAAGGCTGCCTCGCGGTGCTTCAGCCTCCGGTGTGACCGGCACAAAGTTTTAACATGGGAGTGGATGGGAGCCAGCTGTTATTTAAGGCTTGGCGCTGCGCTGAAGCGTCCGGTGTGAACCCAGTAAATAACTCACAATGCGTTGCTTAGCATACGTCACATACTACGTTGCTCTGATTGGTTGTAGGTCTATCCAATTGAGCGAAGAGGAATTTTACTTCCTGGTCAGTTGAAACACGCCCCATAATTTTTTCCCAATGGAGCGACTCCAGACCGAACTGCCCGACCAAAATGTTGTGGGCGGGGCTAAGTTCGTCTGGCATCCAGGCTAGGAGAGTGGGGTAATTTGGGACATTTTTTACATTTGCTCCCCTCTAGGCGAGCTAAAATCATATATCAGTAAAATGTACACATTTCCTATTAATTCAGGATGTTTCCTAGCAATGGAAATGATCAGGATGTCTGAAGGGAAAAGTGCAGTGAAAATATGATTGTTTGTAAAAAAGTGGTCTTGTGTCTCACTTTACCCCAGCTTAGGGGTAAAGTGAGACAGACCAGAGAAATCAAGGTGGTAAAGTGATCCACTATCATTTCCACTTTAAAACTACCATAACAACACATGTTGTAATAGGTCAATTAAGCACATTTATGATTATTATGATTCATTTAATCTCTTAAACAGCCTAGCTTACCTGAACATTGTTTCTATGTCCCATTGGCAGGGACAGGGATATTGATTTTCTCTGCGTATTCAAATGCCAGTTCACAGCACTTAACTGGAACAAGGCCATGGAACTGGTCAGCTAGTTGTTTCAAGTGTTTGGCAAGCTCCTCCTCCATCTCATCTGTGAATATTCTCTTTGCCTCAGCTACTCCCCCCCAGGCTACTGATTTTACTTCCCCGTCCTCTTTTTTCTTTATGAATCTTTTGAGGGTTGTCTTATCAATATTTCTATCCCTTCCAGCTTTTCTTAAGGACTTCTTTCCTTGCATGACCTCAGCGGCTGCACTCTCCATCTCTGCGAGGGGTGTTTGGCCCCAGGTTGTCTTCCTGGTGTAGTTTCTTTGCATGATGGCTTTTCTACAATGTTTAAGGCATTAAAAATAAAACATATGTGATGTAATATTACACTAAAATATGGTTAAGACGAAACTTAAATTGTGCTACATGTCTCACTTTACCCCACAGCCAACATTTTAGAAAAAACAACATCTCTTAGCAATTCAGGCTAATCTTCAGCTAGCATCAATCACATGGTTTTATATGTTGGAAGTTCACCAACATGTATG